>NW_012105031.1:4837490-4842041 GCF_000951045.1 Mandrillus leucophaeus
AGCCTAGGAGGACAGTTCACTCAGGAGACAACTGGAGAGCAGCACCTTCAATTCACTTTTCTTGGAATCTAGGTTGTATCCTGATAAGAAGCATGTGAAAAAAAAAAATGAGTGTGTGCATGTTGATTGGGGTTGAAGGAGAGATGTTCAACATTAACATAGAATTAATGAATTAATGATGACATAGTATAGTCATATTGGGATAGTGAGATGTGCTGCACTTTGGAATAAGAGAGGCATAGGTTCCTATCCTGTTTATTTAGCAGATTATTTATCTTGCCAATGCATCTATTTCTTCCTCTATGGAATGGAGAAACAGTCCTATGAATCTCTATGAGGACTAAATTGGAGAACATGTTACGCTGGGTGTGGTTGAATGGCTCCCAGCAGCCAACCCCACCTGTTTCCATGTTCCTTTTTTGTACATGGGAGCTGGGGAGATAAACGCTACATTTAGCAGACTCCTTGGCAGCAACAGCTCTGGGTGTGAGTTGTGTTCTGCCAACCAGAGGGAGAAGTTGGACGTGAGCTAGAGGCCATATTCCTTCGACACTTGATTGTTCCTGCTGGCTAGCAACGTGGTAGGAACAGGAGGTTTTTATACAACAGAGTTTGTATGCATATTTCAGATTTTTCAGTGTTTCAAGATTTGTGACATTACTGCAGCGATGACCTCAGAGCGGGGCACTCCTAATGAGTCAGTTCCACATTATTTTGGCAGTCAACCCACAATATCCACTCAAAAACCGACTTCTCTGACCCTTCCGCTGATTATCAGGATCTCACTTGCAGTATTAACCCACTTCTGTTTTCAGTCTCTAGACTGGTTTCTGTTTCCTGTTCTGAGCACTGACTAATATAGATATACAAAGTGCTTAACAGAGCACCTTTTTCTGACACTAAAAACTGCTTGATAAATATAGCTATTATTATTATTATTATCTAGTATTTGACCTTAATCAAGTTGCTTAACCACACTTATAGATAAGCCTGAATTTTCATATCTATAACAGAGGGACCTTCTTGAGGAACTGCTGTACAGATAAAATCACATAATGTATGAAAAAAGCTTAGCACAGTGAGTAGGTGCCCAATACATTTTGTGTATAGTTACATATTCCTTTTATTCATTTTCATTGTTAACATATAAATTATTTTATTCGTCATTTAGCTTAATCCACACATAGTATAACACTATAACAGCATCAAACTGTTGTATGCCAATGTGTATGTTATTGACACGTAGTAAATTTCTAAATTTAGAAACGTGTTATACAAGGAGCCAGGTTAAACCTAAATAATGAGAGTTTCTGCAAAACTAATCAACTGACTCTTACCTCTGGTAATTTTTCCTTAGACTCTTTGTTCTACCATCACTAGGGGGCAGACAAATACAGTGAATAATCAGTACCAGCTAAAGCAGTAAATTCTTGATGAGCTTTCCGAATGTGGATAGAAACCATATTTTTCAAACATGAAAATAGAAGAACAAAGATACTATGTAAAGACACAAATATCAGTTAAAAGTTTATATGCTTATTTTAACTTTATAGTTATATAAAATTAGTAAGCACAATTTTCTAGCTCATACTTATGTAAATTTTAAAGTAAAATCATTCAGCAACACATACATGAATTTTTAAAATTAACAAGAGAATTAAATAATATATTCATTAGAACAGAGAGAGAAGGTAGCATAGTAAGAGGATCACGAATCTGGGAATACAAAGACCCAAACTCCATGGGTCACTTTATCTAGTAGATGTTGTAGGCACAGTGCTTTGGGCCCACGAACTTTCAAGATACTCGAAAAATGTTTGGAACTTATAAAATAATTGACTCCAAACTTTGAAATGAAGACGGTTTTTATTTACACACACACATACACACATATATGCACACAACCTAACAAGCAATATTCCCAAAACAGTAAGAACCTGTTGGGATTTTGATTGAATGGCAATAAATGATTTTTATAGAACTGCCTTTACAATATTGGGTCTTACAATCTATGAATATAGTACAGCCCTCTGTTTCTTTGTTTATTTGAGTCTTATTTTAATTCTTTTAAATGATATTTTATACTTTTCTATACAGAGTTCTTGAACATAGAGTTAGGTGTGTAAATATTTTTATACTATTTTAAATAATACCCTAATTTTAATTTCTGACTCTGTTACTGTTATATATAAATACAATTTCTGTATGTGGCTGAAGTTATCTAACTTGCTAAATTCTTTTATTAATTGATATTATGTGTAGAATCTCTTGAATTTTCTGTATATATGATCCTCTTTTCTGCAAATAATATCAATTTTATTTCTTACTTTGCTATATTTTTATTTTTATTTCTTTTTCCTACTGCATTGCTATGTATCCTCCAGTATATGAAGAAATAAATTAATGAAAGCAGCCTCCTAGCCTTGTTATTGAAATAGAGAACTTTTTATTTATCATTATATGTAATATTTGTTAAAGGTTTATCAACATTATTAATATTTTAAATTTGGCAACTTTGATGATGCCTTTGTTTATGTGTTTGTTCTACTCCTTTTTTTCTGCTCTCTTGTTTTTGTTTCTATTATAGCCTTTGGATTGAATATGCTCTTTTTTTCCTACATTCAGCACCATGAAATGGAGGCTTAGTTGACTGAGTTTTAGACTTTCCTTTAAAATATAGACATATAGGATTTTCAATTGAAATATCTCTTTGAACACATCTTTAATACAGTCCCAGAAATTCTAAATGTTGTACTTTTATTATGTATTTCATGATATTCCTAATTTTCATTGTGATTTATTTTCTCATAATTTTTATATAAACACATTTTTTAATTTTCAAGTATACAGGCTGTTTCCAGTTTGGTTTTCTCTTTTGTGGTCTGGTTTACTTTATTTTTACTGTGTCCAGAGAACACACTGTTATTTTAAATGCACCAAAATTTATAGATGGTTTATGTGTGATAGAGGGATATGAATTTTGTAGTTTCAAAGTTTGTATTACCAGTAGGGGAAGCTGCTTTGAAATCTTCCCTTATCACTGTGTATTTAACTATTTCTCAATCTAGTTCTGTTCACTTTTACACATATATAAATTGTCCATTCCAAATTAGAATGTATATTGCCACTTGCTAAATTAAACTTCTTGTAATTATGAAGTAGCCTACTTAATCTCTAGTGATATGTATTGCCTTAAAGTCTATTTTGTCTGACATTAATGTGTTTATATAGCATATCTTGATAAATATAACCTTGTTTTGTAGAAGTTGTTGGTGGAGTAGGACAGATCAGTTATATAACTGGTACACATAAGTATAAAAACTGAGTTGAAAATAATAAATTATAATTATTCAACCTGAAGTCCCAGCATCTTCATTCTGAAATTAAATTATTTAGTAATTTTTCAATATGATATAGACTAAAATCATCCTTCTATGTCCTTAGACTTTGCCTTTTCAAGTCTTCCATATCTGTTCTCTTCCTTGGTGTGTAATGTTCCACCTCAAATCACGTCTGATGCATTTGCTACTGATATGGACAGGAGACAGGGAAATACTGAGTAGAAGAGGGTAGTTCCCCAGGAAGGCTTCACCCTCAAGCCTGGAGACCCACAGCCCTAAGTGGGAACAGGCATTTCTGTCTTTGTACCCGAAAAGCTGCCTTTTGGCCCGCCATGCCCCTATCCTCTACCCATATAAATTCCGAACCCCAGGCTTCAGAAACAGACGAGCACACGAGGAGACAAGGATATAAAAAGACACACAGTGGAACAACACAGCAGAGAAAGCAAAGAGAAGGAATTTCTGAACACTGAGAGGAGTTTGGCTGGGGCCGGTCAAAGAAGAGCTCAGCTGCTGGATGGCCAACCTCAGGGAAAGGTCATTTTTCCACTCCATCCCCCTTCCAGCTCCCCATCCATCCTGCTGAGAGTCACCTCCACCACTCAAACCCCACATTCACAGCTTGTGAATGCTCAGGTCTCCTGGGATGCTGGGCAAAAACTTAGGATACAGAAAGCTGTCACATTGGCCCTCTACCTTTCTGTAAAGACAGAGGGACCACTGAGCTGGTAACACTTAAGCCATTGGCAGACAGCAAGGCAAAAACAGCTGGAGGCACCCACCCACGGGACTGGATCCCAAAGTACTCACCCCGGCTCCTACACATGCCCATGTGCATGCTCCCCATCTTGTCAGGGGTTTAAGCAGTCAGCAGTGGTAGCAATGGAACAAGCGAGACACACCCCTGTTGCACGTACGGTGAGGGGGATCAGGGAACTCTCCCATTTCACTACCACTCTAGCTTTGAGACTCTCCATGGCAGGGCTACATCTGGTCTAGCCCTTCCTCTGCAGTCAACAGAATATACTTGACTCCTCAGTCTGCTTCTGAAAACTTATGAGGTCTACGAAGTTTCTTCTCACAACTGTAAGTATTATTTATCTTTCTCTGTGTTCTAATTTAGGGATGATCAGGGTTCCAAATATATATAGATCTATGTAGGTCTATATAGAGAGAGATCTATATGTATTTATAGATATAGATATAGATA
>NW_012105031.1:4843003-4905380 GCF_000951045.1 Mandrillus leucophaeus
AGTAATTGCACAAATTCCTTGAGGGCAGGAACTATGTCTGGTGGAGTTATAGACAAATCATACATGTGTAATGAATAGTTACTGAATTTTACTTCATGACAAATTCTACCACAATTTCATGAGAACTTAAAAAATAAGTTTGCAAGAAAATATTTTATAATGGTGGTACATATTCAGACCATTTTAGAAGACTACTGTGTTACACAACACTGTTACCTAAGAGGAAAATAAATTGGCATGTAGTTATGCAAACTCAGTAATCATTTTTAGGGTAAATAATGATATCACACTATATTAACACATTTATTAATGATGATCTTAAAGCAATACTTCCACAAAAATAATCACCACAAACTCAGAGTGAAGTGACTATAAGGTGATTTACTAACAGATGTTCAATAAGGATCAAATAAATACAAGAAATTGTAAAATTTAACATTGTGAGCATCCAAATGTCAGAATAAACTTCATTTTCCTTTCACATTTTATTTTGAAAGTTTTGAAATCAACAGAAAAGATGCAAAAATAATATAACATCCATAGACTCCTTGTCTGGATTTCTCAATGCTAACCTGTTGCTATATTTGATTTTCTTGTGGTGTGTATGTGTTTATCTGTGTGTGTTGAACCATTTAACAATTACTTGCAGTTATTTATTACTTATTATTTAACAATTATTTGCAGTTCATCCCTAAATACCAAAGTGTATATCTCCTAAGGAAAAATGATATTTTCCTATATAACAATAATACAATGATCTCATTGAGGAAACAACATACAATGTAATATAGAGTTCATTTTCAAATTTTCCCAATTATGCCAACAATGTCGTTTGTATCTTTTGCTTCTTTTCTTTTCTTTTCTTTCTTTTTTTGAGACAGAGTCTCATTCTGTTGCCCAGGCTGGAATGCAATGGTGCAACCTCGGCTCTCTGCAACTTCCACCTCCTGGGTTCAAGTGATTTTCCTGCCTCAGCCTCTCGAGTGGCTGGTTTTACAGGCACACACCACCACGCCTGGCTAATATTTCTATTTTTAGTAGAGACGGACTTTTGCCATGTTGCCCAGGCTGGTCTCGAACTCCTGATCTCAAGTGATACGCCCACATCAGCCTCCCAAAGTGCTGAGATTGTAGGCATGAACCACTGTGCGCAGCCTCTTTATATTTTATTTTATTTTTTAAGTTTTCCTAAGAGTCAATCACTAAATACACACTGCAATTAGTTGCCTCTTTAGTCTCCTGTATCCTGAGACAGTTTCCCAGCCTCTTTTGTTTTTCATAACATTGGCATATTTGAAGGCCCAGACCAGTTGTTTTCCAGAATAACAAGTTGGATATTTTAGATGATCAGATAAAGTTTATGTATTCTGAACAAGAATGCTGTACAGATAAAAGTGTGTCTCTCCTGGCATATCCCAGCAGGGGCAACTGATATCAGTTTCTCGCCTCCTACTTCCCTTCTATGTCCCCTATAGGCAAACTATGGTATTACCCATCTCCTGAACCCATCAGGGGCTTTATTTCCCCTGGCCTCTGATGACACAGCCTTCCCTTTAGAAAAATCTCTTTCTACTTTTTCTCTAACTTTTCAACGCTTTCATTTGTTCACTGCTCAATTCAAATATCTCCCCTTACCATAAAATATTCTATACTATGAATAGTATACTATGAATAGTATTCATAGAATACTATTCAAATTGTTATTCTGGAAAACTGATCTGGGCCTTCAAACATGCCAATGTCATATGTTTTGTCATCCTGCTAGCCTCATGCCTGCTGGCCTATTCATAGCATAGATATTTTATGGTAAGGGGTGATATTTGAATTGATACTATACTCTCTCAAGCTGTATCATAGCTCCCTCTTCAAACATCTTTTAGTTTTTTAAATACACTATTATGGACTGAGTTAGGTCCCCTCAAAATTCACATGTTGAAGTTATAAAACTCAGAATATGACTGCGTTTAGAAATAGAGTCTTTAAAGCGATTATTAAATTAAAAATAAATAAGCAAAGTGGGCCCTAATATGACTAATGTCCAATCAGAAGAGAAAATTAGGGCATAAACATATATAGAGGGAGGACCATGTGAATACACAAGGTGAAGACAAGGAGAGAGGAATCTTGAGAAATCAGCCTTGCTAACATCTTCATCTGAGACTTCTAGCCTCCAGAATCGTGTGAGAAAATAAATTTCTATTGTGTAAGCCACCCAGTCTGTGGTATACTTTGTTACGGCAGCCCTAGCAAGCAAACACACGCACTCAGAGCTTTAACCTAATGAATGACTTGGTAGTTATACTTGTATTGATACTAATGTTATAATTACCATATGCCATGTGATCCTGCTGGCCTGCCATCCCACTGAGAGCAGCAACTATGGACCTAGAATTGCCCACATCTGGGTTTCATTTCCCACAGAGCTCATCAGGATCTTGTGCACTCAGTAAACAATAATTTGATGGTCCTTGATGGATGACTAAATTTCAATTACCTTAGGAAAAAAATCAATGCTATAATTAATTGCTCCATTGTTTATAAGAATTCATCCATGACACATGTTTTCAATTTACCCCTTACCCTCTGAGTGTCATATAACTCTCCAGAGATTGTCTCTACCTCTCTATGAAACTACTTCTTAAAATTTTTAATTCTTAAGGAAATTTTTAGAATTTAAGAAAGAAAAAATCCAGTTTACTAAATGCCTACTCTTTCTTCAAAACAGTTTTCTCTATTTTCTAAAAATATGTCAAATTGACTTAAAATAATCATAATAAAAATGACAAAAATTAAGACAATAAAGAATATCATGTTATTTCAAGTAATTGTAGTATTTATTTGTATTACTTTGTACTTAAATTTCCAGAGAAATCAAGGCTTTATAGCTGCACTCTATTTGCATTGATACTTACCTCTGCTTTTAGTGTAGGAGACATTTTCCAATGGTAAACGCCGCTTTGTATCTTCAGGCTCACTAATCCCCAGCATCAGTGTACCTCATCACAGATGAGAAAATGCAGAAGGTTCCTATCTGGGGCCTTGCTGTCATGGTTTCTTGTTGCTAGCAACACACAGAAGCATGGCCAGCTGCTGCTGCTGCTGCTGCTGCTCCTGTTAGTCTGCTAACTAAATATGGGTGAATTTTTCTATGAGTCAGTATTTCTATACTGTCAATAACAATGTGTGTGTGTTTTTAAATTAAGGCCTCATGGTTAAGTCACAAAGGATTGACTGAATCCAATTCTAACATAAATAATCTTCAAAATTTGGCTTATGGTGTGCCATAGATGTCCAGCTAAACTGAATATAGTACTCAGGCATGAATTACTTTAAAAAAATTACTGCTGATCGAAGCTATCATTCGTAGATTAACTCACACTTAATAAAAAGTTATGTTCCTTTGATATCCTTTCAGGCTTAGTCCAGATTTGGTGGGAGTATGTTCTGTGGTCTTGTAAAATTGGGAAGCATTAAGAAATACAAAATTAAACATATTCCAATAATAAATAAATTTTCAGAGACTAACCAATGTCAATTTGTATCATGGGTCTCCTAAAAGGGAATAGAGAATTTTCTAACTCTAACACTTATTTGGAGTAACTTATCGCAACTACAGAAAATATGGTTTAAGACACATAGGAGTTCCATATGTAATTTGAGAGGCAGTATCATATGATGTAGAGTTGGAGGCAGAAGACCTGAATTCTTCTCTTACCTCTGTCAAGAATTAGCTGTGTGAACTTGGCAAGGCCTGGGGAAAGGCATTTTTATCCCATGTCTCATTTTTAAATTTGTAAAATGGAGATAAACTTATAAGGCCATTGTGGAAATTAAATTAATAAAGGTGAAATTTATTAATAGTGAAATTACTGTGTAAAACAAAAATCACTATATGAATATGAGTTGATATTCCATTTATAAGATGCCACTTACATTTCCTTCAGAATTTATACTACTTGCTATCTCTAATTAGAAGTTGTCCTACACTCTGGCTCCAAAATACTGCAAAATGAAACAATCTTCTTTCTGATATAGTTGTCTAATTAATTACAAGTACAGGTCAAGCAGAATAAGAAAATGACTGAAAGTCTTTCTAATTTTTGAATTTAAAGAAATACTTTCAAATAAGGACTACAAATATAAATTTTGTAGTCTTTATTTTGAAACCATAGAATGATAAAATAAAAATTATTAGGATAGTTACTTATAGCAAAAGACACAGGGACAGGAAATGGATGTCTCTGAATATATGTGTGTGTATATACATATATACATACACACGTATACATACATGTATACATATGTACATGTACACACACACTTTGGAACCATGTAAATGCTTTATGCTCTATGTAATCAAAAACTGTGATTATTTCAAAAATAAAAGCTAAGCAGTTGTTTAAAAATTTTTGAATCAAAGGGATCTAATTGCATATCAAATTGTTGACAAAACCACACACAGAAAAATTATTTCGAGTGACTTTAAAATGCAAGGTTTTTTTTTTACTATCTATCACTAGTGAGATATATTCCAAGGATAAAAATCTCCACAAAGAAATCACAAGCTTTACTCAGTAGCATTATTATTAATGATAATAGTATTTGTATTGTTATTTTGAAATTACTGTATGTATATGGCATAAGATAAATTAAATAAGTATGTACATGTAATTAGGAACCAAGAGCTTTAATATAAGAAAATTTGGGGAGAAAAGGTATAAAATCAAAATAATAGAGGTATAGAATTACCAAGGTAGAACACCATAAATTAAGACATGTAATTATATATTTAAATATAAATATCAACATGAACACATGATTTTCCCTTTTTTCTAAAATATACATACCTTGAATTTATTTTTAAAATATATAACTTGAATTTATTTTTTTAGATACATATTACATAAATATCTCTTCACCGAAAAGCTACAGAAGCAGTGACAAACCAGTAGTAACGACTACCTCTGGGGCCCAGATTCTGGTCTCTAAACTTTAATTCTGTCCTAAGAGAACTGATGTTTCCAGGACTGGCTGGACAATATGTTGAATAAGTCTGGAACATCTTGTTGTGCTGAAAAGCAAGAAAGCAATCAAGGATTACAGGGAACATGTCAAAGAGACAGAGAAACCAATTAGAGCAGCTCCCACTGGCGAAAGTGTGGAACAGTTTGAGTAACAATAAAAATGACTGGAAAGGTCATATATATCCATAAGTTAGTAATTATACAAAAACAAAACACACACACACACACACACACTCATTGGTCACCTTTGGTAATTACTAGAAAATTTCCAAATACTGATATTAAAAAGAGAAAGTATTATGGATTGTTTGTTCTGTCTTTCCTGTGTATAGCATATTTCAAGCTGTTTTCCCAAGGTAATTGTTCAGTATAAAATCCCATTGTCTCCACTGAAGATGACTCAGAAGTCTATCAGAGCACCAAACTCTCTGTGGGATCAGCTGAAGCCATTGCTGAAATTGTATCACAGGTCAGTTCCTCCCTCTGCCCACTCCTGTTTCCAAGAGTACTCCCTAGTCAGTTTCCTGGATGCTAACCTCCATGACAGTTTGCTTCCCAAGAAATCTAACCTGTTGCAAGCAGTTATTGTCACGTGTGGTTCAAGAAAGCAAAACCTAAGATAGGGTTTTAGAGTTGAATTAACCTGTTCCAGAGCTGGCAATGAGGACCCCACCGCTGATGGCAGGTGGAGCACAAATAGCCTCTGGTACAAGATAGCAATGCAAATGGTAATATTTTCACTAGGTTGGTGAACTGCTGAAGAGAAATGCATTAGCTAGTGCAATGTGTCAGAAATTGTAAACATGGAGGAGTAGTAACTTGAGTTACAAGGAGACTTGAGTGAGCTCAAGTAACACTCTGGGAAGAAATAACTAAGAGTGATTAATTTACAAATAAAAGTTAAATGTTAAAAGTCATAGGTCACATGGGTGAGAGAGAGAGACTGGAGGAAGGGGAGTCATGTCTTTTCTCCTACAGTGGGAAAGCAGACTGTACAGAAAAAGCTGATGACGAGGTCTATAAAAGTAGCAAAACATCAAAAGAGGCTAAACTTCCAACCAAGGCAGATCTGCAACACCAACATCAGGTTTCTGTCTGGGAAAAAGTATGATCTTGACACATGAGGTAGGGAGAGGTGGGGAGAGCTAGATTGGTGTACCTGAATATCTTGAACTCTCTTCCAAAAAATATTGATCCCAAAAGCAAGGCTTACTAAATGCCCTCCACTTATCTCAGTTTCAATGTCTGCCTTTCAGGAAAATCAATCTGAAATAGTAACCAAATACCTAATGAAAGTCTTCTCCATGGAAGAATTCTAGCTAATAAATATAAAAAGATTATAGAGTTAGCAAATCACCATTGGCAAACTGTAATGAAATTATCTAGCCTCTCATCACTATATAACAAGCAACACATTAACCTACTGATCAACCTTAATTAACATCACTAAAAGTGAAACACAATAATATGCCCTCTACATGCCCCTGATGTGATGAAAGATGCTATGTATAGCACCACTTATAAAGTGTTTTCTCCAAAGTTAAACCTGAGTCGAATCAAGTCTATAAATTGTCAACTTAGAGGAAAAATGGGAGATAGAGATACAACCACTATACCTAGAGTTAGAAAAATAGTAAACTAGTATCTTCAACAAATATATGGCATTATTTTAAAAAGGCATTTAGAGACATATTAACTAAATACAATATGTGGTCTGTGTTTGGATCTTGATTCAAAAAACTGTAAAAAAGACATGTTTTTAGAGAAATGAAGAAAATAGAACATTGAGCCGGTTATCAGATGATGTGACATTATTTGTAAAATGTTGTTATTTGTGATGAAATACTGCTAAGCTAAGCCTTTTCTATAATTATCTATTAAAGATGTATATTGAAATATTTATAGGTGAAATTATGCAATATCTGTTATGTGGTTTATAATAATCTAGAGAAAACTCATACATAAGATAGGGTATAGATAAATAAGAATGGGAAAATGCTGATAATTGTGGAGCTGGGTGATGGGTAGACAGGAATTCATTATATTGTCAAGTTTAGTACATGTTTAAAATGTTCCAAAGTCAGTTTCTAATAATCATTTACATCTTTCATGTTACTCTACATGTAATACCAAATCAAACTGAGTTAAGAATTTATAGGTAATGAAGTTTAAGAAATGTTAGGAATTTTAGGAAAATCTCTTCAGGGCATTAGCCTATGCAAAGAATTTATGACAAAGATCCCAAAAACAAATGCAAGAAAAACAAAAATAGATACATGGGACTTAACTAAACTAAAAAGCTTCTGGATAGCAATAGAAATAACCAACAAAATAAATAGACTACCTATAGAATGGTGGAAAATATTTGCAAACTATGCCCCTGGCAAAGGACTAATATCCAGAATTTACAAAGAACTCAAATAACTGAAGAAAAAAGCAAACCATCCCATTAAAAGCTGGGCAAAGGACATCAACAGACACTTCTCAAAAGAAGAAATACAAATGGCCAACAAACTCATGAAAAACACTAATCACCAGAGAAATGCAAATTAAAAACACATTAAAATATCATCTTACACCAGTCAGAATGGCTTTTATTAAAACATCAAAAACAAAAGATGGTGCAGATGTGGAAAAAAGAGAATGCTTATATACTGTTGGTGGGAATATAAATTAGTTAAACCTCTACAGAAAATAATACGGAGGCCAGGCTTGGTGGCTTATGCCTATAATCCCAGCACTTTGGGGAGCCAAGATGAGTGGATCACTTGAAATCAGGAGTTCGAGACCAGCCTGGCCAATGTGGTGAAACCCCATCTCTACTGAATATTAAAAAAATAGCCAGGCATGGTGGTACACGCCTGTAATCGCAGTTACTAGGGAGGCTGAAGCAGGAGAATCGCTGGAACCTGGAGGCCAGAGGTTGCAGCAGGCCAAGATCTCACAAGGTTTCAAACTCCTGGTCTCAAGTGATCCTCCCACCTTGGCCTCCCAAAGTTTTGGGATTACAGGCATCGACCACCACACCCAGTCTTGTAGTTTAAATATACATATATAAAAAGTGAAAGCTTAAAGGGAAAAATATATATGTGCTAAGCAAAAGGTAAGCACATGAAATTCAGTGTGGCTCTATTAATATCAGATAAGAAATGCAATCAGGGAAGGAGATAGATATTAAAAGAGACATTTGATAATACTAAAAGGGACCATGCATCATGAAGACTTAACAATCATAAATGTATATGGATCTAATGATAGAATTCAAAATACGTGAAACAAAAACCACGGAAATAGAGGCACTAATAGACCAACAACTATAGTTGGGATTATAAATCTTTTTGCACATAAAAGAACAAGTAGAGTTTTAAAAATAAGTATGAATATAGTCTAAACCATACTCTCAACCAACTTGATTTAACTGACATTTATAAACACTTTCTTTTCAATTGCAAATGGAACTTTCATCAAGAGAGACCATGTGAAACGCTGTAAAATAAATTTCAATAAACCCTAAAAACATAAAGGACTTATAGAATCTTTCATGAGCACAATGGAATTAAACTGTAAATCAATAACAGTAAGGCTAGAAAAGCCTCCAAATATTTAAGAGTGAAACAACAATCCTATAACAGAGATTATAAATAAATCATGTGGAAATTAGAAAATATTTTAGACCTGATAATAAAAAATATAATATGTTGAAATTTATGGGATTCAGCTAAACACGTACTTAGGAGAAATGTTTAGCTTTAAATGGATACCAGAATTTTTTAAAGATTTAAAATGAATTATTCAACCTTTCATCTAAATAAGCTAGGAAAAAGACCCTATTAAAACCAAAGTAGAAGAAAGGAAATAATGAAAATTAAATCAGACCAATTAAATAGAAAACTAACAATAATTAAATAGAGTCAAAAAGTGGTTCTTTGAAAACGTTGATAAAATTCATTGACCCATGAAAAAGACAGAAAATACAAGTTGTCAATAGCAGTAAAAACAAAAGAGGAAATAGACATATATTGGCAGTAAACAGTATTATTTCTGTGTACAGATCTTTTATATTTTGTGTTAGATTTATTGGTAGATATTTGATTTTTTCCATGCTATTATAGACAGTAGTATGGTTTATAATAAAATGTAATAAAATACTCTTTATAATAAAATAAAAAACCAAATATCTATTAATAAATCTAATAAGAATATAAAAGATCTCTACACTGAAAATAATACCTTGCTGAGAAAAAATAAAGACCTAAATAAATAGATATTTTCTATATGTAACATAGAAAATTTCTTATTGTTAATACATATTTTCTGCTCTAACCTATTCAACACAATCCCAATCAAAATCTCTGTATACTTTTTAAAAGAAATTTTGAATGTGATTATAAAATTTATATGAAGTACAAAGGATCTAGACTAGTCTGATTGATCTTAAAATGCAAGAATAAAGTTGGGGACTTTTATTACTCAATTTCAAGACTTAATAAAAAGGTACTGTGATCACGACAGTTTAATATTGGCTTAAGAACAAAGGTTAATATTGGCATAAGAACAAATAGTTCCAAATACAAAGGTACTGTGATCATGACAGTTTAATATGGGCATAAGAACAAATAGTCCTCCAGCTACTGGACAAATATTTGAAAAATATTAAACTTTGATTTCTATCACAATCACATTCAATACAAATGTTTGTGTATTAAGATGAATCATAGACCTAATCATAAGGGCTGGAATGATTAAGCTTTTATGAAAAATGAAAAAAAAATATTTTTGTAACCTTAAGTTTGTGAGTTAAAATGTATCTCCAAAAAGGACATGTTCAAGTCCTAACCCCAAATATTTATAAATATTACCTTAGATGGAAATAGAGTCTTTTCAGATATAATTAGTTAAGTTAAAATGAGGTCATACTAGAGTACGGCAGGCCCTAATCCAATGTGACTGGGATCCTTATAAGATGGAGAGAACAGACACAGACACACGCAGGAGAGAATGTCGCATGAAGACAGAGGCAGAAATTACAGTGGAATGACAGTGATTCCCAATAACCAGCGATGTTACGAGAAGGACATGAAATGGATTCTCCCTCAGAACTTCCAAAATAAACTAACCCTGACAACTCCTGGATTTCAGACTTGTAGCCTGCAGAACTGTAAGAGAATAGTTTTGTTTTGGTAAGCCAGCCAGTTTATAGTGCCTTGTTACAGCACCTCTATAAAACTAATATACTTGGGCAAAAATTTCTTAAACAGGATATGAAAAGCACCAAAGAAAAAAATATATATTTGATAAATATGCACTTCATAAGAAGTTTTTGTTCATCAAAAGATACCATGTAGAAAATAAATAGGCAAGGCATAAACAGCAACACATATGACTATCAAAAGATGTGTATCCAGAATACACAAAGAAGAACTCCCCTAAATCTAAAATTTTTTAAATCAGCAAATACTTGACCAGCTATTGTATATTAAGATGAATCACAGACCTAATCATAAGAGCTGAAACTATCAAGCTTTTGCAAAAAATAATGGAAAAATGTATTCGTACAAAAATGCATCTTCTTCATAAAGGAGATATTACTAAAAATGAGTATATGAAAAGTTGTCCACCATCATTATTCATCAGGTAAATGCAAATTAAAACCACAGTGATCTATATTTCCGCCCCACTGTGATGGGTAAAATCAAGTATTGGTGAGGATGGAGAGCACCTGCGCTTCTTATACATTGCTGCTGGAACTGTAAAATAGTAGAACTGCTTTAGATAATTATTTCATAGTGGATTATAAAAGCAAACACCTTCTCTATGAGACAGCAATTTCTTTCTAAGAAAAATAAAACATTTATTCAGAAAGAAAATGTGCATATTCATAGAAGCTTAATCCATTGTGGCCAAAAACTGGAAACAATCTGTATCAGTTTTCTAGGACAGACATAACAGATCCCAGACAGACTGGGATCCATAAACAGAAAATTTGTTTCCTCACAATTTTGAAAACTACAAGTCCCAGATCAAGATGTGAACAGAGCTGGTTTCTTCCGAAGCCCTTTCTCCTTGAATTGCAGATGGCTATCTTTTCCCTGTATGTTTACATGGTATTCCCCTGGTGTGTGCATGCAATGGTCAGTATTACATTAGGGCCTACCCTAATGACTTTATTTTAATTACATTATCTCTTTAAAGACCTTATCTCCAAATACTGTCCCATTCTAAGGTACTGGAAGTTAGGACTTAAACATAAGAATTTTCTGGGGACATTATTTAGCCCATAACACAACCCAAGCGACCACTAATTTTGGAATGGGCAAACAGTCATCGTGATGGTTAAATTTTATGTGACAAGTTGACTAGACTACTGTGCCCAGGTGTTTAGTCAGACACCAGGCTAGATGTTGACATGAAAGTATTTTATAGATATGGTTAACATATATAATTAGTTGACTTTGAGTAAAGGAGGCAACCTTCTCTAATGTGTATCACCTTCAGCCAATCGTTAAATAGCTTAGAAGCAAAGGTTGAGATGTCCTGGAGAAAAAGGAATTCTGTCTCAAGACTGTAACATAGAAATCCTGCCTGAGTTTCCAGCTTAGTAGTCTGCCCTGCATATTGCAGACTGAAGACGGGAACATCAACTGTTACTTGAGTTTCCAATCTGCTGACCTACCCTATGGATTTATATTTTCCAAGCCCCCACAACTGACCGAGCCAGTTTCTTAAATTAAATCTTATTAGCTCTATTTCTCTGGAGAATTCTACATGTTGTAGTCATGCATAGAAAACTACTGTGATAAAAAGGACCAAAATATTCATACATACATGCAACATGGATAATGGTCAGAAATGCTATACTGCGTTAAAAAAAAAAAAAAAAGCCATACAAAAAAGGATGCACACTCCATCATCCCATTTATATGAAATCTGAGAACAGGCAAAACTCATCTATGGTGATAGAAATAAGAAAATGGCTGTCTGGGGTAGATTAATGAGGATAGATATTGACTGAAAACAGACAGAAGGGCACTTCCTGGAGTGATGGAATTGTGCTATATCTTATTTTCAGTGGTGTTTTCATGGGTATGTACCTTTGTCAAAATTCAAAGACCTAAATAGTCAGGAACTGTGGATTTCATTCTGTGTAAATTGTATCTTTAAAAAACAATATAAAAAATTACATATTACCTTAAATTTCAATTATGTATATATAGAATTATTTCAAATAGATTTCAAAAATAAATTTTTCAAATGTTAAATTTTTTATTCATTGTGGATGTAGCTGCAATGAATAAAACATATGTAGATGTTTAGGAGTGACTCTAACCTCCTAACCATTGTCTGTATTCCTTTTCCTGGCCATCTTTCAGAGACTTGTTTAACCATTAGGGGGACCCCTCAGGTCACGCAGACAGTGTGCGACTACTCTTATTAGACATCCACCTTCAGGTTGGTGATCAGTTCATCCCAATCAGGTTCAATGTAAGTCAGTTAGTATTTACAACAAGCAGGAATCTTTAACTGGAGTGAAAGTTATAATTAACGTCTTCATTTTTTTGATACAGATTACAGTTAAAATGTAACACATTGATTATCTTCATATGTACCATGTGTTGTTAACTACTTAGCTCACTTAAATATCCATTGCCCAGCTGTACTACAAATTCCTTACAGGTTAAGATCATGTTTTAATATTTTTCTGTGTCTCCCAAAAAACTTAAGACAGCCTGGAGATATATATATATATATATGGCAATTGGACTGATGAATAAATTCGGAGTGTTGTTTTGGCTTTGCCTAGGAAAAATTAGTTAACTCACTTCAGGCTCCCTTTCCCTACCACCCCCACACTCCCCCCAACCCTCCACTGAGTTATCCTATTCTATACCATTGAATAAAACCATTGAGTAAATCCATACGTTTGATTTCAGCTCTCTGGAAGCATTTGATTCATTGTGAAATTTTTTTCTCAAAATTATTATAAAATACAATTTTAAAAGGGAATATATGGAGCAAGAGGAAGATGGAGATGGTGGAGGAGGAGGAAGAAGAAAATGAAGAAACCTAAGGAGGAGAAGGAAGAGATGATAAGGATGAAGAAGAAATGTAGAAATTGCAAGTATACAAAATCAGGAATCTTTTAAAAGACTGGTTTTATCCTCTAAATTCTTAGCCATAAACGCTTATCTCTCTGAATGACTTAAAATCAATATAAAGTTTGATTCTATGGTTTATTGATTCTGTATTTCAATTATCCCTAATTAAAATGTCTGCTTTGATTTGAATTTCTAAACAAGGGAAAAAAATTACAGGAATTTCTTTTAAATGTACTATTTCATCCTCAATCCAGTGGATGCCATTCCACTATATTTAGTGAATTCCAGTAATATAAATATATCTGATATTCTTGCATATAGATACATATATATTCTTATGCATGAAATTGAGTGGTACTTCTTTTCCAAGGATTTAGTAGGAGAGGAATATATAAGTGAGTGTCTCTTTCTCCCTAGGATCACAACTAAAATAAAAAGTATATTAAAGATATTATGACTCTCTATGATTGGTTCAACACATATTTATTGAGCCGTTACTATGACCTAATACTCTCTTAGTACATGAATGCTACCTATCCATAAATGAGTGAATAATATTTGTAAAGAAGTATGGCATAGAAGACTAAAACAGAGAACAATGTGAGATGGAAAATAATCAGGTGCCTTAAATATAATATGGACAATAAGGGCCATTGAAAGTCTAAAGGATAGAATAATTGAAGAGTGCTCTGATCCTTCTCTTTATCTTCTACACAACACAACTAATAACCTCCTATGAATGTTTTAAATATCAAATGAAATAATAATATATATATAAGAAGAGTTAAGTACCCAATGTATACATAAAAAATTGGCAGGGCGCGGTGGCTCACGCCTCTAATCCCAGCACTTTGGGAGGCCGAGGCGGGTGGATCACGAGGTCAGGAGATTGAGACCATCCTCGCTAACACGGTGAAACCCCGTGTCTACTAAAAATACAAACAATTAGCCGGGCGTGGTAGCGGGCGCCTGCAGTCCCAGCTACTGGGAGGCTGAGGCAGGAGAATGGCGTGAACCCGGGAGGCGGAGCTTGCAGTGAGCGGAGATCGCGCCACTGCGCAGGAATTAAAACGGACCAGGTGAAACAGGCTGACAGAAGTGGGGAAAAAAAAAAAAAAAAAAAACTCTAAATTCACATACAAAGAGACACTGCAACCGTGATGAGTACCCACAACATTTCTAGTCCTGTGCTTAATAATGTTAAAAGAAAAACTTCAGCCGAATTAAATTTAAAGGAGTTTAATTGAACAATGAACGATTCGTGAATCAGGCAGCTCCCGGATTCACGGCAGATTCAGAAGGACTCCAGGTATGCCTCGTGGTCAGAACAAATTTATAGACCAAAAAAAAAAAGTGACGTACAGAAATCAGAGGTGAGGTACAGAACAGCTGGCGTGATTACAGGTTGGCATTTACCTTATTTGAACACAGCTTGAACACTCAGCAGTGAATGACTGGTTGTAGCGTGGCTGCTGGGACTGGCCAAGACTCAACCACAGTTATAGGCCCGTACTCCTAAATTAGGGTTTCAATCTTGTCTACCCACTAAATTAGGCTGCAGTGGTCCACAGCGACTCAAATGTAGAAGTATGGAGTCCTTCTCAGGCCATATTTAGTTTGTTTTAACAATTATGAAAGAATTTTTATAAAGTATTACATAACATCAAGTATTTGTTGCTAGGAGACATAGGTGATAGGAGATAAGGTCACAGAGGCAAAGAGGGCAAAGGTGCACAGCTTCTTATAGTGATGTTGTCTTCACTCTGAGGTAAGAGTTTTTATAAAGTATTACATTCATTAAGTATTTGATTGCCTTATCTGTCATACCAGTAAAAATGTGTTCATAAATACATATCATAAGGTGACAGGCAATAAATAAAAAATATGTAGTGGGGTACATATTGATAAATACTAAGGACAAGCACAAGCAGGGGAAAGAGATAGAAATTATGGGTTGGTGGGGGAAATTGTAATTTCAATGTAGATGACCAGAGAAAGCCCCACTGAAAAGGTCGCATTTGAGCAAAGACCTGAGAGATGAGGTGAGGAACAATGACGTGTAACTCTTTGGAGGAACAGCATTTCAGGTAGAAGAGCATCAGTAGTAGTTCTGACGGGGGTGATGCCTGTTGTGTTTGAGAAACAGCCAGGCGAGCGAGCAGTGTGCCTGGAGGCAAGAGTAAGAGAAGGATGATAGGAGACAAAGTCACAGAGGCAAGGAGGGTGAAGCTGCACAGCTTCTTATAATGACATTGTCTTCATTCTTACTAAGGTAAGAAGCCATTAGAAGGTCGTGACCAGAGAAACAAAATTATTGTTTATAGTGGGAGATTATTCTGTCTGGTGTCACTGGTGAAATGGAGAGAATAGTTATAAAGTTATCATTGCAATTAAGTGAAGAGATGATAGGGGCTTGGACCAGGATGGTTGCAGTGAATGCTGTAAGAAGTGTTTGGATCCTCAACTCTACTGTCAAATTGTTTACAGCCCAGTTAGGAGAAAAAGTCTGGGTAACTTTAAAAATATATTTTTTTAAAAAAGAGAGAAATAAATCATTAGAAGCTAAATGGTATGTGTACAATTACAAATTTAAGAGGGATTTGGGAAAAGCAAATTGAGCAATGTGACACAAATGTGACTGATTAATAGTGTTTTAATAAAAATAATAATTGCTGACATTCATTGTGTTCATTATATGCCAGGCATAGTGCTTTACATGTGATCTCTCAATTAATCTCCACCAAAAACCTATGATAAGTTGCTGCTACTGTCCCATTTCCTATAGGAGGAAACCAAAGAAAGAATATCTGGAAAAGTTAATAAGTTGTTCAAAGGACATAGCTGTAATTTCATCACGATTTGGCTTTTATGAGCGCCCAAGCTCAACAGTGACACTCTATTCTGATTTGCCATATAGGTGGAAGGGGAAAGAAGACATTCTAAATGGGTGAATCCATGTGAGTGAAGGTTAGAAATTCATATGTTTTGTGTGTACATGAGAATGGCAGATCTGGAGCAGAAGGTTCATATTGGGGAACAGTAAAATAAACAGTGGAGACTGAAAAGTATAAACAGATTTTAGAAGTCCTCCAGAGCTAGCCATAAAAGTTTTAATTGTATCCAGGAGAGCCTGGGAATCTAAGATGAACGTAGGAGGAGAAATATTATTATTATTATTATTATTATTTTGAGACG
Source organism: Mandrillus leucophaeus (assembly GCF_000951045.1). NCBI lineage: Eukaryota > Metazoa > Chordata > Mammalia > Primates > Cercopithecidae > Mandrillus > Mandrillus leucophaeus. The sequence continues at coordinate 4,859,319 of NW_012105031.1, forward strand.
GAGTCTTGCTCTGTTTCCCAGGCCAGAATGCAATGGCATGATTTAGGTTCACTGCAACCTCCACCTCCCAGGTTCAAGCAATTCTCCTGCCTCAGCCTCCCGAGTAGCTGGGATTACAGGCATGTGCCACCACACCTGGCTAATTTTTCTGTATTTTTGGTAGAGACAGGGTTTCACCATATTGGTCAGAGCTGGTCTCAAATTCCTGACCTTGTGATCCACCTGCCTCAGCCTCCCAAAGTGCTGGGATTACAGGTGTGAGCCACTGCACTTGGCCAAGAAAAATTAATTTAAGGTTATTCTGGCTCTCAGGTACAAGATGGCTTGGGGGCAGTAGAGATCTGGCAAGTAAAACAGCCAGAAACAAACATGATCATTTATATATGAGGTAATAACAACTAGTAAAAGTAAGGATTGAAAGGTAAATGTCAGCGTATTTCCCAGATTTTTTTTTTCAAAATCCAGGACAGAATTTGGTTCTGAGTTGTTTATTAAAAATATTGAAATACAATCCATGCCATGTCCACAGTTAGTTGTGTGAATTTGGGCAGGTTATTTGTCTGAGAAGTTTCTTCATCCATAAATAAAGGTGTATTCGATTACATTTAATGTTTTCTTCTTTCTTTTATATTGTGATTAAGATTTGTTTGCTGATTTGTTTTAAAGCTACAGTTTAGAACAATATAAGAGCCTGTAGCATCTATTTGTTTCAAGGCATTAATATTAAATTTCATTGACAGTGTATGGTGCTGTGTTTGGAACAAAGAAGATGTGCAGAAATATTCCCTAAGTTGAACTGAATTTAATTGAAACTTAAAAATTATCAAAGAAAAAGAATAAATTCTAGCCTCATCCCTTGTAGCTATTAAAGACTGAATACCAAAAAATAAATTTTTTAGAATTGATTTAGATTCTTCCATTGTCCTGCTGAAGTTCTTGGGCAGTGATATTCCAAGTGTGGTTCCTGGACCATTCTATAGGTTACTAAATAATTTATATATAATTGTGTGTGTGCACATGTGTAAAATCACCTCAGGCATTTTTCCACACTGGAAGTCAGCTCACAGCCTTAGGTAGCAAAACTATGCCTGGGATAACTGTATTATTCCAGAACTTTTAAAATATTCCCAGATACTCTTTATGAATGTCTCCAAAAAGCGAAAGACAGAAGCAGCCTAACTGAGAAGGCCTTGATCCTTGTTTCTAAGAAAACTATTATACGAAGTGAAACAATATAAACACGATTTATTTGTGTGCTTGCCTAATCTTTTAACCCAGAGAAATGATCATCTATAATGGCTTTGCTTTTCAGCTCTTTCTGCCTCCTGCTGTTCAGAGTAATGACATGGAGAAAGCTCCAGCCTGAGGAACTGACAGTTATTAGTTCAAAATCCAATTCTGCTGTGCAATCTCAGACATGTTTCATAAACTTTCCATGCCTCACTTTCCTTATCTCATGTCTCAGATTTCTTACCTGATAAATAAATAAGACACTATAATAATAGCATAGTATTTGGCACAAATGAAGTACTCAACAGATTTGTGTTCCCTTCTTCCATCTCTAATTTGTCAAAATTATTTCTGAACCTCTTTCTTAAACCCTAGAACTAACATAGGAAATAACTTCTCCTCCACCCCATCCATGGTGTTGTACATGGAGGAAATACACATTTGGGGAAGTGCACAGCTCAAGTGACTCTAATCCTCGATTTCCAGCTACTCCCACCCCAGAACCACCTACAGGGAAAAGGAAGAGAAACCACTTCCCACAGCTGGGGCTTTCCTCATTTCCGAAGCTACAGAAGACTGATCATGGTACTCAGAGGAAGCACCGCCAGCCTGGAGGTCATTTGCCACAAAGAGGGAGTTCAAAGCCCCTTAGTCCTATCAGGGCTTCTCCCTTATTCCACATTACTCATCTGTAACCTAGTACTTTGAGTAAAACCTTGTCTTTTGCAAAGTAAAGAACATTAATCTTCTACCTTTTACATTCCTACTTTCTCGATTTATGTTTGTTTGAATAGCAAGAATGGAGGAGATAAAGGGAGCACTCTACTTCCTAATGGTTAGTCCACAAAAAGCCATTAGCATTCACTCGAAACAGTATTCATCAATGTGCTGTCTTGGGTCAGTATCAACTTCCTTATCTGTACTTGAGAAATCTGCCCTTTTTTCTCTATCTCAGTTATAACACTTGTGGATGGCAGAAATGACAGCAATCAAACACTGCCACACAAGAATGAATCTGACAATTCACTGTTGAAATTCTATAATCTTTTATTTCTTTGATATCCTTTACATTAAACTTATTTCTTAAGTTCTCCAATTGGTGTCTACATTAGACTTGTAAAGAGTTATAGAAATTATAGGAGTCAAAAATAGTTTAAAAGCCTTGTGATACCCATATATGTGAGAAATACTCTTGTTTGAATAGTAAAATACCTTAGCTCTCTAGTTCAGCTAATGTATATATTTTCAAAAAAGGGAAAAGATAGCTCTGTGGATGTAGAGAAGTAGGGGAGAGAAGAGGGTGGATTTGCATTAATGATGGAGCTTCAGTGGAAAGGAAGGAAGGGAGGAAGAAAGGGAGGGAGGGAGGAAGGAAGGGAGGGAGGGAGGGAAAGGAAGGAAGGAAGGAAGGAAGGAAGGAAGGAAGGAAGGAAGGAAGGAAGGAAGGAAGGAAGGAAGGAAGGAAGGAAGGGCAGGAGGGAGAAAATAGCTAGCTTCAATTTAGGTTCAAGTTAAATGAAATACAAAAATAAAACCACATCCATTTCTCCCTAAGCGTTGATACAGATAAATAAAGTATTGTCAGAAAGATGCTGTCTAACTTTAAATTATTTAAAGTTACAGAAAAGAATCCATTTTCTTGATGTTTATCCCTTCAAAATCTTAAGACGCCTTCTTAGTGTGATTTGGACCAAAAATAAAATAGAATCAGGCAAAAAAAAATACAAGATATCTCTTGTTTTTTAATTTACCCTACACAGGATGCTTGTAAGCTGTTGACTGTTCTTCAGTATACCACTGCTTTCCTGACTTCCACAGGTAGGCAGGAAGCTTGGCTCTTGGGGCCAGTTCAGGCCCTCTCAGTATGGAAGTAGGATTATACACTGTTGAGTGTGTAATCAAATCAGTCAAAGTACTCCTCATCTCCACCTGGTCCTTTCCCTTTCATTTCATCCCAGAACCCACCATCAGCTCAAATTGATTCATTATTATTAACCAACAAACTTTGATCATTTTAAAATTATTCATAATTAATTCACTTTGGCTACTTGTTTACCAGTGTAAAGCAAAATATATGCCTCATTACCTCAAAAATGGTTCTAAATAATAAGATCTGGGCCAGAGTTATGTGAGTTAATTTTCTTTTGTAAATGTTTGGGCTTGATCAGCTTACAGAGAATTTTTTTTTCCTTTGCCAGGATTCCTAAAGACATTTCTGGTTTCCAAGAACAGAAGGGTTTATTATTCCAACCTGTTTTTAGCACCTTGGAAACCAAAGACGTTTATTAGATTGCCCTTTATAACTACATTTAGTAACCAGTATGCCAAGATTTACATTAGATTCTCTTTGTTATGGTGATTTCTGCTGATACATATACTATGCTAGGAATATTCCAGTCAGTGATTGTGAAATATCTCCTATATTATTTGAATTAAATAGGCTATGGTCCCAGCTCAAGTCTTAAAACTCAAAGATATATATGTCTACAGATACATACATAGACAGATACATACCACTAGATATAAATATATATTTGCCACTGTAAAGAGTTCATATTTTATTGCTATTAACTCTTTCAACCACTAACTGTCTAAGGTTATTAGTTCATCAACTATACAAATGCAGTGTTTGCTGGCTTGTTTTTGTTTTTTGGTTTTTGGTTTTTTTTTTTTTTTTTTTTTTTTTGAGACGGAGTCTCACTCTGTGACTCAGACTGGAGTGCATGGCACCAACCTGGCCCACTGCAACCTCTGCCTCCCAGGTTCAAGCAATTCTCCCACCTCAGTCTCCCAAGTAGCTGGGATTATAGGTGTGCACCACCACAACTGGCTAATTTTTGTATTTTTAGTAGAGATGGGGTTTCACCATGTTGGCCAGGCTGGTCTCGAACTCTTGACCTCAAGTGATCCACCTACTTCAACCTCCCAAAGTGCTGGGATTACAGGCGTGAACCACTGCACCCGGCCAGTGCAATGATTTCTAAGGCAATCAAAAAGGAGGAAGATTTATATTTATTAAGCATGTGTTATATACTTGGTTTCAAGACAGATGCTTTATATTTAATTATATTATTGAAATTTTTACAGCAGTCTAAATCTAACCCTATGCTTCAGAGTTGATGTGAAGCTATTGTATCACCAATCAAATTTTTTTTTTTTTTTTTTTAAGACAGAGTCTTGCTCTGTGCCCCAGGCTGGAGTGCAGTGGTGCAATCATGGTTCACTGCTGCCTTGACCTCCTGGACCCCACCAATCCTCCCATCTCAGCCTCCCTAGTGGCTGAGACTACAGGCCTGTGCACCACCACACCTGGCTAAGTTTTGCATTTTTTGTAGAGATGAGGTTTCACCATGTTCCTCAGGCTGGTCTCAAACTCCTAAGGTCAAGTGATCCGCCTACCTCAGCTTCCCAAAGTGCTGGGATTATGGGTATGAGCCACCATACTTGGCCACGAATCTAATTTTCTATGAAAGGAAAGGCACTAAAATCAACAAGTCCTGTTGAAAGTATCTGCTATTTAGGGTCAAAGAAGCCAGGACACACATTCTGCCTATACAGTGTATTCTTAAACTCCAAATCCTTGCTTTTCATTTATAAACCAGGGATAATAAAACTACCTCATGATGGGTTGGTGATGGTTACAAGAGACAATGTAAAACAGTAGCTACGAAGTAGGGACCAAATTAACATCCGTTTACTTCTTCTATGTGCTCCTTCTTCTTCTTCTTCCTTTTTCCCTACGGGTTTCTCTCCTGTCTTATGATCCACTTACGTTGGATAGTTAACTAACTAAAAAATAAAATTGAAAATGGTAAAGCTGAAAGCAGATGTAATGGCCTTATTTAAAAAATGAAGATAATAAGGTCCAAGTGTTTAAAGATATAAACACAACTAAGCAGTGGCAAATATACTAAAAAATGATTCCAAGTTCAATGTATTTTTCACTCTATCTAGATAATGTGTATAGCTAAATTAAGTTAATTCATGTTCCATCCACCCTCCAGAACCCCTTCCATTCTAAATTCAATCAAGAATTTTTCAGCACCCAGGTTTTTAGTGCAGATAGTGATTGTAAAGTTCCATGTGCCTCAAAAATGGATACAATGGCAACCTGGAGATGCTACCCATGTACCCTGTTTAAAGGTTGCAGCCACTGTCTAGTTTCAAAAAATTATTGCTATACAGAAATTTTGACCTATGGTTGCTAGATATTTTTCAAGAATAGACATCTGAGTATCAATGTAAAATTTTCTATTTTTTTAACATTAAGAAGACTAAATAAACCACTGGTTTGTGCCTTTCATGATCATGTCTAGAATGGAGGAAACAAGCATTGGATAATCCAAGAACATCCATGCAAGTTCTGCTCTCAATAAAGGAATTATGGGAGAAGGAAGGAGAACTCTTTTTCCTCCCAGTTTCTGTTTTCACTTGCTTGCATTTTAAATTGAGTAAAAAGTGATCCTGAATGAATCTGTTCTGTCATATTTCCCTTCATTCTCTTTGAAGTTCAGGGCTCAAAAGTAGATTAGTAAACATTTATCAATTTATTCATTGGTTGTGGGACTACTATTAATTTCTCCACCTCTCAGATTTCTTTATTTCTCCATCTCTTGATTTCTTTATTTTTTTCTTCAAACATTCATTCAATAAACAGTTACTAAGCACCTGCCAGGCCCTGTGTTGGAGATGATGAAGAAATGAATAACAAATAGTCCCTGCCTTCGAAGAACTCCTAGTGTAGAGCAAGACCTGAATATGTAAGCAAATAACTCTTTCTGATGGTATGTAAAAGTTATACCGAACATGATTACCTTTAAAGTGGCATTTGCTTTACTTACAACATGCCACATTGCCACAAAGAGCTCAGAGGTTTAAAAAAAAAAAAAGTGCAGCAGTCAGTAGTGATTAACACAACGGCTAGACACTGTGTATGAGAACGGATATAGGTGGTTTTATAAGGATCATGTGGTTAAGTGGGACACGCATGTTGAACAGAGTCTGCAGACATTTTGCCCAAAACTTCCTTTTGTAGTGTGTGCATGTAAATGAGCCTTGTGTGGAAGTTTGTGCTTCCGGAATAAGATTGACTAACCAGTGAAGCTCCTTATTACTCATTTTAGCAATCATTTGCTTTTCTTGATGCAATATATAAAACGTGTACAAAATACAGCAAAGGAACTTAGGTCACTTACGTTAATTTAGGTCGTTTCTGCTGACTAACTTTGGGTGTTCCATTTATTAAAATTTGAAAGTCAAAAATGCTGGACTTAAAAAAAGAGTATCTCTCAGAATCTGAAATCAAAATTTAGCATTACATGACAGTTTTGAGAAAAATGATTCAGAGTTCTTTAAAAATTAAACATCCCAAATGATTCTAGATTGAATTATATCCTGAATACCTAATATTTGCAGATTACTGTTTTAGATGCTATAGAGACAAAAAGTAGGTAAATTAGCCTTCTAATCCTTAAAGAATTTGCAGTCCAATTGGGGAAGTAACCACAAGGCAGGTGAAAAAAAGAACTAATAAAACAAAGCAGCATACAATAAATTGCCAAATGACTAATGCCGATAATCAGAGATACATGTGCAGTTAGATTACAGTAACTGAGTTAGAACCATCTAGAAAGAAATTATACTTGACGTGAGTCTTGCAGAAGGGAATAATTTGGATAAAACAGAAGATAATTGGTGTATAAAGGAGAACGAAGAGTGGAGCAAAAACATAGGTGTAGATAAGCTTCAGAGAAGTTCAGGAAACAGGGATCAGACTCCCCTGGCTATAGCAGCGGAACCCTGGGAGGACAGCGAGGACTTGGAGGGAACGAAGGTTGAAGTGAGACAAGCAAGAACATGAATGCAAAGCCAAGGAGTTCAGACCTCCTCCCACAGGTAGTGATGAGCCACTGGATATTTTCTTTTTGCTGAGTCATGTGACGAACCTGCAGGTTGCATGAAGGAAAAAGGCTAGGATTTATAGTTAGGGCGAGGTATGTTGAGAGAGATGTAAGAACTTCATCAGGCTAACAACTTGACATTTCTTCAAATATATATATTCTTTAAATAGAATGTTCAATATTTCTTTAGTAGGATTAGAAGAAACTAACTTTCTTTATTTTATTTTATTTTATTTTTACTTTATTTTTTGAGACGGAGTCTCGCTTTGTCACCCAGGCTAGAGTGCAGTGGAGCAATCTCGGCTCACTGCAATCTCTGCCTCCCAGGTTCAAGTGATTCTTCTGCCTCAGCCTCCTGAGTAGCTGGGACTACAGGTGCGTGCCACCACACTCAGCTAATTTTTGTATTTTTATTAGAGATGGAGTTTCACCATATTGCCCAGGCTGGTCTCAAACTCTTGACTGTGATCTGCCCACCTCTGCCTCCCAAAATGCTGGGATTACAGGTGTGAGTCACCACGTCCAGCCTGGGAGAAACTAACTTTCTATTAGTGTAAATTATATTCCACTTTATATTAAAAACAGATTTATTGTGTTTACTGAGCCTTGCATAGTTTTTGCTTGAATTTTCAAAGGCTTTGTTGTTTTTTCAGAATCAGTTATAAAATTCTATCCATATGAACATATGGATTTCCAAGTGTATGATCCATAGCATGAATAGTATATAGCATTTTCACTCTTTTGGAATTTTCTGGTTTTTCAGGTTAAAAATTGTTTCCTATTTTTCAAAATTCATACTTTCCTTCAATTTTCCTCTGTGATTTCTTGTAACATTTGGCTTCTTGGCATAGATTTGAGAATATAAATAATATTTATATTCAGTAAACAGTGCCATGTCATGCATTATTCATTTTCAGAGTTTCAGCGTACTTACTTAACCACTCACCACCTCACAAGCTGAGAATGACTCTCAGCTGACTAGTTTCAAGTTAGTGATGTGGACTTTATGCACTGTAGAGTTTCCATGTATGTTCCCCAAATACTAAGCCAAGATGGGTCAATGTCAGTGAGAATGTATTTGATTTCATTATGTACTTTTCATTTTTCATTACATGTTTATATTAGGTATTTATTTTATGTATTTTACTATGCATTTATTTTCAGTCTTGGGTATTGCTTCCTTCGGCTAGAGTAAGACCAAGATTCATTTTGCCAAGTTTGAAAATGGTATAGTTGGAGAAGTGAGTGACCTGGCACTTCATTTATTATTTAGATATTATATATTTATATGATATATTTATTATAGTATATAAATTTATTATATAGATTATGTAGATTTATTATATTGATATTATAAGGTCACATAAATAAATAGCCCAGACACCTGGTTGACCAGCCCTCCTCTTAACCTGAATATGATTAGGACAAATCAAAGTTCCCCTTTTAACAATTAGTTCAATACAATCTATTTAACAGCTCTGAAATGGTTGCCACATATCCTATTAGAAACCAGAGTAGACTACAAACTAGAGTTTATATTTGTGCAACCACATTCCATAGGCTCATCCAAGCTTAACGTCCAGTTTGGGGGTGGTTTGACATCTCTGGCCTGGTCCTGAATTTATTAAGTTGTCTTTGGGATTCTTACTCTTATCTGCTAAAAATGCAGGAAGGCAGCAGAATCATCTTTCTTGGGCTCAACATTAAATTACGTGATTTTTTTTGTTTATATTTTTTATAGAGATGGGGTCTTGCTATGTTCCCCAAACTAGTCTCAAACTCCTGGACTCAAGCAATCTGCCTGCCTCCCAAAGTGCTGGGATTACAGACGTGAGCCACAGCACCTGGCCCCAAATTACATGATTTTATCACATGACCCACAGTACCTTTATTAGGCTGTAAAGTTCTGTATATTGAACCATCTGAAGAGAGATGAAATCCATAAGTAATAAGGTAACTTGCTTTACAGAATTAAATTGCAAACTTTAAAAAAAAAAAAAAAGTAGGCTACTTTAGTAAATCAAAATACCCTAAAATATACCTACCCATTTTCTCACAGCCATGGCCAAACAAAAAATTTTCCAAAAGGTAAAATTCACAAAACAAAATTCTAAACAGAAAGACTAACACAGGCTTTGTTTTGTGTTTTCATTTTCAAGAAGGATTCTTATTTAAGCTCATAAAAATATACCAACATTATCATAATTAGAAACCTTAGTTCTCTAACAGGCCATCATAAACAATGTATAAAACTATTCTAGGTTTCAAAACTGATCATATACGTATATTATATGCGTAGAATATTGTGACAAACAAGTTGCAGTTCTGTCTGCATAGTGTTCTGTCAGCTGTAGGGAATACATTGGTGGTTTTGTCCACACACGCCAGAGATGAATATGAGAAACCCCACATCACCACTGAAAGTATAGACCTAGTTAACAGTCTTAGGGAAGAATCAGTGAGAAGTACTTCTGTGAGCCTGCATGCTAAAAGAAATATTAATTCTCTCCAAGTATGGTTACACTTTTCAACCCCAAGATTAAGCTCTGTGCACATAATCCTGAGTATATGGGAGAAGGGATGGTGCTTCTCCTTCAAAAAAACCTTCCCCAACTGCTGCTGTCTGAGGGACTGCAGTGACACCTACTGTCAACAGAAATACACTTTGAAGTGCAGGTTGAGCATCACTAGTCCCAAATTCCAAAATCCAAAATGTTTCAAAATCCAAGACTTCTTGAGCACCTGCATGAGGCCACAAGTGGAAAATTTCACCCCTGATCTCATCTAACAGGTCAGTGTGAAAACACAGGGGCCCAAGACAGTTTATTCAGTTTCCCCAAGGAAAAAAAGACACCCACTCTGCCCTCTTTCTTTAAATACATCTTTTTCACACATGCCCTGTTTCCCCCACACAAGCGCAGCCACAAGAGTAATATCAAAACTCTGTTTTATGCACAAAATTACTAAAAATATTGTATAAAATTATCTTCAGGCTATGTGTATATGGTATATATGAAACATAATAAATATCATATTTAGACTTGGGTCCCATCTTCAAGATATCTCATTATCTGTATGCAAGTATTCCAAAATCAGAAGAAATCTGCAATTCACAACACTCCTGGCCCCAAACATTTAGGATAAGGGATATTCAAACTGTGTATATACATACATATCCAGTTAACTATGTCTATATATATTGGCTATATATATATAACTATGTCTATATACATAGACTATATATAACTATATATATATATACACATATATATATAATTTTCCCAAGACATAGTTCTGAAACTGTGCATTTGTGAAACAATAATTATGAGATCCTTTCCTTATTACAGAAACACAATCTTGCTATAGTGAGTTTGATTACCTTGCATATCTAATGTAATACAGAAGAACACACACAACACTCGCCGTGAGAAGATGTGTGGGCACTGCCATTTATTACCTAGGACACCTGGAGATAGACACTTATTTTCTAAATTTCAGCACTTTCATCTGCACCTTAAAGATAATGTTATCTACCTCACCAACACGGTAACCAAATAAAATAGCACATAGCAGAAAAAAGTAGAAAGCAGAATGAATTTTCAAAGGCTTTGTTGTTTTTTTAGAATCAATTTTAAAGTTCTATCCATATGAACATATGGGTTTCCAAGTGTATCATCCCTTCCTTTATTAAACATTTGCCAAAACTAATAAAATACTAGGAATGATACCAGACACCAAATGTGCACTGGTGATTACATAGACAGAGTTCCTGCCTACATGGAAAAAGCATACGGACAATAAGTGAGTTTGTGTGTGTGTATTTGTATATGTGTATTCACAAAATTTACAACTGTAATAGGTGCTACAACAGAATAAAAGCTGAGTTGAGGGAGGGTCCACTTAACAGACTTAGAGAAGTTCAGCAGAGTCTCTGAGGAAGTGACATTGATGCCAAAATTGGAAGGACAGGAAAGAGTGAATCAAACATGGGGGTGGGGTGGAGAGATGAGTGAAATGTATGACTGAGTGACTTTACACTAAGGAACATTTTGAACTTAGCCATTTAAGAAGAAATATTCAACAGTGTACACAACCAAGAGAGCCAGTAGTTATTACAGAAAAAAAAAAGTTGCACTTCCTAATTTTCTTTGTTCTTCACTTATTCCCTGAACATCAATTATCAGTCAATATGTGCTTTTTGAACTTTTACTACTGACTCTAGTATTTTTCAAAGTATAGTAATAATCCATAGAGACAATTGATTTAAAAAAATATATTATTATGAGGATCCACCCTATAATTCCTAAATCGCAATAGCTTGGGAGGGGCTCCGGAATATGCTTTGTAACAAGCATCTCGGGCAATTATGGTAGGCAATACAATGGGAAAAATGCTGGATTGGGCACTAAACTAGGTGTTACATACAATATCAAAAAAGACACTCATGTTTTCTGACCACAAGGTACTCAAAATATAGCTGATAGGTGATAAGACATACACACTTGAAAATATAATTAACACAATATCTTGTCAGGATACATGCCCAAACAAATGGAACCCATAAATGGCTTAGTAGTCCAGGCATTAGAGATCAATGAAAATAGCAGCTTCTCAGCTGCAGCAACTAGATGTCCTCCTAGGATACACCTTGTAAGGCAAAAGTGAGGCCAGAACCCTGTGAATCCTACGAAATGCATGAAGAAGCATTAGTTGGGAGACTTTGCTGAGAGACTAAGTGACATTTTAGAAGTTCTAGTCATGATCAGGGAAATATTTATGCAGCAGAGTCCTGTCCAACTTCTTCAACTACAGATGTCCTAGGAAATGTAAAAGATAGTGCAAAACACAAAGGGACAGAGCACAGGAATGCCAGGACTGTATCTTCAACTCTCTCCCCCTGGGAAAGTCAATCCAGGAAAGGTGGTCTGAGTCACTACAAATTCATAATTTAGGAATTCAACCCGTTTTTTCAGACCTTGTTCCCCCACTCCAGCCAAACAAAAATAAGCCTTCAATTATGAAATCAGAATTGCCTACCCTTGTGACAGTTACAGCCTTGGAAAGGATATATGCTCCAACCTGCACCAAAAAGACTTTGGTTTAGGATAAAACAACATACAAACTTAACTGCCATTTTCCATCCCTGTTTCCCAAATTGCTACCTAGAGGGAGGTACTTTGCTAAGCAGGGTTTTTTACCTGGATGCCTAATCCTTCTTTCATGTTTTAATCTCTAGGGTTGACGGGGCCTGGGTTGGACTGAATTTTGCTATTTCCCAGACCTGCATGCACTTAACTCTTTGTTATATTGTTTAATTTTGCCAGATTTGACTTCAGGCCTTCCAAATAATATTACTTTCGATGTTATATTCTAAGGGCAACAAATATTGACAAAAGAGATGCTCAGAAGCAAGTGCAGGATTGAAGAGGGAATAACTTGCCCCACTGCCTTTCCTCTTTTTCTCTATATTTTAATTCTTGCTCCTCTAAGTGACTTGATAGCACAGAATTTTGAGGAACTTTCCTAACACATATCCCCAACATGTCCTTACATGCCTATAATTATTAAATCATAATATCTTCGGAAGGGCTCTGGAATATGCTTTGTAACAAGCATCTCAGGCAATTATGGTAGGTGATAAAATGGGAAAAATGATTGTTACATGATTGTTCATGTAAGCTTCTGGGTATGTATGCCACCACAACCTCCCATCACCACCAGCCTATGTCCAATTTGAAAGAGCATGAATGAATATTTAAACACAAAGTGACCTGAAATTCTGCTTTGGAAAAGTTTTCAACAACTGGTTTATTAGTTATTGAGATCTTTTGCATACGATCACAAAAGTCATCACTGATAATTCTATGCCTTTTCTTGTGTTTCCCCAAAAGTTGGGAACATCACTATCTCTCATCCTTATGTGTTAAGGCACAGCAGAAAACAGACATCTGTGACTGTTTTTGGCCTTTTCAATTGATAATTATTTGTTCCTGCCACTGGTTCACACCAATGAACCACGTTTATCCTACTGTATATACTGCTTAGCTGTGTATGTGTCTGTCACTTAAATTGTCAGCATGTTAGAGTGGAAGGAACATGGGCTTTGAATTCAGAAGGTTTGGGCTTCAATATTTACTTCCTGTGTGCATTTAATAAAATTATATAAACACTATTGGTTTTCCAATTTTCTTCTATTTAATGTAATTATTAATATCTATTTATCGGGCTTGTTGGGAATATGTGAGAATATTTATAAAGAGGGCCTTGTACAGTACTCAAAAATGCCACCTGAGCTGATGAAACCAGAATGGCCAGTATGCTCTGGCACTGGTACTTCTAGTAGAACTTGTGCTCACAGCAGTGGCTATTTATATCATATCCTGAAAAGAGTTCTCATGTCTCGAAATTCCCACCAAATAAATGGATAGTTTTCTTCTGCCTTCAGTGCCCTCCCAGTTCCCAGACAGAAACACAATATGAACTACAAATTCCAAAATCCACATTAAAAGTTCTACCAACTGCCAACTAAAACATAGAATTTTCCCAATTCCTCCTTTTTCTATGGTCCAGGCAGCTAGTGAGAAGGTGTTGGTAAAAAGTGTGGCTTCCCCTAACACAACCTCGTTGACCTTTTGCCCTTTCTAAAGATGTTTCCCTCTTCAACATTTAAAGAACTGTAAAGTCATTTTTTCCCATCGAATAACTGATGACTATATAGGCAAGCATCTAACAGAAATACTGAGAAGGAAGAGGAGGATAAATAAATATTCCCTAGGAAATACTATTTTCATCACTAATTTACCTAGAACACTTTTGATAGATATGGAGACCAATCTATCCCTACTACAGAAATCATTACTTCTGAAACATTAAGATCCCAGACAAAAAGCACATAGTTGGAGCAACATTGACAAGTGGGTTTAACAAGAACATGTGAAGTAGGACATGATTAGGACATTCCTAGGGAAAGATAAATTGAATTTTATTTTCAAAAGCTGCCTTACAATTTCTAACACATATGTCAGAGAGAGTGAGCAGTAAAATATGTTTGAAAGTACAATAATAGATGAACAGTCTAAATTCTGAATTTTAGCTAATGATCAAGAAGGAAAGGCCCTTCTATATAGCTTAAAAAGGAAAACAAAAGGCTTTCTACAAAAAGTTAATTACTGCAAATTAGTTGAAAACAGAACTTTGACTACTACAAAAGACAGAAAAGTATTACCAGATAATGGAGATCTGAAGTGAAAAAAAAAAGAAAGAATCTTTTAGAGACTTAAATATGTTTCCACACCTTGCTAATGATTGTCCAAGGACCTTTATGCTTCAAATTCCAGTGATTAATTATCATTCTTTTTCTTAATCTATCAGCTGCATTTAACATAAAGGCTCCCTCCTGATGAAAATACGTACTTTCTTCACTTGGTTCCAAGAGATCTCACTGTCTAGGTCTTCTCCCTCTTCCTTTCCCTTCCTTTTTGCTGGATCCTCCCCTTCTTCCCAACCTTTCAATATTGCTCCTTCTTTATAGGTGTTCTCACTAAGTACTATTTATGTGCTGATGTCCTCCAAGTTTATATCCCGGCTTTCCCCTCTCTCCTAAAATCCAGACTCCTGTATCCAACTATCTTTTCAATATCTGCGCTTGGATCTTTAGTGGGCTTCGCAAATTTAACGTTTCTCAAACTGACCTCTTGATTCCCACCCACCCATTCAAACCTATGCCCCCTCCCACAGTCTTCACCTTGTCACTTAACGCCACCATTATTCATCTGTTGCTCTGCTCAAAAGCCTAAAGTCATCCTTGGCTCCCCTCTTTCTCTCTCAACCTATACCATCTCCTTCAGCAAACCCTGGCCACTCTATGTCCAAATTTTACTATATCTGAATCCTAGATCAAATGCTATCAGTTTTCCCCTGGATTCCTGCAATAGTCTCCTATCTGGTTTCTCTGCTTCCATTTTTCTACCCTGTTCTCCCATTAATCTATTCTCCAAAGAAAACAGCAATTCTTTTGAAAATACAAACAAAATTCTATCATTTTCCTTCTTGGAAACATATAGTGGTTTCCCATCTCACTCAAAATAAAACCCAAGCTCTTTAGGTTGGTCTATGAGATCCTCCTTTGTCTGGCCTAGTAACAGCTGATACTTTTAACCCTATCAATCTTTTAATCACCATCCATTACACTACTGACACAGAGTCTTTAGACCTGCTTTTTTTTTTTTTTTTTTTTTTTAAAAAACAGAGTTTTGTTCCTGTTTCCCAGGCTGGAGTTCAATGATGTGGTCTCGGCTCACTGCAACCTCCACCTCCCGTGTTCAAGTGATTCTCCTGCCCCAGCCGCCCAAGTAGCTGGGATTTGGGATTACAGGCGCCCAATACCACGCCCGGCTAGTTTTTTTGTAATTTTTTAGTAGAGACAGGGTTTCACCATGTTGGCCAGCCTGGTCTCAAACTCCTGACCTCAGGTGATTCGCCCACCTTGGCCTCCCAAAGTGCTGGGATTACCGGTATGAGCCATCGTGCCCGGCCCTTGCTGTTATTTTTGTCCAGATACACTTCCCTGAGATATTGTTATAACTTGCATTATGACTTTTCTCAGATCTCTGTTAAAATGTCAGATCTTCTAAGAGGCTTTTTCTGATTTCCTTTCCTTATTCTCCAACATTGTCCTCTACTTCTTTTCTCTCTCTCATGGCTCATATATCACTATCAGGCATTATATCACTTACTTATGTGCTTATTGTCTTCACTGATATCACCACTAGAATATAAGTTTCATGAAGTCAGGGACTTGATTTGTTTTATTTTCTGCTATATTCCCAGGGTCTAAAGCAATTCCCAAAAGGTCATGGGAACTAGTAAATAATTTTTGAATACAAAAAGTTTGAATACAAAAATTACTAATTAAATATATGTAAGTTATTTTTTAGTAAACTACAAATGACTTATAATATGGACTCAGTCAATCTCAATGAATTATCTTGATTTTACACAGCCTTCAGTTTATTCTCTACAGACCTGCCTGGTACTAATAGCAAAGTTCTATTGTCCATTTCTGTTGGTATAAGCAACAAACATATCATTTACAACTAAATGCAAGTGTAACTTACAAAAATAATAACTAAACCTGGATATTAACAAGTTCATGTTGAACTGCAAATTAATAAAATATTATCAATAAATCTGAAGGTACGTAATGTCAAAGAGCTTAACACTGCAAACAATACAAAGAACCCACACAATGAAAAAGCAAATGAGTACCACTTCTGTTGTAATCAGTCTGAGATCACAAAATCGTGGTAGGAAAAGATCAAGTTCAAATCATTTCATTCACCTTCACATGACCAACCTGTATATATTCCACAGGAAAAAAGAGAACTTGCCATGGTCACTTATTGCCTCTCTCTAGAGTTTTCAGAAGACAGTAGGAGGTCTACTTACTAAACCATTCAGTGACTAGATCCAGGAATAATCATTTGTCAGAGGAGAGGCTCACTGAATGGTAACAGAATAAACCCAGGCTAACTGACATACCTTAAACAGCATATAGATTTCCTAAAGGATGCTATCCATGAATATCAAGTTAAGACTCCCACTGGATTCCAGGAACAAAAAGGCTTTTCACTGTTACTCACTTTCACAAGAACTCTGTGCCATTTACTTCTGCCCAAGGACCAGGGGAGTCATGAGTAAAGTCAAATGCTCAGCTTCCATGACAAAACATTGGGGATTTCTCAGGAACAGTTTCCTTCTCTTGAGCAGCTTCAAATATATTTTAAAACTAGGCACGTGCCCAGATATATACATCCATACACACGAATATATATAGACACAGGCTAGCAAAGATATATGACAAGAGGTTATAGAAGATACATGGGTCATGCATGTGTTCCTCTAAGTTTTTTTTCTTATTTATCATTTTCACATTTTGGAAAAGATAATTAGACTAACATGCCTGGAAATTAGGGTATTTGCACAATTTGGGAAAACTCAGTCATGGAAAAGAAGGCTGTGATGTAACATCAAGTACTCTCTCTCTTCTTCTTACTCTTTCACTCATATTCCATAGGCTGAATGACAGCAGAATCAGAAGATTCCTCCTCTTCAGCTTGGGAAGCTCTGACTGGCCAGTACCAGAGAACTACTACTGACGCATGCAAACTTTTAAAGCTGAAAATAACTATTAGAGTCAAGATGCCACATGATGTGGTTATGGAACTTGCCTTCTAGTCAGTGATAAACAAACAAAAAACAATAAAGTTAGACAAGAGAGTAGTAGGAAAATTCTATGCAGAACTGAATAAGTTGTGTGTGTGTGTATATATATAATAAATATATAAATATATAATAAAATTAATAATAATATTTTATTTTTAAAAACAAAAATAATTATATCTCACTGAATCTCTGTGATTTCTTTTTTACCTAGCTTCTCTCAGTGGACTAAAGTAAGATCTATAACTTTTCCCTTTTCTTATTGAAGACTTTACACACGCATATAAACAAGTATGTAAAAAATATATCCATCATTTATTAAACAAATATTTCTTGAGCACTACTATGTGGCAGGCACTGTTCTAGGCACCAGGAAAATAGTAATGAACAAAAAGACAAAAATACCTGCTGGGAATTATATTCTAGTGTGAGGAGACAGGCAGTAAAAAACTGGCAACAAGTAAATATATAGAATCTATATGGTTATAACTGCTGTGAATAAAAATAAATCAGAAAAGGAGGATAAAAGGTTTTGGAAGGTTGCAATTTAAATATCACAGTCAGTGAAAGCATTGAGAAGCTAAGATTTTAGTAAAATCCAAAAGAAGTAAGAAAGCAAGTTATTAAGATATTCAAGGAATGTTCCTCCAGGTGGAGGTCACAACTTGTTGGGGGGTGGGGGGGAAACGGTGCCTAGCACAGTAAAGGAAGATTTTTGAGTGAAGTAAAGCACACAAAAAGACAATAAAGTTAGAGGAATTACAGGGCAGACTACTTACAGCCTGCGGGACTCTGGCTTTGCTCTAAGTTAAATAGAAAGTCAACAGAGGATTTTGAGCAGAGGAACGAATAATCAACACTTTTTTTTTTTTAAAGGACCACTCTGGTAGCTGTATTTAGGATAGACTAAAGCTGTGAGATGGAATGGAAAACTTAAAAAGAATGATTAGCTAAGAGGTCATTGCTATAATCCAAACAAAGGATAATCAGTCTTACTTAGAGAAAGTTACTACCAGAGGAAATGGCAAGAAAGAAACGGATACTCTGAATGTATTTTGATGATTAAAATTAACAGGATGTACCACAGATTAGATGTGAGAGGCATAAAGATTGACTGTAAAGATTGTAGCCTGAGCACCTGGAAAAAACGGAGTTCCTATAAACACACAGAGAGTAGAAAGAATTTACCAAAAGCCAGTTAAGAGTGATGGAAAATACAGACATCCTAATTGTGAGAGGCCAATTAAACATTCAAGTAAAGGTAACTGCATCCTGAATTAAAGGTAGAGATGCAGATAAATATTTAAATTTAGGGAGTTCTCAGCATACAAATGGTACCAAAACTATAAGAATGAAAGATCACTCATTCATTGAGAATGAGAAAAAAAGAGAGATTTGAGGTCTGAGCCTTGGGCATTCCAAAGTTAGGAAATGAGGTTATGAAGATGAACCAGGAAAGGAAAATGAAAAGGAAAAGCCAGTGAAGTCAAAGGTAAACCAGGCTTGTCCGGAAGACACGCGAAAGAACTTGCCAAGGAGGAAGTAATAGTCAATTTTGTCTGATTCTACTCATAGGTCAGGTAAGAGGGGTTTGATGATACATCTTGGTTTTAGTGACATAGACAAGGCCAGTTTCTGTGGAATGCTGAAAACAAAAGCTTTAATGAATCTATTTTATTCACTATTAGAGATAGTAAACATAATTGACTCTAACTATAAAGAAAGAAAAAATGGTGCAGTAGCTGAGGCAGATAATGAGATAAAGAGATCACACTTTTTTTAATGGGAGAAGTCATAGCATATTTACATGCTGATGGGAAAGATCATGCTAGCAAGGGGAAAATTCCAGAGAGAGAATTGCTGGAGTGATATCTTCCAGAGGTGGGGGAGCTGCCCAAGACTCCAGCATGGATAATTCATCCTTGCGAATAAGAGAGAAAGGAGAGTATGTGGCAAGGAGGCCAGAGGTTGAATGGATGAGGTAGTGGGAGTTTTCAGGAATTCTTCTCTAATTGCTTCTATCTTCTCAGTAAAATGAGAAACAAGATTATTACCTGATAGTAAAAGTTAAAAGAATAAAACTCATAACATAATTCAAGGAAAACAACAAAAGGAATGCCCAAAGAGAAAGGACTGATCCCTGCTAATAACCTTATATCTCGTTATAGACAAACTTCAGTACAAGGGCCGAAGACAGGACAAGATGTGATGATGTACAAAAAGTCTAGATCTGCAGCATAATCTGTGAAGAAAAGAGGAAAGCCACGTACTCAGAGCCTCACTTAAAGGAAATGAAACAGTAAAACTGAATCAGATTTGGCTCTTCACTTCTGCCTTCAGTGCTGTCCAGACTCAGACGTTATATCAGGAGGTTTCAGTTTTACTAACCAATAAGTTCTTTATGTACTTAAAATTGGTTGTTTTTCTAATGGGGATGTGGAATGGAGGGGTAAATATTTTAGGTTTTTTAATGAGGAATCCCAAACACTAGATTTTTTTCTTTATGTTGCAAAGACACTGATGCCCCTCCTCACAAAATATTTCATGCTTCAATATTGGTCCAAAGTTGATCATCTTTATATAAACTAAAATCTTCTCATGTTTTAGTGGTGTTTCAGAAGATCTTGACATGTTACTTTTTGAATTAGAGTGAAACGCATATGGACTCAACAAAACCATTCTCTGTGAATAAAATGTATCACATTCTATAATAAAACTATATATAGCATTTTATTCCATATTCCGTATGATTAAGAGATTATATCTTGAATTCTGCTATCAATCTACAATATTTATTCATTCTTTCACCAAATATTTATCAAGAACTACTATGTGTCAAGTACCTAGTTTGCAACAGGGAATAAACAGATATTCTTGAGTTTGTGAAGTTTATTATATTCAAAAGAGAGAAATATAGATAGTACACAATTAATATAATACCTAAGAAAAGAATATGTAATAAGATCATAAGTACAATGAGAAAAAAATGCATCATAGTAAGGAGACTGGGGAGAATCTGCAATATGAATAATGTGGTCAGAGTGAGTCTCATTGAAAAGCTAACATTAGGACAAAGATTTGGAGAAGACGCAGTTATGAGTCGTCTGGGCTCTGTAGAGGGAACAGCAAGCACAAAGACTCTGAGGAAGGAGGGCTCCTGGAGTGTTTGCAGCAGTGTGAGGAGGTCAGCTTAAAAGTAGAAATGAGAAGAAGAATAGATGACAGCCTCATCTGGCAATGCAATTTTCAGTGCAATATAAAAATGTGTGGGGACACATTGTTAAATTTTCTTTCCCTTTTTTTTATTACACTTTAAGTTCTGGAGTACATGTGCACAACATGCAGTTTCATTACATAGGTATACATGTGCCATGTTGGTTTGCTGCACCCACCAACTCGTCATTTACATTAGATATTTCTCCTAATGCTATCCCTCCCCCAACCCCTCAACTCCTGACACACCCCAGTGTGTGATGTTCCCCTCCCTGTGTCCATGTGTTCTCATTGTTCAACCCCCACTTGTGAGTGAGAACATGCAGTGTTTGGTTTTCTGTCCTTGTGATAGTTTGCTGAGAATGATGGTTTCCAGTTTCATCCATGTCCCTGCAAAGGACATGAACTCATCCTTTTTTTATGACTGCATAGTATTCCATGGTGTATATGTGCCACATTTTCTTTATCCAGTCTAAATTGATGAGCATTTGGGTTGGTTCCAAGACTTTGCTATTGTGAACAGTGCTGCAATAAACATACATGTGCATGTGTCTTTATAATAGAATAATTTATAATCCTTTGGGTATATACCCAGTAATGGGATTGCCAGGGAAAATGGTATTTCCAGTTCTAGATCCTTGAGGAATAGCCACACTGTCTTCCACAATGGTTGAACTAATTTACACTCCCACTGACAGTGTAAAACGTTCCTATTTCTCCACATTCTCCCCAGCACCTGTTGTTTCCTGACTTTTTAATGATCGCTATTCTAACTGGCATGAAAAGGTATCACATTGTGGTTTTGATTTGCATTTCTCTAATGACCAGTGACGATGAGCATTTTTTTCATGTGTCTGTTGGCTGCATAAATGTTTTCTTTTGAGAAGTATCTGTTCATATCCTTCACCCATTTATTGATGGGGTTGTTTATTTTGTTCTTGAAATTCGTTTAAGTTTTTGTAGACTCTGGATATTAGCTCTTTGTCAAAGGGATAGATTGCAAAAATTTTCTCCCAATCTGTAGGTTGCCTGTTCACTCTGCTGATAGTTCCTTTTGCTGTGCAGAAGCTCTTTAGTTTAATTAGATCTCATTTGTCAACTTTGGCATTTGTTACCATTGATTTTGGTGTTTTAGACATGAAGTCTTTGCCCATGCTTATGTCCTGAATGGTATTGCCTAGGTTTTCTTCTAGGGTTTTTGTGGCTTTAGGTCTTACATTTAAGTCTTTAATCCATCTTGAGTTAACTTTTGTATATGGTGTAGGGAAGAAATCTAGTTTCGGTTTTCTGCATATGGCTAGCCAGTTTTCCCAGCACCGTTTATTAAATAGGGAATCTTTTCCCCATTTGTTGTTTTTGTCAGGTTTGTCAAAGATCAGATGGTTACAGATGTGTGGTGTTATTTTTGAGGCCACTGTTCTGTTCCATTGGTCTATATCTCTGTTTTGGTACCAGTACCATGCTGTTTTGGTTACTGTAGCCTTGTAGTATAGTTTGAAGTCAGGTAGCATGATGCCTCCAGCTTTGTCCTTTTTGCTTAGGATTGTCTTGGCTATGCGGGCTCTTTTTTGGTTCCATATGAAATTTAAAGTAGTTTTTTCCAATTCTGTGAAGAAAGTCAGTGGTAGCTTGATGGAGATAGCATTGAATCTATAAGTTACTTTGGGCAGTAAGGTCATTTTCACAATATTGATTCTTCCTATCCATGAGCATGAATGTTCTTCCATTTGTTTGTGTCCTCTTTTATTTCATTGAGCAGTGGTTTGTAGTTCTTCTTAAAGAGGTCCTTCACATCCCTTATAAGTTGGATTAGGTACTTTATTCTTTTTGAAGCAATTGTGAATGGGAGTTCACTCATGATTTGGCTCTCTGTTTGTCTGTTATTGGTGTATAGGAATGCTTGTGATTTTGGCCTATTGATTTTGTATCCTGAGACTTTGCTGAAGTTGCTTATCAGCTTAAGGAGATTTTGGGCTGAGACGATGGGGTTTTCTAAATATACAATCATGTCATCTGCAAACAGGGACAATTTGACTTCCTTTTTTCCTAATTGAATACCCTGTATTTCTTTCTCTTGCCTGAGTGCCCTGTCCAGAACTTCCAATACTATGTTGAATAGGAGTGGTGAGAGAAGGCATCCTTGTCTTGTGCCAGTTTTCTAAGGGAATGCTTCCAGTTTTTGCCCATTCAGCATGATATTGGCTGTGGGTTTGTCATAAATAGCTCTTATTATGTTGAGATACATTCCATCAATACCTAGTTTATTGAGAGTTTTTAGCATGAAGGGCTGTTGAATTTTGTCGAAAGCCTTTTCTGCATCGATGGAGAAAATCATGGTTTTTGTCATCGGTTCTGTTTATGTGATGGATTACATTTATTGATTTGTGTATGTTGAACCAGCCTTGCATCCCAGGGATGAAGCCAACTTGATTGTGGAGGATAAGCTTTTTGATGTGCTGCTGGATTCGGTTTGGCCTTTGTTAAAATTTCTTAAGAATTTCAAGGCAACTAAAGCAGAACCTTAAATCATGCATAAACCCAAACTTTCTCAGCACAGGGCCCTGAGTGGCTGCACAGGTCACACACCAAAAAAGCAGGCTTTGGTAGGAGATAAGGTCAGGTTAAACAGGTAAGATAGTAGGAGAACATATTTTGAAGGGTCTTCTAAACTCTTATAAGAAATCTGACTTTCACTCTGAGATAAATGAGACATAATTGGAAAGATTTGAGCAATTTAAAGTATAAGATCTGTGTTGAAGTTAGTTTAGGAGCCCAAAGTGGAAGCAGGAGACCACTTGGAAAACTACTGCAATAATCCAGATGAAAGATGATGGTGGTGGCTTGGCTCAAATGGTGAGAAGTTACAGACTCTGGAACTCACAAGATTGGTGATGGGTTTTATTACGGGAGCACAGAAATTTCAAGAGGAATAAAGAATGACTCCAAAGTTTTTGACCTGAGGACTTGAAAAACTGGTGTTTCCATGGACTTAGATAAGAAAGTGTGGGAGAGAGTCCAAAAGGGCAATGGTGGAGGAGGAGGGTCAGGAGTTCAGTTCTCAACACAGGAGTTTGAGACGCTTGGACACTCAAGTGGAGACAGTGAGTTGGCAGTTGGACACATGAGTCCAGTGTTCAGGGGAGTGATCAGGCTGAACATACAAATTTAAAAGTAATCAGGAAAGCCTTTTTTCTTCAGTGCAGCAAAAGGTAGAGTTCGCAACACATCTAGATTCTTCAGAAGTTCTACTCTAATCGAAATTCTTTGTATACCCCATTGCTCTTGGCTAATGACACCTGTACTGACATTTTTACATCTTACTCCATTCCTATTTTATTAAAATGTCCTTTTTTTCTCTATTATTTCACAGTATGCCTTGGCTGTAACTGAACACCAAGGTGTTTAAAATGTGACTAAGAAGAAGTTGAAGAAATCTGTTTGTAAATATCACAATTAGATTTCTCTACCAGCAGTAGAGTTTTCCATTTGATTCTGGAACAGACTATTGATTTTTTGCAATCTCCAGACTGGCCTTTCTTTTACATAAATGTAAAGAAAATATCCATCTATTAAATCTATGATATCATCATTAATCTAAATGCAGATAAATATTCTGGATAATAATAAACATTCTGGTTTAGGAATGTAAACTAGTAGGTTGAGCTAAGGCTGCATATTATTTTTGTCAGTAGGGAAAAAGAACAGTTATCCAGCGGCGAGAAGGACTAGCAATGTGTCTGGACTTCTGCCTGCACCTGGTCAAAGAGTTGGGGGTGTTTTTTGTTCGTTTTAGGAGCTGCTAAAACATGAAACAGAGGGGCTACCTTTGCAAAGACATTAGGAATCTCTCGGTACAAACGATGCTGTGTAAGGGCCTGACTATCTAAAAGAAACTAAAGAGAAGAATGTCTTTCCTGGCTCTGTTCAGAACCCGATCCACAATGCCAGAGTATGTGTTAGTGGTAACTCTGAGAGAATCTGGCAGAGGGTGCTTCCTTAGCAAGATCCCGGTCAACCAAGAGGCCCAGGAGAGGTGCCTTCCAGGCACGTGAGGCAGTAAACACCATCCAGCGGGGGCAGTATAGGAAAGAGGACGGAATGAGAGGACCCGTGGTGAATGCATGTGAGGCATCCCTCTGAAGAGCCCAGAAATAAATTTGGAAATATTTTGCAAGGAGAGGATTGCTATTCAGTAATTACATCCTTGGAAAATTTTAGCCTGATACAGGGTCAGGGTCACTGTAATTTAGTTTACTGATGTATGATGCCATTTTTACCCTCAGTTTGGTAACAGGTGCATGTACACTTATATACTAGTTCCAGTTAGGGACCAAGATATTTGTCAGCTGTTTTCTTTGAAACTATGTTTCTTTCAATATGGCCCATTGGCTAACGCCAAGTAATATAGTCCAGTCTATTTCTCAAAGCTGAGTGAACTGCTTCTTTATTCTTTCCAGTCTTCTGCCAGGTCCTCTTTTATCTGCCCTCTGTCACAATGAGAGAAATTGGTGGGAAGAGAGTTTTTATGATTAAAATCCAAAACAAATACAGATTTCCATTGCTTATTATAATTAGAAGTGCAGTGATACCTAACCATGCAATGACATTATATACCTCACCCCACTCTCATATTCCAACAAGAAGAGGAAAACCCAGACATGTTACTATTTAATAACTCAGCATAATATGAGTTATAATAATGTACACAGTGCTTACAACTTAAATGTGAACTAGAACTTTTTTTCCTGTAATTTGCTTTCAACTTATTATTGAGTTTGAAGGTGACGTCTCTTTGGGGGTTTATGAATGGGTGGAGAAAGGTAAATTGATCTTCACACACAAACAGAAGAATAATTATGTCTCCTTTTCATGTCTTTACATACACAATTATGTCCTATAGTCTCAAACCAGGTATAACATGACTATTTTTTTTTTCATTTTTTAACAAGCTTCTTTTAAAAAAAATGAAGAAACCATTTAGTTTTCTAATCTTAAGAGAAGTAAAACATTTTAGAATTATATCATATACATATGAGATAATTTATTTTTTCTGATTATTCATATAAAACAGAGTTTTTCAACCCCAGTGCTATTGACATTGAGGCTGTATGAGTTTTTGTTGTGGGAGGCCATCCAGTGCACTGTGGCATGTTTACCATTATCCCTGATCTCTAACCACTAGACGCCAATAGCACTTCCCCACCTCACCACCCCGAGTCACGAAAATAAAAAATGTCTTCTGAAGTTGTGACATATCCCCTGGGGGTGCCCTAGTTGAGAACCACTCATAAAGAATCTATTACTTTACAGACTGTAAGAGAGAACTAAATTCATTTTCATATTTTATTATTCAACCATCTCGAGCAACCATTTGGTCTTCAACAAAAGGAAGACAACAGAGTTTTGCCAAAGAGATCATGTAAGACATCATATCTCCCCAAAATTGTTAAATGAAACCATGTACACTATCATTTCATGTAGCATAGAAAATATCAGTTACTTCTGTGTCATATTCATGCTACTCATAGATGACACAGTTGACTAATCAATTTCCTTCTTCAGAAATTCAACAATAGCAAGTATCAGGTGATTTTTGTCCATTCAGTAGAGTCTGTGTCTCATTAAGCAGGGCCACAGGCAGAAAGAGTACAGATGGGTACTGGAGAACTCTGTTGGTTTTTAATCTGTTTACAGATAACAGCTTTTACCTTTGTGCACACTTCTGATACTAGTATCTTTTAATACAATTATCTCTCATGTCAGGCATTTTTTAAAGTTATATGTTGATTGTGTAGATTTCCATGTCATAGGGGAAAAGCAATGGTTGGAAACTTCTGACTGGAACATAAATAAAACCAAGCATTTCTTCATATTGGTCCATTACACTCCCATCTCTTGCTTGATGCTTGAAGAAAAACTCAGTCGCACAGGCTTCATGCATATAAAGCATTTCTTATGTGGAATATATTAAGAGAAACTCAATAGCAAAACTTACTTTAGAGACTAGATGAATGAGCCACTTATTTAAAAAATATATAAAAGATAATACCAAGGAAGTCACAGAATTTGATTTGCTTTATGAGTTTATTATGTTTACTCTTGATTGTAGTTGAACTTTAATCCTTTCTTGCTGACTTTCTTCTACTGTACATCAAGAGCCTCAAAAAGAAAGGAAAATTGGAAGGTTTGATGATATAAAACCTGAGACATTTAACAGATATTTTTAAACTTCCCCTACTTATTCTACATTTTTTTTTCTTTTTTTGTTCACTTTGCCCACCTCAATTTATTTATTTATTTTTATTATTATACTTTAAGTTCTGGGGTACATGTGCAGAACGTGCAGTTTTCTTACAAAGGTATACACGTGCCATGGTGGTTTGCTGCACCCATCAACCCATCACCTACATTAGGTATTTCTCCTAATGTTATCCCTCCGTTAGTCCCCTACCCCCTGACAGGCCCCAGTGTGTGATGTTCCCCTCCCTATGTCCATGTGTTCTCATTGTTCAACTCCCACTTATGAGTGAGAACAGATGGTGTTTGGTTTTCTGTTCTTGTTATCACAAGTTTGCTGAGAATGATGGTTTTCAGCTTCATCCATGTCCCTGCAAAGGACATGAACTCATCCTTTTTTATGGCTGCGTAGTATTCCATGGTGTATATGTGCCACATTTTCTTTATCCAGTCTATTACTGATGGACATTTGGATTTGTTTCAAGTCTTTGTTATTATGAATAGTTCCACAATAAACATACATGTACATGTGTCTTTATAGTAGAATGATTTATAATCATTTGAGTATATATCCAGTAATACAATTGCTGGGTCAAATGGTATTTCTAGTTCTAGATCCTTCCCAAAAAGAGCCTGCATAGCCAAGACAATCCTAAGCAAAAAGAACAAAGCTGGAGGCATCACACTACCTGACTTCAAACTATACTACAAAGCTACAGTAACCAAAACAGCATGGTACTTTACCAAAACAGATATATAGACCAATGGAACAGAAGAAAGCCCTCAGAAATAACACATCTACAACCATCTGATCTTTGACAAACCTTACAAAAACAAGCAATGGGAAAAGGATTCCCTATTTAATAAATGGTGTTGAGAAAACTGCTAGCCATATGCAGAAAACTGAAACTGAACCCATGCCTTACACCTTATACAAAAATCAACTGAAGATAGATCAAAGATTTAAATGTAAGACCTAGTACTATAAAAATCTTAGAACAAAACCTGGGCAATACCATTCAGGACATAGGCATGGGCAAAGACTTCATGTCTAAAACACCAAAATTAATGGCAACAAAAGCCAAAATTGACAAATGGGATCTAATTAAACTAAAGAGCTTCTGCATATCAAAGGAAACCATCAGCAGAGTGAACAGGCAGCCTACAGATTGGGAGAAAATTTTTGTAATCTATCCATCTGACAAAGGGCTAATATCCAGAATCTACAAAGAATTTAAATAAATTTACAAGAAAAAAGAAACAACACCATCAAAAAGTGGGTAAAGGATATGAACAGACACTTCTCAAAAGAAGACATTTATGCAGCCAATAGACATATGAAAAAATGCTCATCATCACTGGTCATTAGAGAAATGCAAATCAAAACCACAAAGAGATACCATCTCACACCAGTTAGAATGGCGATCTCTAAAAAGTCAGGAAACAACAGGTGCTGGAGAGGATGTGGAGAAATAGGGATGGTTTTCCACTGTTAGTAGGAGTCTATACTTTTTTCTGCATAGGGATATTCAGGAGGTGGCATATCTAAAACACCTTACATAAACAAAAATGTATTTTTAAAAGATATTTTATGCTATTTTAATAAGAAACCGAAAAAGAAAAATGGGAAGGCGATTTTCCTCTCTTCCCAGGCAGGGAAGATAAGAAAATAGAGAGGAAACATGAAGTGAATACTTGCCACTCCTAATGAAACTGAACCAGATACTCAGACAGATGGGTTCCCCCACATCTTGCAAAGTAAAACTTATTTGTTTCTTTTACATTTTCAGTTGTTTAATTTGAATTTCTTGGTGCAGGGAAAAGGATTTGTGAGAAATGTTTTACCCTCTTTCATTAAAAAGAAACAACTATTCAATAGCAACTGTCTGAAAAAGAGGAGAAAAAAGGAAAGAAAACAAGAAAAGCCACAAAGCCCAGCTGCACTTAGTTCCTGTTCACTTAGCGCAGCTTATGACGTAGGCTTGTTGTATTTTGAATTCGCACATTAGAAACATTCATTCAGAGAGGAAACTGGCTTTGGCATAACCTGCAGAAGTAAATAGCATTCACAGAACTGTTATTCAAAAAAATGTACCCGGAGAGCTGTATTTCTTATTTAAATGAAACTTAAGTAGAACCAGGGAGGAGGGGGAGGTGTGTTTTATGGTGGGTAACTTCTGACTTAAAATTTGAATCAGGTTTCATAAACAATTATTGGAATCTGAGAAAAAGTCAAGCATCAAACCCTGAGTAGCTGAGAGTTTGGGGGTCTCACAGCACAAAAAAAAAAAAAAAAAAAAGGTGTTGAAAGAGGAAGCCCTGTTTTTGCTCTAGGTGACTTGCCTGATCCCGAAGTTACGTTAGCTTGTTTACCTCCAAGCACACTTTTGGAGTGAGATTTTAAAGCAGTTCTTTTTGTAACATCAACATTACAATTTATATCCTGAAAACTATCAAGTTTTATATTCCTCCTTCCCCTCAGTAGGCCTCCCCTGGCCTGCTTGTGTATTTGCTTGTTAGGGTCTACAGGCCTCTCTCTGAACTAAAGTTCTTTTGAAGTCCCAGACTTCTTATCTCCACCCAGGATCTAACTTAGCGTGATAAAGGATAATTTATTTAGGAAAAACATTCATGCCATTCTTTTAAACTAGAAACTTACATTTCAAGGGTATGGAAATGATTTCTAGCTGCCCTAATTTCATGGCAGTGGGCTGTCGTATGTCATATACTACTGCACTGTTCATAATATTTAGACAGTTCCATAGCAACCTGTAAAATACAGCCTCCAGAGGTCTGCATTCTTCCAGCTATTCATGAAGGATTGGAGGAATTCCAGAGGAAAGAAACCACATTACAGAGCACTGGGTCTGAAATGCTCCCTTTATGGTAGCAATTGTAGGAAACCTGGAGCACAAACATGTCTTTGGATTTGATGCAGACCTCACTACAGTTTCTAGAAGCATTCCCTTTTCACTTCTAGTTTTCTGACTTCACTTATAAGGTATCAAAAAATGATTTGATAAAATTATACTGCTTTATAGCTTATCTTTTTTCCTTTCCAGAATAGACAAATAAATTATCAAACTTTTATTACCTAAAATGTGTTATATAAAAATACTACTGGGCAATACAGAAATGCAAATATTTTTCTAAGGCCTGGTTCTCTTCCCATTTACTTCTTGAAATTTGCAAGTAAAATTTTCATTTTGGCTTACTTTTGAACCAGATCACAAAAACTTACTTTATTACACTATCCATTCACATTAAAATAGATTTTCTACAGTGTCCAGCACAGAGATTTTAAATAAACGTGGTCGACACTCCTTAGTCACTGTTGCCATCTTCACTCTCTCCAGCTCTCATTTTCATCAACGAGAGTGTGGGATAAGTCACCATCTATTTTCTATCTATATTTCATTCAAAATGTCTTAAGTACTACTTATCTCCAAATTATATCTCCTCACATAAGATTACCATAATAGTCTACCACTTTACGTCTTTTAAAATATTTCCTGTAGCACCTTATAGAATACACAATATTTTATATAGTCATCACATTTGATCCTCAAACAATCTATGTTTTAGGCAAAGCAAACATCATCCCAGCTTCACAGATAAGAAAATTGTCTCGAGAAGACTAAATGACTTTCTTGATCAACGTCATGAAGCTAGCAAGAGGCAGAGACAAAACTTAAACTCAAAATCCTTGGATCCAAATCTCAGTTCCCTAAACTTAATACTGCCTTCTTAAGGCCAAATAACAACAGCACCACAACAAAACCCACTAAAAATTTCAACAGGTCCCTGTTTATTAAACACATGTGGCATCTTAGAAATGGAGTGGCCTTACAGATTATGAAGTTTAACAATCCTCAATGTATACATTATAGCCCCAGAAACTTGAGGACTGGGTGATATTTCCAACATCACAGAACCAATGATAACCTCCACCAGTTCTTGAATCCACTGACTCCCAGCTACAGCATTTTCTGCTACACTTTTCTGTCTTACTGCCTTAAGTGCTCCCCAGAATTTTTAGCTTTGGATAACATGTCCCAGTAACATGTCCATCTTTAATTTTACCATCTCAAAAATGTGCCTCTGCTAAAGACAGGTTTATACATTTCACTTCCCAACACGGGGAGCACACTGACGCAACCTGTCTGGACAGTGGTCCACATTGCTCACCAAACCTGGAGCAATGTTCCCTTCAGTCTTTCCAAGGACAAGTCCTAGTCAAATTCTACTCTCTGCACAAAGTTGGCATCTCTGTACCTCAAGAAACCTCTCTTCTCCGACTTCTTGCAGTACTTGTAGTTTCTACCACACAGATCTCATACCTGCAAATCCCTTTGAGGTCAGTGGCCAACTGGTCCTATGTTCCTGTCTCATCTCGTTCCCATGTTCTCCTCACTGAGAACAGTTGATATGTGAAATGCTATTTCCTTTTCCTAGAATATCCTTCCAGTCTCACATATTAAACTATCTAGAATATTCCTATTCAGCCTTTGCTTCTCAGCTTAAATGCTGCTTCCTCCATGAGGCCCCTGCTGTCTCTAGGTGACATAGGAAAGCTGTTTTCTGAGTTCCCGTAGCATTCTGTACGTTATTTCTTCAAACCAGTTATCTGATTTATATTGATGTTGTCTGCACGTCTGTTTCCTCGCTACAGGTTCCTTGTCACAGACACAGTCATCAGCTTTTCTTCTGTACTAAGCACTATTCCCACAACAAAACTGGCACTTGATATTTGTTAAATGAATCAGAAAATGAAATATTTATTTCCATAATAATGAAGACATTCTGTGTTATTTTAAGCTTAATAAATAAATAGAGTTATAAGCTTAGAGGGAAAATGTTTATTAAGAAAGCAGATATTGACTCTCATTGGCCTAGATCTAATTCCTATAGCAACTATAAAGCAATGTTGGAGAAAAACAAAGTAGCAATTTATTTAGCTATTATTGTTCTTTCAGGGATCATGGCCTTGTACTTAGAGGTAAGTTCTTATATTTCACTATTTTCTAGAATTGGAGCTACTTATCCTTATAATAGAACTGTATTGAACATTTTGCTATTCCTTTAGCTCACCAAACTTTTTTTTTATTCTTTATTTTTTATTTATTTATTTTTTTGTGATAGGGTCTCACTCTATTGGTCCAGCCTACTGCAGTACAGCAGCATAGTTCACTGTAACCTTGAACTCCTGGGCTCAAGCAATCCTCCCATCTCAGCTTCCCAAGTAGCTAGGATTATAGGCACATGCCACCATGCCAAACTAATTTTTTTAAAATTGTTTTAGAAGTAGGGTCTTGCTACATTGAGCAGGTTGGTCTTGAACTCCTGGCTTCATGTGATCCTCCTGTCTTAGCCTCCCAGGGCACTGGGATTACAGGAGTGAGCCACTGCACCCAGTCATAGCTCACCAAACTTTCTTAAACCTATATTTCTAAATAGACTGTGTCCTCTATCTAAGAGGATGCTCCCAACACACTCCTTATTGGACAACCTCATATTCATCTTTTCATATACAATATAAGGGCCATGTTTATGACAACTTCTCTGATTCCATCTAAAGATAAACTCTTTTATGCTTCCAAAACCCTACATGCACAATTTTAGTATAGCACTGAACTCCTAGAACAATAAATAAATCCTCTTTTTTTTTTTTTTTTTTTTTTTTTGCCCTGTGTAGACTGTGAACTACATAAAAGCATGGAGTTCACCTATTTCATACATAATTTTTAAAGCTCAGCAATGTTTAGCACTTTTCATGGAACAAGAATGTATTCATACATTTAAAAGATGAAGAGGAAAAAAGGAGGGGAGGAAAATGGAAAGACATGAAGATACTTGAGTAGCTAGTATTCTGGATGCAAGTTAGTGTCTGTTTATTAGAAGATTTGGAAGCAAGCAGCAAGGTCAAAGCTATCTTCTTATTTCTGTTCGCATGCAAACTTGTGGAAACATGAGGTGTTTCTACAGTAAACTGTCGGCATCTATTCCACAGCTTCTTCAGTGTCAAGAGTCAATGCCTAGCTTGTAGCTATGGGAATCCACTTTGGGATGTTATTAGTGTTGGAAGGCAGTTGCAATGATAGCAGTGTCCCGCTTCTTAATTCCAGCATTCTAACACCTGCATAGCAGCTCCAGGAATTGTTCCTAAACTTACAGCTTTAGTGAAGACCTCAGAGGCGGTAGCTTCCTAGTGGAGTCAATCTGGGGTCAGTCCTGAACACCCAGCCTACTATCCTCTCCTTTAACATTTCAATAATTGTTTAAGTACATCATGTCCTGTATTTTTAAAATCCTTCTTGCTTAAAACACCTACAGTGGTAATTTCTGTTTCCATTAGTGCATCCTGACAAAATAAGAGGGAACAAAGGGAAGGAGAGGAGAGAAAGAGAGAGCAAAAGAAGTCTCAGCACATAACAACTCCATTTCAATCCCTGCACTAAGAGACCTGAGCCACAGTAGCTAGTATGGTTTCTAAGCAGCCTAAGTTCACACCCCTGGTATGACCCAACCATCTCATGAATTTCTGCCTTAAAAAGCTCATGGGTGTCAAAAGCATTTCCTGTTTGTTCTGGCTAATACCTGATGATAGGCCACTGACGTCTCTTTCTTAGTACACTTATTAAAAAGGGATTATAATTGTGAATCCTGTCTTTTTCCCTTTGAGATATACATGCAGCTCCTACGACTTCACTCGCTCCCTGTCCCTACTCCCTTACTTTCCCTTTAAAACACTCAGTCACTTCTGCACAAATCAGAATGGCGTTCAGCTCTTTCTTCTTTTTTTTTTTTTATTTTTTTATTTTTAACATTTTTAGAGACAGGATCTTGCTCTGTTGCCCAGGTTGGGCTCAAACTCCTGGCCTCAAGCAATTCTCCTGCCTCAGCCTCCTAAAGCACTGGGATCAGTTCTTTCTCCTGTTACCACTAGTTTCTGAATAAAATATATTTTCACTACTGTAATGTCTGGCTTTATTTATCTTCGACAAGAGAGACTTATTCTTTTTGCTCTTTTTCTTCAACTTTTGTTAGGTCGACTGACAGCCAATCAGATTATAAGAATAATTTATTATTTCTATAAAAAATTAACATTGGTTCATTTTAAGTAATAGAGATCATTAAATATCATAATGATTTATTATGAAACCACATTTTCTATATATCTTTTAGTGGAGAGATAGTGTTCTCTCTCCATAATATTTAACCTGTGATTTTACCTAGTCTGACAGACTAAATACTTAAAATACTACTCAGTATTATGAACCAATCCCATAAATATTAGAACTTTCTAGTCCACATATAGTTTCAAAGTAAACACTAATGAACAACATGTCTCCAAAATTCATCTGCACAAACTACAATTTAGCGTAGGAACTATAAACTACAAAATAAACTAACACTAATAGAATCGTTGTTTGGCTGGGTGCAGTGGCTCACGCCTGTAATCCCATCACTTTGGAAGGCAGAGGTGGGTGGATCATCTGAGGTTAGGTGTTCAAGACCAGCCTGGCCAACATGGTGGAACCCCATCTCTATAAAAATGCAAAACTTAGCCAGGCATGATGGCAAGTGCCTGTAATCCCAGCTTGGGAGGCCGAGGCAGGAGAATCCCTTGAACCCGGGAGGCGGAGGGTGCAGTGAGCTGAAATCGCGCCATTGCACTCCAGCCTGGGTGACAGAGCAAGACTTTGTCTCCAAAAAAAAAAAAAAAGAAAAGAAAAAAGAAAAAGAAAAGAATTGCTTTTGTCAATTGGTGAAAAAAAAAAGAAATTCCAATTGATGCTTTAAAAGGGAAATTGCCTGGAGTAGAGAAAGACTATAAGAGATCTACTCTTTTTGGCCTTAGATTAAACAGAAATATTTCATAGGATCTTGAATCCTTTGAAACACACTCATACTGCACAGCGTGTTGCTCTCCTCATTTCATGTTACTTAGGTTTTGCATTTTCAGGAAATGAGTAATTTGCCAAACATGCAGAGTCCCATTATTTAGATTCGGTTCTCTTGAAGGGATAAAAACAGTTGTTTAAGAGGGAGTCGACGATTCTTCACATTTTAAGTGTAATATACTTGTAAATGTTTCTCACTTGGAAGAAACTGCTGACAGATGCGGTTGTGGGTTAAGCTTTAAGAAAGCTTGAGAAATTCCCCTGTTGACTAAGTATCAATTCACTGTAGTCCCAGAGCGATCGCCTCTGGACATCCCCTTTGAACTCTTTTTTTTTCCTCTAAAGGGTTCATGCAAGAACTGTGACACACTGTATGTTCTTTCCTAAAAAGAAAGTACCTCCATGGACAACTTGAAAATTTCCAGCAACAGTAACCTTATTACCATTTTTCTCATCATTCCTCATCATTTCTAATGAGGAAATGCAAACAACTTGGAATTAGGAGCTACAGACTGGGAGTGAAAAATGCAAACCACCTGAAATCAGGAGCTATAGACTGGGAATGAGCAGTCTCATTTAATCTCCACTGCATTCACTCCTAGAGAAACCCGGAAAATGTTTCCACCTTTAAAATACAATGGTAATTGTTTTCGACTTGTAACCTCATAGAAATAGCACAAACGTTAAAAAACAGAATTTGTATCAAAATACGTGAAGTCTTTGTGGGATGTTAATATTTTTGGCTACAATATTGAGATTATAATGGTAATTATTTGGAACAATAGTATTACAAAACTTAATACTTTACCAGTTTATAATAGAAGAAGGAAGGTAGGGTTTTGGAACTGAAAGTGTAGTTCCAATGGTGCAAATTGTTTCTGGACATAAATATTCCCTTCATTTCTGTTAGATATCAAGTCAGTTTCTCTATTACTGAGGAGATTTTCTATTCCAAGAAATTTAGCTAAAATAACTGATGGGATTATCCCCACTTTTAAAGAATATTTCACTGATTAATACTAACAACTTCACTCTTATCACTTCCTCTTTTTAAAGTAAAGGTGATCTGAAGAAAGCACAGATGCACAAAAATATTGTATGATAGTTAAAAATAAGAGGGCACAGAAGATGGGATAAGCTGAACGCCTTTCTGGATGCAATCCCTGTTGAAAATCATATCTGAGGTTTGCATCAAAATCATGAGCTGAGATGGTATCCAAGGCAGAAAGGAGCAGATGCAGGCTGAGGAAGGACCTGTGTGTGAGGATTGCCTGAGGACTCAGAATACTGGGTAACTGCATGTATTAGGGGAACTTGAAACCACCCACCAGTAAGTATGAAACATGGTTTCAACATGTTAAGGTGGCTTCTAATGGGTCTTAGTAGTTTATGGTTTCCAGGCTCCATTTAACTAACATCACAGAGACTTTCATTAATGCATGAAATACTGATGCACCTAATCTCTGCAGTCTTCATAAAATGACTCACTTTTGAAGTAGATGCTGGTACTTCTTTGGTACATTTGTGTCTTCTCTTTTTCATGTGGTCAGTGACAGTACAACAGACCCCATAGTGGATGGAAAATATTGAGAAATGTTCTGTGCTAATTCATGTATATCATCAGTTTCCTTGAGGAACAGAAATATGTACTTTATTTTTAATGAAACGTAAACTTTTTTTAGCTTATTGCTGTGGAAAGGGTTTTGTTGCTAAATTAAAAAAAAATAAATGAATAGATATATAATAACAGCATATGATAAATTAAAAAGGAAACATTTTTGCACGAATATTCAGACTGCCTTCTACACATTCTTTGGCAGGAGTACTCAATTTCTATTTCCTGGCAATGCTTCGTGTGCAATTGACTTTTCATTTCCCGCGTTTCGCCCTGACTCCACCAACATAAGTTTGTTCAGCTCTTTTTATCTCACGTATCACAGTACCGCCATGAGCACAGCACAAATGGCTGGTGCAAAAAGACACTAG
Source organism: Mandrillus leucophaeus (assembly GCF_000951045.1). Classification (NCBI taxonomy): domain Eukaryota; kingdom Metazoa; phylum Chordata; class Mammalia; order Primates; family Cercopithecidae; genus Mandrillus; species Mandrillus leucophaeus. The sequence goes on from NW_012105031.1 coordinate 4,896,010, forward strand.
CTGGGACAAAAAGCTTCAAATGCTCCTCTTATCCACAAGCAGAGAATTGAGCTATCTCTAGCTGTGTATGTCTCATTACTTCTGAAAAAATATAGGAAAAAGAGAGTCAAGTTATCACTCATCACTTTTCAGATTTAACCATGTGTTGAAATTAGAAGTCTGTTTACTGCCATGTGATTCACACTGTAGTAGATAAGATCACGACAGAAACTGGAAATACAAATTAAAAGTTCACTAAATCCATTCTATTTTATTTATGCAACCATTAATAAGAGTATTTTATTAAAAAAAAAACTATGGGACATAAGCTAAACTAGAAGAGATGATTGTACATAAACATAAAGCATGAACCACAGTTACTTTAAGCAAGCCAGTAATGAACATGAACCAAAAAAACTGGAAAATTAATATTGGCATGAAATCACAAATGAAATAAATATAAAAGTGGGCAATTAGAACGCTAGTTTTACTTTTCAAAATATTCTATCTTTTAAAAATTGTATTTTCAAACATAAAAAACTTGAATTATAACAAAATCATATATTTATTATCCAAATTCAATAAATGTTAATTATTTTCATATTTATATAAGACAATTTTAAAGGAAAAAATATTTGGATATACAACATCTACTTTCCTCCATCCCAGACAGAAATATTATACCATAGTTGTTATGCATCTCAGCTATCAGCTATTGCTATGAAAAATGCTGCATAACAAACTACCCAAAACTCAGTGGCTTAAAACTACAATCTTTTATTTTCATGGATCTGAATGAAAGATCTGCAGATCTCAGCAGAACCCATTCATGCATATGAGGGCTAGTTGGAAGACAGCCAGTTAAGTTTTGGCTTGACTGGAGCCATTTCACTCTGTTCCATGTATCTTCCCTTAGGACTGGCCTAGGTATGTTCTTTTTTCCCAACAATGCAGAGTCACAAAAAAGCAAGGAGAAATACCAGTCTCTTGAGGCCTAGGCTCAAAACTGTCACACTACCACTTCCATCTCATGCTTTTGGCCAAAGCAAGTCACATGGCCAAATCCAAAGTCAAGAGGGGGAAAGGTGCAGTCCACATGTAATGAGAGGGCATACAACTTACAAGTCAAAGGGCATGAATACAGTAGGGGGTAAAAAATTAGGGCCAAAAACGCAATCAACTTCGACTCCCATTCATGTTTTTATATTAATCCTTTATGTCTATATCCATAATAATTAATGATATTTTTAATTGTTAAGATTCACATTAAAATGATGTAATGTTTTCTTAACTTGTGCAGTTTGGCTTTCTTAATCATTTTGTTTGCAGTGATTACCTGAGTTGATCATCAAATTTATACTAGTTTTTACTACACTTCTTTTATTCTATAAATGGATTATAATGCATTCCCCTATTGATAAACATGTCAGTTGTTTCTAATTTCTTATTATTAGAAAAATGAATAAAATGAAAGTCTTGCATATGTTTCCTCATGCAAAAGGATGAGAATTTCTCCAGGGTGCATCTAACATAATATATCTGAGTCTCAGGGTAAATATTCTTTCTACATTCAAGGCCAGTGCTGTCTAATAGAAATATAATGTCATCTCCAAATATAATTTTAAATTCTCTAGTTCCCGTGTTAAAAAAATATATTATACATGTTTAATAAATTTTATTTAATACAATATATTCAAAATATAAGCAAAATAAAAATTATCAATGTGATAGCTTACATTTTTGTATTATTTGAAAATTAATGTGTATTTTATACTTACAGTCCAGCTTAGTTCAACACATTTGTTTGTTTGTTGTTGTTGTTGTTGTTGTTTGTTGAGACAGAGTTTCATTCTTGTTGCCCAGGCTGGAGTGCAATGGCAAGATCTTGGCTCACTGGAACCTCCGCCTCCTGGGTTCAAGCAATTCTCCTGCCTCAGCCTCCCTAGTAGTAGTAGCTGGGATTACAGACGCCTGCCACCATGCCTAGCTAATTTTTTGTATTTTTAGTAGAGACAAGGTCTCACTATGTTGGCCAGGCTGGTCTCGAACCCTTGACCTCAGGCAATTCACCCGCCTCAGCCTCCCAAAATGCTGAGATTACAGGCGTGAGCCACCATGCCCAGCTCATAGTTCAACACATTTCCAGTGCTCAATATCTACCCTATTGAACAGTGTAGTTCTCAATATTACTACATTATTTGCCTCAGTGTTGGCACCATTGTATGAACATTCCAACTGGACACCCTTATCAACATTTGTTCTATCAGATATTTTCAGTATTTTGCCAATCTGAAGGGTAAGCCAGAAAATAACCCTAGTAGAAAAATTGAGGAGTTTGACTAAAGTCTGTAGTTTAGTTAATAGTATTAACTAATTCTAATTTCCTAGTTTTACTAATTACAAAAATCATTATAGATGATGTCAAAATTAAGGGGAGTGAGTGAAAGTTATACAAAAGCTCTGTACTGTCTTTTCAAGGTTTCCATAAGTCTAAAATTATATCAAAATAGAAAGTTTTAAAAAGTCACCCCCTAATTGAACTTGAATTTCATTTCCTCCTACAGATTACAGGTATACTACTTCAGGCTTTCCAAAGGACAGTTTTTTACATGCTAACTGAAAGCATTTTTATTTAAACTACAATAGTAGATGAAAGAATGTACCAATACTACTCTCATTTAATTCTGTCTATAATGAAAGACCGACCAGACCATTGTGTGTCAGTGAATACTGGAAGCAAGGTAGCCTCTGGGAATTGAACTTGACACCTCCATTGTGAGTTCTGCATCTTTTCAATGTTATATCCCTTTTCTGTACTGGTCTAATAGCACTGATTTTATTCGGCTGTGTCTTAAACATAATTGTGCAATTAGCCTGCAGCACTTTCTCTACTGGGTAAATAGTAAAAACAATAATAACTCTGCATTGCTTTCAATAGTGTGCATAATGTACTAATCAAATGCCCTAAATTGAATAGATGATGAAAGTTACATTCCAACCCTCAAGAATTTACTAGAGAAGTTAAAATAACAGATTCCTCCTTTCACTTGAACTGGTCTTTACATAAAATTTTGTCTTTGCCACATTATTCCTCAGAAGTCTTCATAGTTGCTTCTTAGTAACTAAAGGTTTTAACTAAAAAGAAAAAAGAAAGAAAGAAATATGCAAAAAAACAAAACCAAAAACAAAAAACCTCTAACCCGCTTCTGTTGCTGCCCTACTTATAGTTACTTAGAAATTGTGAGCCTCTTTTAAGCCAACAGAAAGCTGCTGTGAGGACAGGCAGAGAGCCCTCTGAGAGTAGGGCATGTTCTTTTTCTTGAGCTGTAAGCATGGACACCCAGGCCAGTGCCATTTTCATAACTGAGATTTGCCTACAGAGCTTTAACCAATTGCACTTTCTCCCGATTCTTTATTCTTCCTCCAGTAGCCTTTAATCAGTACTTATCATTCATATGCTAATTTAGCTTCCACTTAAATTCTCAATTTGAACTCACTTTAATGATAAGCAGTCAAGTAAATCCACTTTTAAAAATTTTATAGTTCTTTTTTTAAAGTTATTATTATTATTATTTGTAGAGACAGGAATCTCACTACGTTGCTTATGCTGATCTCAAACTCATAGCCTCAAACGATCCTCTCACCTCTGCCTCCCAAAGTTTGAGGATTACAGGCATGAGCCAACATACCTGGCCAAATCTGTTTTCAGATGAGCTGCAAAGGTCAAAACACTAGCAATTGTTTAGACAATTATAACGGGCTAATACAGCATTATAACGGGCTAATACAGCTGAGAAGTGATAACTGTGTCCTAAAGTATCTCTTCAACCATCACAGCAACTGATTAACATACATAGGGAATGCAGGTTTTAATTAGTCAACTACCCGGGAAGTTCACTGGAGACAGTGTAGTGAAGAGCACCAGAAAAAGGTTATCCAGAGAGATGCAGGGGATTTACACATCAATTTTCATTTAATTAATAATTGTAACTATGACTTATGTTGGAATTTTTCAGTCTGAATTTTCAAGGTTAAGGTTTGCAGTAGTATTTCCTCCCAGTAAAAAGACAGAAACCCAAACATTAATCATACACTTAGGATGCAGCCTTGTGTCTGCAGCCACAGTGTCATTTTTCAAGAACTGTGTGCTCCTTGACTTGAGGCTGTTTGAGCATTGAGCTAAGGCTTCTACTCTGAGTAGAGAAGGCTCCAATGGAAGTAAAAGAGCAAGGATCTGTCTATATCAATGCAGTTTATGACTAACTGTGGTTACTAGCTTTCCTGCCAGCATTTTTCAAAGTTTTAGAGCCATTTCTTTCACAAAGAGAAAGGGCACTCTAAGTCACCACCGCTCTTAAAGAGAACTTGAGAAACTGGAAGACTTCCCCCATATCAGATGTCATTGAGGAAGTTCAAGGGAAGAATTGACCTCTGAGGACAAAGCAGTTGGTTACTATGCACGTGTGCTCATAAGCACAGCTCTGAAGTTCACTGCAGGGGAATTTATCTCAGTTTACAGGACAGGAAGGCCAGAGGGGTAGTACTCCAGAAAAACTCACCACCACTTCTCCAGCAGGGTTTTTTTCATTGACTCAAAACCAGTGCTTTGGCATGCACGTAGTGTAGATGTTTCAAATAGTTAAGGGAAATGCCCAACAGAGGTTTTATATTATTTACGGTTAATACTTTTAGTAACAACTGATCATTCTTGAGGGCACCCTTTTAACTGATAAGAGGCTCTTCCACACATTAGTTGCTGTGTCAAGTTACTAAAACATTTTCTAGGCCGGGCACAGTGGCTCACGCCTGTAATTCCAGCACTTTGGGAGGGCAAGGTGGGCGGATTGCCTGAGGTCGGGAGTTTGAGACCAGTCTGGCCAGCACTGTGAAACTCCGTCTTTACTAAAAATACAAAAATTAGCCAGGTGCAGTCGCAGGCGCCAGTAATCCCAGCTACTCGGGAAGCTGAGGCAGGAGAATCTCTTGAACCCAGGAGGCCGAGGTTGCAGTGAGTCGAGATCGTGCCATTGCACTCCAGCCCGGGCAACAGAGCAAGGCTCCGTCTCAAAATAAATAAATAAATAATAAAATAAAACATTTTCTATCACTTTTACTCAAGCATATATGGTAGGGGCAGATGTTTCTATGGTTTTACTCTTATGGGTAAAAATAAATAAATAAATAAATAAAATAAAGTGAAAAAAAAAGAATTCTAGTTGTGGAAATTATTGCTATCCCTAGCCATCAATTTGTTGATGATTTTATATAAATTCTGATACTAATCCTAGCCCTAAAACTTGTTAATTGTGTAAACTCAGGCAAATTACTTAACCTCTCAAACCTATAGTTGCCTCATCTGTCAAATGGAGTTAATTAAGCAGTTCCTTTCTCCTATGGTCATTGTGAGGATTGATGAATACACAGAAAAGATAGCATACAGTGGATTCTTAATACATGTATCTTTCATTAGATTTGTGAACTGAAGTTCTTAAAAATCTCTGAGGCTAGACATTTCATTCTAAATTAATAATACCTATCTCATGACTATATGGCCAGTTGCCTGGGCCCACCTGTCAGCATTAAAAATAAATACAAGAACATATGACCGTGTTGGCAAACATGCTTGAGAACTTGACTGAATATGGATATCCTCCCATCACTGTGTTTTAAGTATATCACGTGAAAAATAATCAACCATTGATTCCTGGAAATGGCCACATTGGTATGAACTGGTATGCAGGGCATCCTGCATAGCTATTTTGTATATCTTTCTTATCTTTTCTGAACCAATTTCCTGCACTGCAAAGAAACTGACACAGGATGCTTATGAAACAAGATTTAATTTTTCAGTCCACATATGTGACAGTTGAACATCAGAAAGCCCCTAGATTTCACAGAAGTAAATTTTAGCATTTTTCTAATGGAAATCCCCATGGTATGTAGGGTTCTTATAAACTGCCTTGGAATTGAATTATTAAAGTCGGTCTCATAACTACTCACCCAGCTTATTGCCTTCAAAGTCTCTTTTCATGTTTTTCCCTTTGGCACAAAATGTTGTCCTACTAAGTGATCTTGAAACATTTTAACTTGAAAAACCCTTACATAATTCTGTAAACTATTACCCAATTCTCCACACCAAGATTTACAAAATACACTTGAAATAATCATGTAATAGATAACTTTGAAATCCTAACAATAGAGTGATTTTTGAACAGGAATATTCAATGAGGCATTCAACTCACAAGCCAAGTCCCAAAAATCTCATAGGATGATACATTGTCATTCTGATTTCAAACTGAAAAGGCTACCTTCCGAATCATACTTGAAAATGAGATAAAGGCCTTAATATGCTGTTAAAAGCTACATTCTTCATACACTGACAAAAATTTCTGTGAGAAGAACTGCCTAGGGAAAGAAAGTAATTCATTAAGTTGATGGAGGGAGAAATAATGAAACAAAACAAACAAACAAAAAATGTATAGCCCGGGAAGATAATTTACCAGGAAAGAGCTTTGATTATGAGCTATGGACTCCATACAGGTGAGAGAAGTTCCAAATCAGATTTCATCTTGGGAAAGACACAAATGCAAAAAAGAAGCCACAAGGGTAACTCTCATGACTACCTAAACAGGGGAATAACTTGATTTGAATGAGAAAGTTTCTCTCTGTGTGGAAAGGAGGTCTTCTAGGTGCAACATGCTCAATACACTTAGAAGAAATGGCACCTTGAAGTAATGATAGCTTTAGTCATATAAAGCAGCAACTTTGAGAAGCAGCTTAAAACAATGAAACAAGCATGAATTTGAAGTCGGACTTAAGTTCTATTGCAAGTTTTGACACTTTTAGTTAGAAAAGTTTATCTCTTTTAAACTCAGTTGTCAAATTTGTTAAATGGGGATAGTGAAATTTGTCTCAAAGAATTATGGTAAAGATTAGACCAAGTAATCTAAAACATCTAAGATGGTTTTGTATTTGTTATCTTATCATATTTATTATTAGCTATGATCATCACTTTTATCAGTAGTGTAAAAATGCTTCTACACCAGGACCGGGCGTGGTGGCTCAGGCCTGTAATCCCAGCACTTTGGGAGGTTGAGGCAGGCGGATCACAAGGTCAGGAGATCGAGACCATCCTGACCAATATGGTGAAACCCCGTCTCTACTAAAAATACAAAAAAAAAATAGCTGGGCGTGGTGGTGCACTCTTGTAGTCCCAGCTACTCGGGAGGCTGAGGCAGGAGAATCGCTTGAACCTGGGAGGTGGAGGTTGCCGTGAGCCAAGATTGTGCCACTGCACTCCAACCTGGGCAACAAAGTGAGAAAAAAAAAAAAAAAAAAGCTTCTACAGCAAGTCTGAAGGAAAACATTGGCCATGAGTGCTTCCCAGGGTGATTTTAATCGCTGGCAGGTATGACAAATGAAAAATTGACACAGAGAGTTGTGCCTGCATGAGCGTAGCATGAAGTCTCCTGATAATCAGCCTGTTCTAGATCACTTTATTTCACACAGTTTATTCCTCCTAGATCACCCCTTGAAGGGTCACTATGTTAAATCAGTCTCTTGAAAGTGATTTTTCTTTTCAGACACCTGTACTACAATAAGATTCTTTTCTTTTTAATTGGTCAAACCACTGCAAAATATAATGGGTTATTTCCAACCACGATAAGAAGGAGAAACTGGTTGGTATATGTTAAAAATATTAATGAATTTCTAGATCTGTCTGTGACACAACCAAACTTGAAAGTTATTATTTGACATAAGTATGCTAACAAAGCAAGTAGTACTTCCTTAATCATTTTTAGGGTTTTGAATGATGGAAAGTGTGGTCTAGAGGTTAGGACAAGTGGTTGGAAGTCATGCTCCCAAGAGCTGTCTCTTGCTCTGACAGTGACGCATTAGTTGACGCTAGTCTAGATGGTTGACCAGCTATGAGCCAATCTGTTTATTTCAATTACTTCTTTTCAGCCTCAAATGCCATCACTATAAAGACAAAGTCTAATACTGTAACTTTAAACCTACAAATCAAAACTATTTGATAATCTATGCAATCATTATATTATATTCATGAATAAATGCAATAAGGTCAGCATACTAGTGCTCTGCAAGTCAATTTATAGTCAAATAAACACAAATGTGAAGAATGAATTTTGATATGAATGAGATGTCAACATGTAATATCAATGCAGGAAAAATTTATGGCTAGGAAATAATTATATCAACATAAAAATGACACAAAAATTATGGTCACTGAATGTAAGCCTGTCACCAAGCAGAAGATTTCTCTTTTCAAGGACTTACTTTCCAGGACTCACAAGATTTTAGATAATAAAGAAAAGTGATCCCTGTGAGTTAGGAAACAACCAAAGTGAGCCTATGATTACACAATTTACTGCCTGGAGAAAGTGTCTAGCCTACTGCGTTGGGTAAAGAAACCCAGGGAGAGTCCAGCAGTCTCTGTAAGTTGAAGACGCAAAGCTGGGAGTTCAAGGAGACTAAAGCAGATAGAATCCACACGGAAAAGTATGAGAAAAGAACATGCGCAGAGATAAATGACTGTAGAGTTTGTAGAGGGTTCCACTTCAGCGTTCAGTTGAATACTGATTAGCATTTATTTGTAATAAAACTACTAGGGGCCAAAGAAAAAATGACTAGAAAGAATCAGAAGGAACAATGCTTAGACATCACACAGGGATGGGATTAGTCCCAAAAGCCAGAATGAAAAACCTAAAATTTATAAAGTATTAGGGAGAGTACTTCTTAGTACTTAGTGAGGCTTTGCCTTTGTCAAAGGTTAAGGAAAATTAACCTTTGACAAAATATTGCATTGATCCCACTTCACAAAACTTGATTTGAAAAAATTAAAATATTTTCTAGTAACTGAATCTTATCTCAGAAATAAGGACAAGAATATTTATAGGAATGCAAAGTACCTAGAATTTGAAAAGGTAAAATACACAATTTCTGCCATTCAATCAAAAATTGTCAGGCATGCAAAGAAGCCTAGGACATACAACCTGTAATGAAGAGCATAATCAATCAACTGAAACCTCTGAAGAAATAATACAGATAATGTAATTAGTAGATAAGAATATTAAAACAGTTACCATAACTACATCTCATATGCTCAAGAAGTTAGAAAAACAGATTGAGCATGTTAAGTAAAGTAATGGAAGGTATAAAAAGACACAATCAAACTTCTAAAGATGAAAACAGCAATGTCTAAAATAAAAAATGCACTGGATAAGATAAATGTCATATTGAACACTGCAGAAGAAAATGTTACAGAACTTGAAGACATAGCAAAAGAAACCACCCAAATGGAACACAGAGGGAAAAAATCACTCGAAAGAAAGAAAGAAAGAAGGAAAGAAAGAGAGAGAGAGAGAGAGAGA
>NW_012105031.1:4905437-4955220 GCF_000951045.1 Mandrillus leucophaeus
AAGGAAGGAAGGAAGGAAGGAAGGAAGGAAGGAAGGAAGGAAGGAAGAAAGAAAGGGAGAAAGGAGGGAGGAAGCGAAGGAGGGAGGGAGGGAGGGAAGAAAGAAAAATTTTTAAAAAACCAACCAGCAGTGATCTGTAGAGTAACTTTAAGCAACCAAATATATATGTGATTGAAGTCTCTAAAGGAGAGAAAGGGGGAGGCAAAAAGAAGAATATTGAAGAAATAATTGGTAAAAAAATTTGTAAATTTGATTAAAAGTATAAGACCATAAAGTGACATAATATCACTTGAAGGTAGACTCTCATATGTTAAAGACATTAACCATAAACCCTAAAGTCAACACTATTTTTTTAAAGAAAAGAATTACAGCTAAGAAGCCAACAAAAGAAGTGATATTGAAATCATAAAAAGGCAGAATTAATCCAAAATAAGCCAGAAAAAGAGAACAAAAGATAGATGAGACAAATAGAAAACAAATAGCAAGATAGTAGATTTCACTACAACCATATTAATAACTAAATTAAATATAAATGATCTAAGCACCCCAGATAAAAAGCAGAGCTCATCGGATTGTACTAAAAAGCTAGGTCCAACTACATAAGGCCTGCAAGAAACACATTTTAAACATAAATACATACAATAGGTAAAAATAAGATGATACAGGAAAAAATATCATGTTAATACTAATCTAAAGAAAACAGCTCTGGCTATATCAATGTCAGGCAAAGCAGATTTCGGAGCAGAGAATATTACAGGGATGAAGAAGGTCATTTCATAATGATAGAGATAATTTCATCCAAAGGGACTAAAATTAAAATGTATATGCAACTAATAAGAGAGCTTCAAGATAAAGGAGGCAAAAACTGATAAAACTGTAAGATACAAATTCACAATTATAGTTGGAAATTTCAATATCTTCTCTAAGTAATTGGATGAGTAATTAAATAATTAATTAGTAAAACATACAAGACTTAACATTATCAACTAACTGGAGTTGTCATTTATAGAACATTCCATGTAACAACAGTAGCTATACATGCATGCCACGGAGATATTGCAGGTTCAGTACCAGAATATCACAATGAAGATTGTTTCCCAATAAAAAGAGTCTCACGAAATTTGTTGTTTTCCAGTGCATTGCAAAAGTTAAGTTTATACTGTATTGGACCCTATTAACTGTGTGATGGCATTATATCTAAAAAGCAATGTACATACTCTGATTTAAAGACTTTATTGCTAAAAAATACTAGCAATCATTTGAGCCTTCAAATGATGAGTCATCATCTTTTTGCTGGTGGAGTGTCCTGCCTTGATGTTGATGACTGCTGGCTGATCAGAGTGGTGGTTACTAAAGGTTGAGGTGGCTGCAGTAATTTCTTAAAATAAGACAAAAGTGAAGTTTGCTGCAGATTGACTCTTCCTTTCATGAAAGATTTCCTTGTAGCACATGATGCTGTTTGATAGCATTTTATCACTGTAGAACCTCTTTTGCAAGTAAAATCAGTCATCTCAAATCCTGCTCCTGCTTTATCAACTAAGCTTATGTTATATTCTAAATCCTTTGTTGTTATTTCAGCAGCGTTCACAACATCTTCACTAGGAGTAGATTCTATCTCAAGAAACCACTTTCTTTGCTCATCCATAAGAAGCAACTCCTTGTTCATTCAAGTTTTATCATGAGATGGAGCAATTCAGTCACATCTTCAGGCTCCAATTCTAATTCTAGTTCTCTTGGAATTTCCACCAGTTCTGCAGTGACTTAACTTCTTCCAAAATCCTGTTATTACTGATATTTTAACCTCCTCTTATGAATCACAAATGTTCTCAATGGCATCTAGAATGGTGAAACCTTCCCACAAGGTTTTCAATTTACTTTGTCCAGATCCACCAGAGGAATCACTATCTCTGGCAGCTATAGTCCTGTGAAATATATTTCTTAAATAATAAGACTTGAAAGTTGGAATTACTCCTTGATCCATGGGGTATAGACTAAATGTTGTGTTAGCAGGCATGTAAACAACATTAATCTCTTTGTTCATCTCCACTAGAGCTCTTGGGTGACTAGGTAAGTCGTGAAGGAGCAGTAATATTTTGATAACAATCTTTTTTCTGAGCACTAGGTCTCAATGGTTGGCTTAAATTATTCAGTAAGCCAAGCTGTAAACAGATGAACTGTCATCCAGGCTTTGTTGTTCCATTTCTAGAGCACAGTCAGAGTACATTTAGTATAATCCTTAAGAGTCCTAGGGTTTTCAAAATGGTAAATGAGCATTGGCTTTAACTTAGTCACCATCTGCATTAGTCCCTGACAAAAGAGTCAGCCTGTCCTTTGAAGCTTTGAAGCCAGGCATTGACTTACCCTCTTGAGGTAGGAAAGTCCTAGATGGCATCTTCTTCCAATATGAGGCTGTTCTGTCTACACTGAATACCTATTATTTAGTGTAGCCATTCTCCTAGATGATCTTCACTAGATCCTCTAGATAGCTTGCTGAAGGTTTTACACTAGCACTTGCTGCTTCACCTTGCACTTTTCTGTTATAGAAATGACTTCTTTCCTTAAACATCATGAACCAACCTCTGCTAGGTTCCAACTTTTCCTCTGTAGCTGCACCTCTCGGCCTTCATAGATTTGAAGAGTTAGGGCCTTGATCTTGATTAGGCTTTGGTTTAAAGAAATGTGGCTGCTTTGATCTTCTCTCCAGGCCACCAAAACTTTCTCCACATCAGCAATGAGGCTGGTTTGCGTTCTTATCATTTGTGTGTTTACTGGAGTAGCACTTTTAATTTCCTTCAAGAACTTTTTCTTTGCATTTATAACTTAACTCACTGGTGCGAGAGGCCTAGCTTTCAGCTTATCTCAGCTGAAAGTGATTCCTCTGGATCTCAGACAGTGATTCCTCTGGTGGATCTGAGCAAAGTAAATTGAAAACCTTGTGGGAAGGTTTCACCATTCCAGATGCCATTGAGAACATTTGTGATTCATGAGAGGAGGTCAAAAGATCAGTAATAACAGGCATTTGGAAGAAGTTGAGTCACTGCGGATGTGGTGCAAATAGCAAGAGAACTAGAAATAGAATTGGAGCCTGAAAATATGACTGAATTGCTGCATCTTATGATTCCTTCCTCACTAAGCCCAGTCGTTTCTAGCTTTTAATGTAAGGTGAGACTCATGTGACTCTTCCTTTCAGTTGAATATTTACAGACCATTTTGAGGTTATTAACTGGCCTAATTTTAACACTGTTTTGTATCAGGAATAGGAAGACATGGAGAGAGAGAGAGAGAGAGAGAGATGGGGAATGGCCAGCAGTACAGCAGCCAGAACACAAACAGCATTTATCAATTAAGTTCACTATCTGATGTGGGTGAGGTTAGTAGCATTCCAAAACAATGATGATGGTAAAATCAAACATCACTGGTCACAGATCACCATAACAGATATCATAATAATGAAAATGTTAAAATATTTTGAGCATTACTGAAACAGGACACAGAGACATGAAGTAAACACATGCAGTTTGAAAAAGGTGCAGATACACTTGCTTAATGCAGGGTTGCCACAAACCTTCAGTTTGTAAAAACTACACTGTCTATGAAGTGGAATAAAGTGAAGTGCAATTAGACAAGATAGGCCTGCACACTCCTTCCAAGTGCACATAGATCATTTATGAAAATAGAACATATTTTGGGCCATAAAGTGTCTGAATACATTTTAAACGTATTAAGATCCAAGCCATACACAGTATGTTCTCAAAGCACAATAGGATTAAATTAAAACTCAGAAACAAAAAGATCTTTGAAAAAACTCCAAGTATTTGGAAACTAAATAACACATTACTAAATAATCTATGGGTCGAAGAAATCAAAAAGAAGTTAAGGTGTATTTTGAACTGAGTAAAAATGAAAACACAACATATCAAAATTTATGGGATGCTGCTTAAGTCGTACTTAAAAGGGAATTCATAGCACTAAACATCTGTGCTAGAAAATAAGAAATGTCTTAATTCAATTATCTCAACTTTCACCTCAAGAAAGCAGAAAAAGAAAAGCAAATAAAACCTAAAGTTAGCAGAAAAAATGAAATAAAAATCAGAGCAGAAATCAATAAAGTAGGAAATATAAAATCAAGAAAACTCAAAGCTTCTTCTTTAAAAAGATAAAATTTATTTTTGGAAATATGGACTGCTCTATAGTAGCATCAATAGAAATTGGTAAAACCAACTATTCTATCTGCTCCTACACTCTATACCCACTAATTATTTTTCTATTGCTGTATGCTTTCACACAAACTCCTGAAAATAAATTACATAATTAGATTGTGTACCATATAAATTGTCAATATTCAACAAATTTTTACTATAAAACTGGCAATTCCGGCTGGGCATGGTGGCTCACGCCTGTAATCCCAGCACTTTGGGAGGCCAAGGCAGGCGGATCACAATGTCAGGAGTTTGAGACCAGCCTAATCAACATGGTGAAACCCCGTCTCTACTAAAAATACAAAAGAATATTAGCGAGGCTTGATAGCGTGCCTGTAATCCCACCTACTCAGGAGGCTGAGACAGGAGAATCGCTTGAACCCAGGAGGCGGAGGTTGCAGTGAGCCGAGATCATGGCATTGCACTCCAGCCTGAGTGACAGAGCGAGACTCCACCTCAAAAAAAAAAAAAAAAAAGACAATTTCATGAGTCATCTAATAGATATAAATATAAACATAATGAAGAATGTAATCTGCACTGTTGATTAATGTCTTAATCGTAGTGATTGCTCTGCTGTGCCACCCAGATTCCCCCGCTTCAGGACTGCAGCATTCATTCCCCGGTTGCTGAAAGTGTTGCCAACCAACACCTCTTAACTAAGCACAGCTAAAGGGACCCACCTCTCCTAAGGTCCCAGCACCTTTGTTGGGGCAGCTTGCATCCCATAACCAGTCAGCGCATGATTTAAAGGTGCAGTCCCCTTGATTCAAGGTGGATAAAGTCTGAAGGGCAGGCCTAGGTATGATGATGACCACAGGAGTGACTGAGGCCTTCGTTGTGACTGCAGCTCAGCCCAATCTCTCTCTCTGCCCTATTTCGCTGACCTTCGTCCCCCACAGGTATTGAACCCAAAATGCATGCCCAAGAAACTTACTGCACACAAATCTCTTTCTCTGAGTTGGCTTCCGGTCAACTCACAGGGCAGCATTTCTCTTTATTGTCTTCAATATAGAGCAGTATGAAGAGTTTTTGCACATTTGGAGGAAGAACGGAACTAATGTACAAGGACTAGTATATCTAACTCTGGAAAGTTTTGGTTTTATTTTTTAAAAGAAGCTGAATATTTGATAAATATATATTTAATAAGCATATGCATAAATAGCACATTCTAGCAACTTACGCTAGTTTCATAAAATGTTCCTCTTAAAAGTTGAATTCCACACAGATACCATTTCTCCTAATTTTATCACTGAGGGAAAAAAAGGTCAGGTAATATTTTCCCTATTTTATAGAGTGAATCAAGGCTCATTTTTTATTACATTACAAACCCAGGATATCATAGCACTCTAATCAATATAGTTCCTATTAGAGATATCCATCTTTCTGTTTTGAATGACTTGAGGTGACAAAACTCCAAAAGAGAGGATAGAGCATGCGTGTATCTATGTGTCCCATTTGTCATAATCAAAAAGAAAATTAGAGGCAGAGCCACAAGATATGAAAACCTAAAACTGTATAGATTAAAAGATAAATCTTAACTACTGGAATATAAAATGTCCTATCACGCACAACAAAAATGGAAAAAAAAATGCTTTAGATAGGAGATTTTGGTTTCTTTTATTCTTGAAATGTTAATGGTGATTTTTTTTCTACTTGCTTGTTTTGTTTTCCTTTAAAGGGGAAAAGGGTACAAAATGAAAGTGGAATTAAGGGAAATGGAGACTTTTTCCTCCAATAAGGCCTTGCAGGAGGGAAGGCACAACCAGGCCTTCAGAGAGTTGGGAGGATGAAGTCAGAGCTAGGAGCAGACACAATGGATTAGACCACTAGCAAAGGGAAGAAAGACAGTTTCTCAAGACAGGGCTATGCTGCGGCTCAGAGAAACAAAAGCAGACAGAGCCTGAGCATGGGTGAGGAAAATTCTCTGTTCTCTATTAACCACCATGTATTTCCTATATGATCTTAAGTAAGTTTCTTTATCCCTTTGAGCCTCCATTTCCTTATCTAAGATATGAGTAATTGTGCATACCTCATAAGATTGCTCTAAAGATGAAGTTCTATCATCTTCCTAGTCAGACTGCTCAATATGATCCATTTTCTCTGGATCTGATAGGGGCGTATAAGAAAAAAGTGAATTGTAATAGCCAGACACTTGTGACTTGGGTCCTTAGCATGTGGATGGAAAGGTAAGCTCAACATGACACTTGGGCTGACTTTTCTATAATCTTTGCTTGCCTTCTTTTTTAAATTTGTTCTATTTAAGCATGACTGTATTGTTTCCACATTTTTTAAAAAACACTGCAAGTAATATGAAACCAGTAAGCAGTGCTTTTTTCAAAATAACAGTATAATTGTAAAGGCACTATTGCCTGTCAGAGCTACAACAGAGCGCTGCCTGCATATTCTTCTTCCAGGGGCTCAAGAGAAAATCACTTCAGTTTAGAATCCCAGAATAGATCCAAACTTTCACTAAATCTATGAGTTCAGAATACTGTCTCTGATAAGGATATAAGAGGAAGTGGTAGGACTTGGAAAATTAAAACAAAGTAATTACCAAAATGTCATATTGTTGAGGACATCAGACAGCTAGAGAAGCAAAGCAAATTAGCTGAATTAAAATTCAAAAAGGGAAGATCCCTTCATAGGTGGGCTTAGATCACTGACATTTTCTTTTCTGGAAACATTAGCCACATTCAGGCATAGGCAGAGAGTGGGGTTTTAGACTATGCAGATGAAACTCTACAAGGGAAAATAGATATCAGCAGAGCCTTTGTGGGGTACATGGGTTGATGTTGTACTAGAATCTAGACTAGTCCTACCTTGGTGTGGTTGCTCATGCCTGTAGTCCCAGAACTTCGGGAGATGAAGGAAGCAGGAGGATCACTTATGGCCAGGAGTTCAAGATCAGCCTGGGCAACAATCAAAACCATATCTACACAAGTCTACAAAAAAAGAAAAATTAACAAGGAATGGTGGCACGTGCCTGTAATCCTAGCTACTCAGAAGACTGAGGCAGGAGGATCCCTTGAGCCCAGGAGTGCAAGGCTATAGTGAGCTGTGATCATGCCACTGCACTCCAGTCTGAGTGACAGGGCCAGATCCTGTCTCTAAAAATAAATACAATGAAATAGTCCCGAACACACAAAGAGCCTTCTATGTAGGATAACTGCTTTGTGCTTTTGCTGTACAAGAGACTAGAGGCCTTGCCTTAAAAAGCTGAATGAAATCTCTGTCACTCCACTCGGCTGCCCCTTGCTGACTTTGTGGAAAAAAGCCTACATGCACAATTGCTGGAGGAAGCAATTCTAAAAAAAACTGGGGAGGCTTTTCATTGCCTCATCTCTATCTGGAACATGAGAGTTTTAGCCTTCGAAAAGGCTAAAACTCGTATTCCTTCTCTAACCCTTCATATTCCGATCATCCAGAAATGATGCTCCAACTAACTAAAACTGGACAGAGACGAGTGGAGATAATTTAAGATATGCTGATTTCCTTCCTTTTACTGTTGGGTACCAAACAATACCTCTCAAAGGTGGTAAGTCAAGTCATGGTGGTAAAAGTCTGATCTTTTTTTTTTCTCACGTACAAGAAATCTGGAGATCAGCCAATCAAGCTGGAACTGTGACTTCATGATTTCATCAGGAACTCAGATCTTTCTATATTTCTGTTCAGCTAGCCTTGGCTTCTGGCATTTGCCCTTTTGAAACCACATGGTAGCAAGATGGCTGCTCAGAAAGAGGGAAGTAGGGGAAAGGGCAAAAGGCAAAGAACACAAGCTGGTCGGACCTGCCCTCTTTTAAAGTGCCTGGAAGCATAATTAGCACATAGGAAGTATTAATTGTTGAGTAAATAAAATTAATGAATCCTTTATGACCCTGCCTGTACTGGGTTACGCACCACCTTATGTCCTCCCAGAATGCCCTGTGTTCAACCCTATATTGTACATAGTACGTGTTTTTTGTTGTTGTTGTTGTTGTTTTCCATTCATTTTTCTCTCTCCAAAATAAGACTCCCCTCTGGATTCTTTTATCTAGCAGAGTGACTAGCAGACAATAAGCATTTACTAAATGTTTGTTGAATCGTTGAACAAATTAATATAAGCCCCAGCCTTTAACCCCTTTATTCAACAAGATTTTTTAGTACCTTCTATGGGCCAGGTACTATTCCAGACATTTGAGCAAAACAGAGAAAGATCCCTCTCCTCATAGATTCTTCATTGTAATGGGGGAGAGGCAGAAAACTAACATAAACATAATACATTGAATTAAATAGGGGGTTGGAAGTTATTAAGTAGAATGAGTGGGAGAGCAGATGAAGACAGATGGTAACAGGATAAGGAGAGGGCCAATTGCAATTCTAATTACAGTGTTTCCAGAAGGCCTCATTCATAAGATAACATCTGACCAAAAACGTGAAGGAAGTGAAGGAACTGGCCAAGTAGATTTCTGGGGATATTCCAGGCAAAAGGAATAGCCAGTACAAGAGCCCAAAGGCAAGAATGAGCCGACAGGTTGAGAAGCAGCCAGGGGGCCAATGAGACTGGAGGTGAATGAGGGCAGAGAAGAGTAAACGATGCTTAGGCCAGAGGAGTCAAGAATTAAATCATGTCAGGCCCCACAGACCTTTAGAAGAATTTTGATTTTTCACTTTGGGTAAAATTGAGAGGACTTCCAAAAATACATGTTTAAAAATAAGTATTTTTTCATAGTCTATTTACTTAATAGACAATGACATTAGCATTTGGAACCAGTTTGGAGAGGCCTCTCCTGTTGGGGTATTGAATTTATATCCAAAAATGACCCCTGTTCAAAAATATACTTTAAAAAAAATTTGAAAACACCTTAGTTTTTTTTCCTACTGAACTCTTAATTCCTAGCATATAAAAACTAACCTTAGTTTCAATTTCCCTTAAATATGTCTCAACAAAGCCATTCCTTGTTCTGATCTGTTAAAATAATGTGAAACATTTGTTCAGAAAAATTTTGCTTTCTTTGTAGATTATGACTGGAAGACTATAGATTGTACTTGACCATGGGAGACAGTCCTCAGAAGCCTCAAGAGTTTAACTACTCACTGAGGTGATCTATTTTTTCGTCTAATTTCACAAAGGTAAACTGTTAACAAACGTAAAGGTTTCATAGAGAAATTATCTAGGAAAGGAAAGAAAGAGAGAGAGGGAGAGCGGCAGAAGGAAGGGAAGAGAAGGAAGGGAAGGGAAGGGAAGGGAAGAGAGGGGAAGGGAGGAGGAAGGGAGGGAGGGAGGGAGGGAAGAAAGGAAGGAAGGAAGGAAGGAAGGAAGGGGAAAGAAGAAAAATAGTTCAGGTAGAAAAATACAAGGGTTTTGGCAGAAAAGGCATATTAAAGAAGTAGAAAGAGGAGGCTGAACAGTGTTTCTGAGAAAGAAAAAAACCTGGATAATGTCCTCCTTACTATATAGTGCTGGGCATAGTTTTAATCATTGGTTAATATCAAGTGTCGTATTGGATTAGGCATGGCTAAAATAGACTTTAATTTGGTGTAATCATGGGTACTTTTATTCAACTTTCTATGAGATTACAAACACCTTTGTCATACCCTCATCTCATAGCAGTTGTGCAATCAAATGGTTTTAGAGCTATCCACAGCTTCCCAGGCCTTCCTACTCTAGATCAACTGATATTTGATTTGAGTGTGGGTATGGTTTCTGCCAAAAGAAGAGAGACAGAAAAAGGCAGAGAGAGAGACAAAGAGAAAGAAAGACTCAATGTTTCAAATCTGTTTCATGATTACTTCCAAAGTGGTCTTTTGTGTAAAATACACAAATTTTCTCATAAAAGAGAAGTGAAATCGTGACATTTTCTTTGGTATTATTCTACTGTCTTGGAAACTGCCCCAAATCAGGGGAAATTCTGTATAAAGGGGGAAAATCCTAATGGACTGATAATTTTTAGGTCTTCTCAGCAGCTTTTAATTTTCCATGAATGGTATATAATGATTCATCTAAAAATATGAAAGATAAATTATGAAATGTGACCATCTAGAAGGTTAAAGAATGTGATTTCCAGGATTAAAGAGGGTCACATAATTCCTGACACAACTACTTTATTCTGAAGTGGTTTCAGTCTTGTTGAGACTCAACCAATGGCTGTTCTACAGTGAAGAATGAAGTCAGGAGAGGGACAGATCAGTTTCAGAGATTGTCCTGGACATTCTCAGCCCCACCATGACATTTCCCAACCTTATCCCATTCTGTCCTCACTTCCCCGCTTTCGTGCACACATCAACCTCCTGCCCTCATTTAGTGCAAGCATTACTAATCGCCACACTTTGTCTGAACTGCTCACTCTTTCACATGGGGCAACAGAGATGCCTCAACCTTGCCTAAGCAAAATGTGAGAAAAGAAACTCCAGGCTAGAAAAACGGAACAAACTCCCACACAAACCAGGCCTCTTAATATTTCTATACACTGTTTTTGGTACTTTAAGATCTTCCTGTTGCAACTAAGAGCCTGGTCTTAAGAGAATCAATAAGGGGATGAGCCACAAAGTCACAAATAAAAAACATCAAATTAAGATGAAGTAGAACTTAAAACGTTGCAGTGACTAACTACAAAGAGAAGACAAAAGTTACCTGATCTTCAGTTTACGGCAGTTCATAAATGTATACTTTCTGATCTTCCATTGCATCTGAAACAAAACATAAAACAAGATTATGAGTTTGTTCTATCTTTGAGTTCCTACCAAATATATTGCCCTCGTTTTCTGTTTTCATAACACAATAAAAAAATAGGCAAGACAAAACACATAGGAGGAAAAAACATGGATAAGAAGAGATTGTTTACACTTCAGGATTCTGCTGCCTTTAGAAGTGCAAAATACAAGCTTCACAAGTTGCTAATAGTCACGTTTCCACAATTTGTAGCTGACTCTGGTCTACAGCAAATTCACAATTTACAAGCATTCTAAGTCCCCTACCCCTAGTTCGGTCTTAGCTGATCTTTGAGGGGTTAGTTGTTCAACCTTTCCTTTTATTACTTAAGGTACCCGAGGGTATTCCAGTTATCTTCCTATTTACCTAAGCTACTTAATAGTCAATATGGGGCTGCTGACACTTGCAACTATGAAAATCCTATCTAAAACAACAGACAACTCAATGTGCCTCCGCAACAGGAGGGAGCTGGATGAGATCTGCAGTTGGGAGGATCGATATCCAGCTATGAGCATCTAAGAAAAAGCAGGAAAATTAAATTGGGGTTGGAATTTACAGAAATCAACTAACTAAATAAAAAAGGAAATCCAAGACAAGTAAATATTGATAGGGAAAGAAGCAATCTGGAAGATTGGCCCAGTGAATACAGAGTTGCAGTGGTAGGAGGGGCCCCACATTTGGAATAGATGGATTGCCAAATTTACTAAATTTTAGGAAGAAGTCTAGGCAAAGAGCTCTAACATCATAAGAAAAATGGAAAACATCCTAGCTATGACAAATTCTGTCTAAATCTTAATTTCTCTGGGACTAGTTTTGATCAGTGTGGAATTTCAAAAGGAGACCTTCCCATGCCACTACCATAGCTGCAAGTTGCTGATGATCGCCTGTGAATTCTACACAAAGAAAACTGAAAAAAGTTAGCTGATTTGATCAAACTCACACAGCAGGAAAAGGTATCGCTGTGAGAATTGACTCACAGTCCTTTGAAATGTGAGATTTCTAAGCAGCAAGATGAACATGTCACTGGGATTCAACAGACGCGAAGCCTTTCATTTATTTTTTAAAATAGAAGAAAAATAAGATGGCAGATAAAAGTTAATAAAAAATACAGAACAGGCACAGAAAGCAGTGGAACACTGCAGACCACTTGTACTCACAATAATAGTAGAATACTGCTAAGCATGGCCACTATCTGTTGACTTAAAGCTACTTTCTCAAGTGGGAAGATTATTACTAGAAACAAATGTCCAGCAAGTCTAACACCAACATTTAGTAAAATAATAATAATAAAATGTATAGGTGTATATATATTATATACACATATTATATAAATGTATATACTTTATATATACACATATATGTAAATGGACATAAAAACAAAGCATTAGAAAGGACATGAAGAAAGTGGAGTTAATGTATTTGTGAGCAATAACTGGCATGGTTTTGGAAAGAACAGACATGTCAGGAAACCTTGAGAGATTTTTGTAAGAAATTTATATAATTAATGAGGAAAAGCAAAGCAAATAAGTCTCCATTGTTAGCCACCTCAGTGTTTTGTAAGAGCAAAAGCAAATGAAATCACTGGAATACTGTTATTAGAAACTTGGAAAGTTAACAGTCATTTATTGAAGTTGCTCTCTAACATTTAAAATATGCCTCTGTATTAGGCCATTCTTGCATTGCTATAAAGAAATACCTGGTACTGAGCAATTTAATTTTTAAAAAAGAAACTTAATTGGCTCATGGTTCTGCAGGCTATCCAGGAAGCATAGCACTGGCATCTGCTTCTGGGTAGGCCTCAGGAAGCTTCCAGTCATGGCAGGAGGTGAAGGGGGAGCAAGTGTCTCACATGGTAGGAGGAGGGCAAGAGAGAGAGAGTTGTGGGGAGGGAGGTGCTGCACTCTTTTAAACAACCAGATCTCGAGAGAACTCACTCACCATCATGAAGATCCTCTCCCATGAGCCAATCACCTCCTACCAGGTCCCACCTCCAACATTGGAGATTACAATTCAACAAGAGATTTAGAGGGGACACATATCCAAACTATATCAATTCTGCCCCTTGCCCCTCAAACCTCAGTTTCTTCTCACATTGCAAAATACAATCATGCCTTCCCAACAGTCCCCCAAAGTCTTAACTCATTTCAGCATTAACTCAGAAATTCAAAGTCCAAAGTCTCATCCAAGACAAGGCAAGTCCCTTCTCCCTATAAGCCTATAAAATAAAAAATAAGCTACTTACTTCTAAGACACAGTGGGGGTACAAGCATTAGTTAAAAATTCTCATTCCAAAAGGGAAAAATCAGACCAAAAAAAAGGGGGCTACATGCTCCATGAAAGTCTAGAATCCAGCAGGGCAGTCTTTCAATCTTAAAGCTCCAAAATTATCTCCTTTGACTCCATGTCCCACACGGAAGGCACAATGGAGCAAGGGGTAGACTCCCAATGCCCTGTGGATTTGTACGGTGCAGTCCAAGTAGCTGCACCGTACAAACGTTGGAACTGAGAGCCTGTGGCTTTTCCAGGCACAAGGTACAAGCTGCCAGTGGCTCTACCATTCTGGGATCTGGAGGATGGTGGACCCCTCCTCACAGCTCCACCAGTCAGTGCCCCAGTGGGGACTCTGTGTGGGGGCTCCAAAGCCACATTTTCTCTCCACATTGCCCTAGTAGAGGTCTCTGTGAGGACTCTGCCCCTGAAGCAGGCTTCTGCCTGGCTACTCAGGCTTTCTTGCACATCCTCTGAAATCTAGGTGGAGGCTGCCAAGCCTCATTCACTCTTGCACTCTGTGTACCTACAAGCTTAACAACACATGGAAGCTGCCAAGTTTTATAGCTTGCATCTTCTGAGGCAGCAGTCCCAGCCGTATCTGAGACCCTTTGAGCTGAGACTGGAGCCAGAGCTACCAGGATGCAGATAGCAGTGTCCTGAGGCTGTACCTAGCAGTGGAGCCCTGGGCCAAGCTCACAAAACCATTCTCCTAGGCCTCTAGGCCTGTGATGGGAGGGACTGCCCTGAAGGCCTCGAAATGCCTTTGAGGCCTTTCTCTCATTGTCTGGGATATTAGCACTTGGCTCCCTTTTCCAAGTATCTCTAGTAAGTGGTTGCTCCACAGCCTGCTTGAATTCCTCTCCCCCAAAAGCTTTTTCATTCTCTGTCACATGGCTAGGCTGGAAATTTTCCAACCTTTTTTTCTCTGCTTCCCTTTTAAATAGAACTTCCAACTTTAAGTCATTTCTTTGCTTTTACATATAAGTGTAGGTTGTTAGAAGCAGCCAGGTCCCATCATGAACATTTTGCTGCTTAGAAATTTCTTCTGCCAGATACTCTAAATCATCAATCTGAAGTTCAAACTACCACAGGTCCCTAGGGCAGGGGCACACTGCAACCAGGCTCTTTGCTAAGGCGTAACATGCATGACCTTCACTCCAGTTCCCAATAAGATCCTCATTGCCATGTGAGACCTCCTCAGCCTGGACTTTATTGTCCATATCACTATCAGCATTTTGATCATGACCATTTAACCAGTCTCTAATAAATTCCAAACTTTCCATCATCTTCTTGTCTTCTTCTGAGCTCTCCATACTCTTCCAACCTCTGCTTGTTACCCAGTTCCAAAGCTGCTTCCACATTTTCAAGTAACTTTATAGCAGTTCCCCTCTCCTCAGTACCAATTTTCTGTACTAGGCCATTCTTGCATTGCTATAAAGAAATACCTAAGACTAAGTAATTTATGTAAAGAAAAGTGGTTTCATTGGCTCTTGGTTCTGTAGCTTGTACAGGAAGCATAGAGCTGGCATCTGCTTCTGGGGAGGCCTCAGGAAGTTTCAAATCATGGCAGAAGATGAAGGGGGAACAGGTGTCTCACATGGCAGGAATGGGAAAAAGAGAGATAATTGTAGGGGACAGGAGTCACACTCTTTAAAACAATCAGATCTCGAGGGAACTTACTCACCATTGTGAAGACAGCACCAAGCTATGAGGAATTCTCCCCCAGGATCCAATCACCTCCCACCAGGCCCCATCTCAAACACTGGGAATTACAATTCAACATGAAATTTAGAGAGAACATAGATCCAAACTATTATCACCTTCCAAATCATCTACATGCAGATATTTGAGCACTTCCATTATTTTTTTGCATTTATGTCATTGTTATGTAATAGAACATTCTATCCCCACTCCAAATAATGTGTCAGCGTTCATTTAGCATAGTTCTCCATTTATTTTGGGTTTGGGAATAAGGCACCTGCTTCCGTACTTAGGAAATTTTATTTGCAAAGCATGGTCTAGAGTCAGACATAACTACTCTCTCTTGTTGAAAGGATTATAAGTGATAGTGTGACATTAAATGAAAATAAATCCAATGTGGAATAAATATACCAGAGATAATATTATCCAAAGATTTCCTCAGTGCTTTCAAGAATGTCTTGGAACATGGGCCTATTATCGAGAACTTAACTGGTAAAATTAGATTTAGGGTGAATGAGGCTTATTGAATCACATAAGCTCAGTTCACTGAAGGTCCCACATTCTATTTTCTTGTAAATTCTCATATTATAGAAAGGAGGCAGTCAATGTTGACTGAAAGACTAGAGCAGAGTGAGAAAAAGAAACTAGATTCTTATCTTGCTCAGTTGCACTTACTGAGATCATTGAAGTTCAGTGTGTTTCAGATATTTGCTCTTATTAAAACCCAACATATTTCTTCATAACAAAATCATAAGCAAGTCTAAAATGTTTTATCTTTTCATTCATACATGATATAAAGTTTTCACCAACCCTCTATACACGCATAGAGAAAAATCCTTCTAAACTCACTTTTGTTGCAACTTTTTCAAATTTTCAAATAAACTCTATGAAATTTAGCTGAAACACTTTTAGTACTCTTACCTATAAACCTTGAAGACAGGAAGCTCTGAGTGGTTATGCTAATTCAACAAAGTCATTCAGTGTCCTTGTGAAAGTTTGCAAAGCTTTGTGAGTACATATGGGATCCATTTTTCCATGATCCTTCAACATAAAACTGGTCTCTTGCTAGAGACCAGTTTCTCCATTGCAGCCATTTGAACTTTCCAAGGGATACTAAATATAAATGCAGAAACAAGCAAAGAATAGATACATGTTGATTTTATAGTAAAGACAGCAGTACTTGACTTCCCTTCCCATACTTCCAGAGCTAATTACTCCTCTGTGTTCTTTCCTCTGTACATTCCTCTCTGATGGCACCTTTCACAAATATTTGTCAGCCCTACTACACAGTGGACCCCTTAAGACAGAGATTCATTCATCTTTGTATCTGCAGTACCTTATGTGTGATACACTGTAGGGATGCAATTAAAGTTTGCTGAACCAAAACATTTTGTTTCAATGGATCAAGCTATCTTTCCATGTCACTGACTTTTCCAGTATAAATACATTTTTATTTTAAAGTAGAATATTACATTCATCATTACCCCTTGTCTCGCAACTCTAATATCCACAACAAGATTTTAGCAACATTTTAAAAGTTCGAAAAACATCAGGCTTAAGCAAAGCACTCCCTATTAGTATTCCGGTAATTGGAGTAATTGAAACCAAATGTTTCAATTCAAATCAGTTCAGCAAAGATTAAAATTTTCCTTATTTTTCCTATCAATATCAACAGCCATAATCTGAAATGTTTTACTGAACCAATCTCCTAGGTATTTTAAAATATAGCACTGGGATTTTTAGGGAAGGAAAAGTATTTTGTATGGTACTATAATGATGGATACATATCATGATACATTTGTCAAACTCATGGAATGTACAGCATCAAGAGTGAACTCTAATGTAAACTATAGATTTTAGATGATAATGCTGTGTCGCTGTAGGTTCATCAATTGTAACAAATATTTCCCACTAATGAGGGATGGTGCTGGTGGTGGAGCTGGAGGCAAGGTGAAAGGTGGGGAGTATGTGGGAACTCTGTACTTTCCACTCAATTTTACCGTAAACCTAAAACTTCCCTAAAAATGAAGTCCATTAATTTTTCTTTTTTTAAGAAAAGATAACACTAAGACTATATGAAGTGTTCTTTTTCCTAGAAACTCCAACCTAGACGTTTTAGCACAGTTTCAAAGAGGGAAAACTGAAATCCAGATTGTTTGTGAGACCCACTGTTTCTTCTACTGATGTTTTTGAAATCCTCTACTATTTCAACCAAAGTCATTGATTCAATAAAGTTATGATTTGACAGTTTATCTTTTCTTAGTGAATTTTACAAAGAGGGGCCAGATAGTGGCACTCTCTTTAAAATTAATAGGGAACTTTCAATGCCCTGCCATGAGCTCATCAGCACTTGCTGATACAACTTGACCAAATTTGTCTTGTTCTGGAACATACAGATTTTGCGTGGATTAGCAAACAGCCTCTGAGAAAGCAGCTGCATTACTGCATGACTAAGGTGACCTTATCAGCCAATTGTCATAGAGGAATTTTGAAAGGACTCCCTCCTTCAAGAGTTTATATTTCTGTTCAAGTGTGGAAGCATGCACTTGTAAATGCTTGCGCTTCAAAATCTATATTGGGGTAGGGGTAGCAAAATGTTGGGAGCATCACAACAGTTCCTAAATACGCTACAGGCAAAACTTATTTTGATCTCAGACCACAGTTTCTTAACATGGTGTCAAAAAAACATTATTTCAAAAAACTATTTTCCCTATCTAAAGAGGATTTAGTTCTTTAACAAGTCAGGAGCCCAACATTTCCCAAACTTACTTGGCCCCATAACTTTTGCTGCTGCTCTTGTTCTTTGGAAACTGTCAATATATTTGGATGATAATAATACTGGGCTGTCAAAAATAATTTTTAAATCATTTTACTCTAACATAATTTACTCACAATTAGCTAGAGGAGTGAGAGGATACTAGATCAACAAACATGAGCAACGTTGAAGATTTTAACAGGAAATTAAGTATGGACTGAACCACAGGAAGTATACAAACAAATGCCTTTATGTCATCAGTCTTTGAGCTTCGCCGCTTTCATTCGGGTCACTTCCAAAGTGGCCAGCTCATCTCACTAGTTATCTTTCTTAATGCCTCCTGTTTTCTTCCCAACATAAAATGATGCTTCTTACATATGATATAATGAGGTCATTATAGTGAAGTTGATGGCTGTGTATAAGTGAATTTTATAATACTGTAAATGTATTTTCTTCAAATATTCTTTATCCTGATGATAGAACCAGAATAGAAAAGTTAATACTCCCCTCCCTTTTATCAGCATTACCTGATACCATCAGAAGCTTCTTTAAGTAAAGGCTCTTTTGTCCTTTCAAAGCAAAGTGTTGTCCTTTCAGGGGTAAAATCCAAGGAGGCTTAAGGTACTCTTAAGAAATAAGCCACGCTCATTATATAAACTCTGGAAAGCTTATATTTACAAACTTCTCTATCCTTATACGTGATTAGTCATCTAGTTCCTTGAGTTTTGTTTGTCTTTTAAACTTTAATCTCTATTAAAGCTAAAACTGTTATCTCCAGAGGTACTGTCAAAATGTGAAAGATCATTACCTAAGAAGTACATATCATTGGTCTATCCAAATAGACTTTTATTTTACCTTGAACAGTTTTTCCTCTGATACTGCAAACTTAGTATCAGTATGTTTACAAATTATGTCATATTTGTATACAATTAAATATTTATTTATGATTTGTTTTAATTAAACTTTATTTTTTTCCTAATATGCAAAATATGCAAAAATCAAAGTTTGATATACTAGTTATATTCTTAACATGAAAATAATATTAAAAGCCATGTACCCCTTAAAATCACCTTATGTATTGCCAGTCGATGTCTAGCACATGCCTTGGAAAATACTAACATGGAAATTTCCTGCCATGGAAATAAGGGATGAGAATTGGAGTGGGAAAACGTGAAGATAGCCTCTCATAACTTTCCCTCCTTTTAGGTATGTGCAAAAATAATTAAACAAAAATTATTTGTTTACTTTGAACTGCTTCCTGAGAAAAAAAAAAAGAACTCTTAAAATATTTTGATCAGATGAATTTTATAGTCAAGGACTATCCAAAGCATCGAGTAAGATAAAACTCTATGTGATGAATTTCTATGTGAGTTTCTATGTGATAAATTAATACGCCAAATGAAACAGTTTATTGAAACATGCAACTTTTAAAATAAACAAATATCCTCCAGAACCAAAGACTGATGCTGTTAATGCTTTAGACATGTGACATATGTGTGTGTACCTCTGTATGTTTAATTTCCTTTCTTTCTAATCAAGTGACCTGTTCTCGTTTGGTTAAGTTTCAACCACAAGACATCACTGTATGCTTTTTTTTTTTTCAAGATACACGTCACAGCACACCAAGAAAGGGGGAACTTCCAGTGTCTGTGGTAACATCACTTGATAAACACACTCCTTCAAACAGCAAGTGCCTGTCTGCATTCTACTATATAAAGCAGCAGAGTCGTTGACGCGCGCATATTTGCTCAGAGCACCATGCGCGCAGCAGCCATCTCCACTCCAAAGTTAGACAAAATGCCAGGAATGTTCTTCTCTGCTAACCCAAAGGAATTGAAAGGAACCGCTCATTCACTTCTAGATGACAAAATGCAAAAAAGGAGGCCAAAGACTTTGTAAGTTTGTTCAGAATCTCACTTTGTGAATTTTAACAGGTTATCTTTAATGGCAGAAGGATTGAGAATGAATGGAAGAGAATGTGAGCATTTAGTTTAGCCAGATCAGAGGAGTTAATTGTCTGTTGTGAGTAGTAAGTAATATTCAGCTGTATTAAAAAAAATAAATCTTGATATGGCATTAAATTGGGTAGGAGCTTTTCTGTACATGGACTCATAAAAATGGGCTCTATTCGAATATAGCAAAATGTTATATCAACCATTTTTAGTATTGTTTTATTCCTTAGATAAATTTATTCTATGTCTTTTTACAAATAAAATGAATTCTGAAGAAACATGAATATTCACTTTTATGTCTTTTGCAGTGGAATGGATATGAAAGCATACCTGAGATCTATGATCCCACATCTGGAATCTGGAATGAAATCTTCCAAGTCCAAGGACATGTAAGTACACTAATACAGTAAACTATCATTATCATTTTCAAGAGACGCCTATGCATCATCTCTATATCCCAGCAAGGGATAAATACTGCACACAATAGACTTCATATTTTTTAAGTAACGTGCCAAATAAAGTGAGACTGTATCAGTACCAATGTAAATTGAATACAAATGTGTGCACACACATATGGGACTTTGTCTATTTGGATTTTTTTCAAACTTTATTGGTAGATTTTTTTTTCATAACTATAGTAACTCTAAGGGATGTTTTGCATTTTGTGAATAAATTTTAACATAATTATTAGAACTACAGTTTTAGTTTGTGAAGTTATCAAAGTGTAACAGCCATTCTTATTTCATGTGTGCTTACATTTTTAAAAACGACTAATGTACGTACATTTTTGTCCCCTGCAGACTTTCTGCTGCTGAAGTAATGCAATGGTCTCTGTCTCTGGAAAAACTTCTTGCCAACCAAAGTAAGTATAACTATTAAATGTTTCTGGGTTCAGTGCAATACTCTAAAAAAATGGAATGGCTTCACTAAATATAGTATTCTGGGTAGGATAGTATGCAAAAAGTTGTATTCTAGTTTGTCTCTAGTTACTGATAACTTCAGCATGGTATGCCTCTTAATAATGCTGACTTTGCACTCAATTCTACCAACTCCTTTTAGACAAATTTGCCAAGAAAATTAGGTATTTTCATAGATCATTATGGAGACAAAATTAAACACTGTGCTGGGATTCCGATATGTAAAGTTTTTAAAAGTAAGCTAAATATTTTAACATGTACATTGCCATTTTGAAATCTGCCTAAAGAACGTATTTTTCTACACTTAGATGTAACAAGTATGATTCGTTCATTCAATTAATTAAATTATCTTTCACACATTCATCATTCATCTCACTCTTATGTAGAGGACATTGTAGGGGTACCAAGGATTCAAAAGAGACTATCAAAGATAGTCTCTTACTGCCTTGAAGGTGGTTGAGATACATAACATAAATAATTGCATTATTATAACATGATAGTTGTTTTGACATAAACATGATAGAAGGATTTTTAAGCACAAATAGTCTTGTGGAGATTTTCAGATGAGAGAAGGTAAAGAATGAAATCAGCTTGCCTTCCCCTTGTCTTGGGCATAACAATTCTACTCAGATTAGGACCTTTTTCAGAGGTGAAGATGAGCAGTGTGGTCTCTATCTCTAAAGAGTGAGATTATTCTTTCCTCTCCACAGACACCCTAAGGAGCTTTACTTGGGAATCAACTTGTTCACTCTAGCTCAGCTGACTTTGTTTATAATTCAGCTAAACAAATAAATGGTATAGATATGGATCATAAATGGTACAATATAAAAGTCTCAGTAAACGCTAGCAAACATAGTTAGTACATAAGGCCTACAGATCATATATAGGCCTATTTTCTGGCTAATATAAATTAGACGGGGAAATTCTATTTGCTAATTATTAATATGATGTTAATGCCTTTTGTCAGTATTTGCTTCCCTAAAATACTCTCTACTCTGGCTAAGATTTGGCATATATAAAAGATGGTTTTATATTTAGGAGAGCAGAATTTCAATTCGAACAGCAGATAGAAGCAAAACATAGTTCGGTAGCCACCATTAAGTAGCAGTGTGACTGTGAACGAGTTTGTCTGGCCCCAGATTCCTCTTCTACGAATGAAGAAATTTCAAATGCCTTCTCATCTCTACAATCTATAATATAGCTATTTCAGCAGTAGCTGTCTCTTACCTTTTGTATGAATAGAATGCAATTGTATTTTTCTTACAAATTTCTTCTTCAAAGTATTCATTTGTTGGTTTATTTAAATGAATTATCTTCCCACCCGCCCCGCCCCCCCTTTCTTTTTAGCTGGTCAAAAAGTCTTTGGAAGTTTCCTAAAGTCTGAATTCAGTGAGGAGAATATTGAGTTCTGGCTGGCTTGTGAAGACTATAAGAAAACAGAGTCTGATCTTTTGCCCTGCAAAGCAGAAGAGATATATAAAGTATTTGTGCATTCAGATGCTGCTAAACAAGTGAGTGTTAAGCTTATCATCTTCAGTTTCTCCGTAAAAGACCCTACATGCAGAAATAACATTTAATATATACAACAAGATAAAATCTTTTGGGGGTATATAATTTTACTTCTACATACTTAGGTATATAAATATAGCTCAGTGCAATGAGAATCTAATTTTCTGTATTGGTGAAGGTTTCAGCACAGTAGAATGAAGAGATTGATTTTACAAAACCAGCTGCCATGAGGAGGGTGAGGGAAGGGTTAAGGGTATTGTTACTGACCAGAACTGCATGTCAGGGAGTCCTTAATGAGTGCTCTCATTTTGGATAAGAAAATGCAGATTTGCATAATGTATACAATTGCAGCAGCAAAAGTATTTCCAATTAACAGTAGTACCAGATAAATATTCTTGGTCTAAGCAGAAAATAGCAACAAAAAGAGCCTTCTCCTCCTGTAAATCTTAAATGCCCATATCACTCTTTGTGACATATGGATCATCTTACGTGGATACTTAAATTTTTCATGTCTGCTTCTTTTGCCTCTCCCAACTATACTATGAGGAAATTTGGAACAAAGACATTTTTGTAATATTTCTTATCTCCTTCACATCTAGTATAGAGCTGACTTTGGAAAGGCATTTAAGAGATATTTGAGTTGATTTAAATGAGGCCGTAAAATCACTTTCTGAGGAGATTCAAAAAACACAGTAACATCATAAAATTTGCCATAAATAAGAAGTATATATTAACTAACAAGGTTTTCTTTTTTAGATCAATATTGACTTCCGCACTCGAGAATCTACAGCCAAGAAGATTAAAGCACCAACCCCCACATGTTTTGATGAAGCACAAAAAGTTATATATACTCTTATGGAAAAGGACTCTTATCCCAGGTTCCTCAAATCAGATATTTACTTAAATCTTCTAAATGACCTGCAGGCTAATAGCCTAAAGTGACTGGTCCCTGGTTGAAGGGAATTAAAAGATAGTATCAAGTGCAGAAGGAATGTGCCAGTATGGCTCCCTGGGTGAACAACTTGGCCTTTTTTGGGTGTCTTGACAGGCCAAGAAGAACAAATGACTCAGAATGGATTAACATGAAAGTTGTCCAGGCACAGATTTGAAGAAGCAGAAGCAAGACAAAAACAGGGAGACCGTAGAAGGAAGAAGATACTGTAGTACTGTCATAAAAAACAGTGGAGCTCTGTATTACAAAGCCCCTCAGAACTAAGGCGAGGTAACTCTAGTTACACAGAAACTGTGACTAAAGGCTATGAAACTGATTACAACAGACTGTAAGAATCAAGGTCAATTGACATCTATGCTACATATTATTATATAGTTTGTACTGAGCTATTGAAGTCCCATTAACTTAATGTATGAGTTTTCAAATCGCCATTGCTACTATTGCTTGTAGGTGTTATTTTGTTGTTTTATTGTTTTTGACTTTGGAAGAGATGAAGGGTGTGTTTAACTTAAGCTATTCGTCTTAAAACCAGGGAGTCAGAATATATTTGTAAGTTAAATCATTGGTGCTAATAATAAATGTGGATTTTGTATTAAAATATATAGAAACAATTTCTGTTTACAAGTCCTTGCTACTTTTAAAAATTTGCATTTATTCCTCAGATTTTGAAAATAAATACATAATTCAGATAAGATTCTTCTTTCTACCATCCCTTTAATATCTAAAACTATTATCTAGTGGATATATTTTACATATTAGTTTAGACAGAATTCATCATTTTTCTCTCTGCTATCACAAGGCACAAAATCAAACAAATATAATATGATCCCATGTTCAATAAGAAATTGAAGTCTTTTAAAAAGGGATAGAAAAGTTATTTCAAGAAGTAATCTAATTAATAGCATATATTTTATTGTGAGTTAAAGTTCATAAAATTTAGACATATTTTCTCATTTAACATTCATAGCAATCCTAAAAGCTGAGACTCAGAAACAGATTAAGTCACTAGTTCATAACTTTAGGTAACTCTCAAAATTATCTAGAATGTTAAAAAAAAAATACATACATATCCCTGTTTTGGGGTCCCATACCAGAATGACTGAACCAAATCTCCAAAGGGTAGGATATGGGAATCTATACTTAAAAGAAAGTTCCAACTGATTCTGAAGGTGAGTCACACGGCCCGGGATTGTCCAGAAGTCTTCCGACTACAACCTATTCTCCTTCCTCTATGTAACACTGCCACCCACTGACCAGAAGGCATTTCTTCAATCATTAAAGTCTGCAACAGTCCTAAGTGTCACCTAAGCAGGAAAAAAGACTCCAAAGTAGGGCTCACCTACAGAAAGCAGAAAAATCATCAAGATGATGCATATTCCTGAATAGCCTGTACAGCTCTCATCTCCCCGCACACCTGTGCTTTATATTTTACTCAATAATCAGTCACTCACATATCATAATGAAATATGGTTAATGTATGGATAACCTCACTATGGACTGGCCCAGTCATCAGGCACACAGTAATGGTAAGGGGCAATATGCAGATCAAGTACAAACAGAATTATTCTTGAGTTTTCATGGGACAGAGTTTAAATTGTTTCTATTTTATGCTTTATTCCTGCTTTATCAGGTCATATTGTAAGAGAAACTTGAGAATCCAGTGATAAAAATAATAAACATAATAAGCATCATCATCATCAGTTATTTCTCTCTCAACTCATTCCATCACCAGATTCTGTCAATCATTCTTCTACAATCAGTGTCTGTGGTTGGCATATCGCTTGCTCTTTGTTATTACCCCTGTCCTAGTACAAGCTCTCATGGTTTGCCAATTCACATGACATGTTCTTTGTCTTCCCAGTCTCTTTTCTTTATCCTCTGAACAACTACAAACATCATCTTCTGAAACACAGATTTGGCCACGTCATTTCCCATGACATATAAAATGAAGTACAAACATCTCCCTCTGGGCTTCAGAACCCCCCCTTTCCCTTCCCCGCTCCCCGCCCCCACCGTGTAACCTTCATGATATAACTCTCATTACTCAACTCTGGGTATCCTTCCTACCTTGAAGTCACACTGGATTATTCATCTTATCTTATATAATTCCAAGCCTTCACTTTGATTACGCTCTACTCTCAAAAATGCCCTTTCCTAACCCATTCCACTTTTCAAAGTTAAAGTAATTCTTCAACGTTTTGTTTGTTTTGTGTTTTGTTTTGGTTTGGGTTTTTGAGACAAGTTTGCCTAGGCTGGAGTACAATGGCATGAGCATGGCTCCCTGCAGCCTCAACCTCCTGGGATCAAGTGATACTGCTGCCTCAGCTTCCCAAGTAGCTTCCAAGGACTGTCACATTAATTACAGTCCAGGCCTTCAAGACTGTGAGGAGCAAGCAGTGCAACTGTCTAACACACTCACCAGTCATACAATAAATGCTGCTGGTTCTTCTCTTGACAAAATGCCAAAAACCGATTTTGGACAGAAGATCAAAACAAACAGCTTCTTCATTTTGACAAAAAAAAAAAAAAAAAGAGTCATCCTGGTTGCATAGATTCAAAATAATGTAAAATACTTGAAAAGATAATTTTATTTTTATTGTCACTTTTTTGTTTGTTTGTTTTTTTGGAGATGGAGTCTCACTCTGTACCCCAGGCTGGAGTGCAATGGTGTGATCTCGGCTTACTGCAACCTCCACCTTCCAGGTTCAAGTGATTCTCCTGTCTCAGCCTCCCAAGTAGCTAGGACTACCGGCGCCCACCACCACACCTGGCTAATTTTTGTATTTTTATTAGAGACGGAGTTTCACCATGTTGGCCAGGCTGGTCTCCAAACTCCTGATCTCAAGTGATCCACCTGCCTCCCAACGTGCTGGGATTACAGACGTGAGCCTCCACACCTGCCCTGTTGTCACTTTTTGTTATGATGTCACTGTTTCATTAGCTCATTCACAGAATACAATTAGAGTTAATGATATCTACTATTTAAAAAATTTGATCCAACTGAACAATCTGATTTTCAGTTCACAGGCTATGTTCTGTTGTAATACTAAAGCAATGGCAGTAAAAAATATGCATGGCTAAAAGCCAAAAATGTTTTTAAAATTTACTTTTCTCAAGCTTATTTTGCAGTACTTTCCAATATGCCTAGCCCAGAAAGCTATGAATCTATGAAGATGAAAATGTGGGTAATAGTATCTCATAAAAATTACATATTTACCCATTTAGCTTACATGGAATGAAGTTCAAGTTTCTTTGTTTCTGTGTGCAAACATGAGCTGTATGTGATACTAGTAGTAATCTTTGACAATTTATTGTTGAAAATAAAAACACTATAAAATTTGTGAGGGAAAAAATATAGTAAAAGGTTGTTTGAAATGCCATCAATATAAATTATTTTATATAGCTATAGAATTTTTTCAAGACTAGGATGAAAACATCTTTAGAACAAAAATTACCAGTCAGCTACAGAAATAACTCTATCCTTTTTGTTGAGAACAGTATCTTGAAGCTAAAGCTGTATCATCCCAATAGCAAAATTTTGTATCTTACCACATGCCTAAACTAAATGAAACCTTCCTACAAAAAACAGAGACAAAACACAAAACCTCTATGAATGTTTCTCTACAGTCAATATTTGACTTGGTATGTACTCCTCAGTGGCTCCTTTACTTTGAATATGAAAACAGCACAAAAAGAAAGAGACAGAGGGAGAAAGGGAAAGGAAAAGGGAGATGGGAAGACGGAGGGAGAGAGGAGGGGAAGACCGGGGGAAGGGAGGGAGGGAGAAGAATAAAAGAGAAAAGAAAAAGGAAAAAGCATTGGTGAAGCATCTTAATGTATCTCATTTGATAATGTGAATGACTGAACTGATATACTTTTAATATTTTACCTTCTCAAATTGAAATTTTAAGCCAAAAAAGGATTTTGCTGTAATTTAGAGCTGGCTATATAAATTTACTGTAAAACTTCCATAACTTCCATAACTGATAGTAGATTAGGCTAGGGATGTCAATCTAAGTCCAAAAGAACCAAATTTAGACACCTATGTGAACCATGCCTTAATTTGGAATATTGCCTCCATTTAGGGAAGATCTATATGGTACACTTGATGATTGAGAAAGGAGTCAAGCTTGCAGGATTAGGGAGCTGATTTATTTAAATAAGAAGAAACAGTGTATTGTAAGCAAATTGTTTTAATTTAGAAAACTTTGTTGGTCATGTTTATTATGCTTTAGAATTTAATGATTACATCCTTTTCCCTTCCTCTCCTGTTAAACTCATAAGCAGAGTCAGATGTCAGCTAGGAGCCACCTAGCTGAGTATGACCACTTCAAATATTTTAGGGAGCATTTCAAGTGAACACTGTCTATATCACTCAAATGAAGGAAAAACCAGCCTCTGCACTTCCCAAATAAAAACTCTAAGACTTCCTGGAAGACTTTTTTAGTAAAAAAGTTATTTATATAATACATTATAATAGACATTGGCTTTGTTCATCCAGGAAAAGTACGGGATTTGCTTTTGTTTTACGTTTAACTTGCATTTTTACTTTTACTTGTCATAATAGTAGCTGGTTTGTTTTGTCCTTTTTTTTCTCTTTTTTTTTACAGGGAAGGGACATTAGGGTGGATCTTGAAGAACAAATATAACCCAACCAGGGGAGAAAGAAGGTGAGAGCATTTCAGATACAGGGAATAGTCTGAAAAAGTCAGGAAATCAGGGGAAAAAAATACTGTGTTCAACAATAGTGATTTATTTAGTTTGGCTGGAATATATAGGGAAAGAGAAAGTATAAGAGGGAAAGCTAAAAAGGTAGTTTAGGAAAGATTCAGAGAGAATTATATAGTCTACTCCAAAAAGAGTGAATTTTTATCTTTTACAGGATAGGCAACCACTGACATTTTAAGCAAAAGAATAAAGTCATAATTGTTTCTGAATGTCTACTAGGGGGCAGGCACTGTGCTGGATGCATGTGTTGCCTGTTTAATCCACATTAAACTTCTTTGAGGTAAATATTGTTAAACTCGTTTTATTGATCCACAAATGCAGAAACAAGCGCGAAAAAAATATCTAACAACATATGACTAGTGAATGTCAGATCTAAGATGTGAACCTCAGTTTGTGTCTTTCCAAAGACCCCCCATTACCTCATGATTCTTCATGGAAGGGAGATGATTTATTTGTGTTTTAAAAAGGGTAATTCTAGATTTACTATGAAAGACACTTGCAAAAGAAGACATAACTGAGGAAACAAACCCAAATATGAAGCTGTTTTTGTAGCCCAGCAAAGGAGAATCTGAGCCTGAAATAGGGCAGTAATCAAGGCAATGGGAAGGACAGGGCAAATAGGCAATACTTGGTGAGCAATTTGCTTCAATGAATAATCAATTGAGAGCAATATAGGATACATCTGAGGTGATTGGACTGAGCTCCCAAAATTACAGCAATGTCCTTTGTTTTAACATATTGTCAATGAGGTCTTTCTATTACAAATGCTCATTAAACTATTTGGAAATAAAATATGGTAGCACTGGAGGAAGATTAAGACATACACTTTCAAGAGTTTCCACATGCAAAATAAATTATGCAGTATTTTCAGTCGATAATGGTTTATTCCAATTACCATGTATATGAAACATTCCACATGTTTTCTCTCAAAGCTCCCTTTTAACTTGGACAAAAGCAGAGGCTTGCAAGATACCATCCAGGCTGAGAACAAAAAACAAGGATCAAGAAACTCAAAAGAATTGCAGCAAGTAATAGCTCTAAGGTCAAAGCACATTTTACAGAAAGGAAACAAAACCAAAATCTAGGATTCAGGCCAGGAGATGAGCAAAAAAAAAAAAAAAAAAAAAAAAACCTGTAAAACACAAAGAAAACCATCATGGGGATCCACAACACTAGACAGCATGGAGGCCTGTGATGAAATCAACATTGGGGCAGGTATTCTGCCTTCTCCTGTGGGAAATGGGTCTATGTGACTGATGGAACGATTGTAGTGTTCACTTCTTGTCAACAGAAAGAAAATTAGGGCTGAAGATTTAAGGTGGCCAGTCACTCTTTCGGCACATTTTTTTAGTTCAATCATCTTTGCCTTAACTCCTCAAAATGAGTGAAGATGTTTTATCCTTTATTTTTACATAGAGAAAAATAATCAGAATGATGTAAATTTCAGATATTCCCCCATCCCACTAAACTATATACTGCCATTCTAGTCAAATCTAGAAAGTGAAAAACTTCAGTAGGCTTGGTTTAAGTCAGTAAGATCAACACATTCTGCTCTGGCTTCATCTTTTATCCTCTGCCTTGTAACCCTCAGCATGAATTAGCTATAAAAACAGATTGTACTCCTAGTCTAGTGCTTTTTTCTTAAATCCATCAGTTAATGAGACAAATGACCCACTATGAAGAGGTAATAGGTAGAACATGTTCCCATAGGAAGAGCTAGACAAGAAACTTCCTAGAACGTTTCTTTGGCATAATTTTGACTAGATTGATTACAATTTATACTTTCTATGGGGGTAGTAAGAAGTGATAAAGTAGTCTGGAAAAGAGTTTAATCATTAATCAATAAATTAACATATTCATCAATAATGACACCTGCCATGTACCATAAGCCTCAGTAGGAGATAGAGCAACTGAAATGATAAATAACAGGGTAAAAATAAGCTCACTATGCTCTTGGGAAGAAGGATGCAAATGGATTGTAGTAAAATAGACTATAAGCATTATAAAAGAGGCATAAAGGAGAGACAAATAAGATTGTCTGATAGATGATCTGCCTAGAGGCTCTCTTCAGGTCCCCGGGAAAAAGTCAAATGGGACTGGTGGCTCTTCCTCCCCATAGTGGGAGACACTTTGCTTCTCAGCACTGTATGCAACCTCCCTGGGCATCACATCACATCAAGTTTTTCTCCTCCTGCAAGCCCTCTCTCTGCTGTCACCAAATCAGCTGGGTGCTGTCTACTCCCTTCCAAAGATCCTATTAAAAAAAACAAGGGGAGGTATAGGGGAGCAGTGAGGGCAAGCTACACCTGCCTCTTCATGGGATGCTATAAAGCTAACGAACCATGAACATCCTGCCCCTTCTCCTTCTGTTCTTGTGGAATTCTTGGGGCTTATCTCAACCTTCCCTTGACAGATAGGAAAAATGTGTTATGAGAGCTCAGAGGAGAGAGTAGTTTGTTCTGTCCTGGAGGAAGTTTATGGCTTCAGAGAAGTAAGAGGTACACAACAGAGTAGATTGAATTCAAAGTATACCAAATTATTTTGTGAACTTCTTGATCACTGGATGAATTGCATTCTCTGTAACTCACAAATAAATATAAGCTCTGGTATTATTGGGGCCCAAAAGAGCTGGAATAAGTAGGTCTACTAATTACTGATATTACTTTGCTCACGTCCATATCTTTTTACGTTAGCTATAGTTATTGTCCAAAAATTATTCTTTTTGTTTGTTTTAGGAGATGTGGTAGAGACTATCTGTTCACCAGTCTCCCTGGCACCAGGAAGACTACATTTCCCAGTCCTTGTTAAAGTAGATGGCAAACATAGAAAATTCTATGGAAGTTACTATACAGTTAATATTTGACTGGATGTTTATTTTCCATTAGCTCTTTTACCTTGAATTTGCTGTATTATCTCAGATTGTAACCTGATGTTTTACCTTGAATTATTAAGGCCATAAAACTGAGTTCTATTTGGTGAAATGTGAGCAGATAAGAGAGCCACCAGTTCTAGGCCTCGCAATAAGACCTAATTGTTCTCTCTTCTCCACCCTCTTCCTTCTAGAAGGAGCACTGCTGGAAGCAGAAGAACTTGACATTGGAAAGGCACATGAAGGAATTACCCAGAAAGGCCATGCATCTCACATTGGCATTTTTATGAGTGATCATAAAAGCCATTGAGATGTGGGAATTATTTGTTAGAGTCTCTAGGAAATTTTATTTGATGAATATAAAGACACTGATATAAATTTAAATTTCTTTCAAAAAGTAACAGTTCCTTATTTCATCTCTAAAGAGATATAGATCCATCCTGGAAAAAAAAAAAAAAAGGAAAAAAAAAACACAGGGCAATTTCTCCGTCACAAAGCGGTCTTACTCAGTTCCCATATTAGAGGTTATCTCTCTAACCCTGTGATGTTCTTCGAGATAGAACTGACTGGAAGAGAAGATATAAGCTATAGATGAGAACAATATATGAAAAGCTTATTTCGAGCACAGTTTGGGAGACGAAATGCCAAAAACAACAAGAAAAAGGGAGGTGAGGGCCAAGAAGCAGGAAAAGAATAAGGGATGGAAAATTTTACAACGGGTAAAAAAACTTTGTGAAATCAAGTTGGCCACGCAACATGTATTTTCCATTCATTTGCTTTGACTCAATTTAGGGCTACATCCCATACAGACATAGATGCTTTGAGGTTAAAATGGACCAATCATCAAGTATTAGTCAGAATTCTAAGAAAATATAATGTACAGCTCTAGAAGACATACCTGTGGTTACCTGGGATTCAGGCAGGAGGTGTGAATTTAGTACATACCAGAAAAAGTAGAGGCATGAACTCACAGGGCCAATTTCCCTAAAGGACCACATAGCTACCTATGAAATAATTCATCCTATGAGGAGAAAGTTTTGTGATGCACAAATTTGGCCTACAAACAGTAGGACAGAGCTAGCAGAAATAATACTTTAATTATGGCTGATGCCTGACACTCATATTGTACTTTGATGCAAGTCCAGAGTCTGAGGGAGAGGAGACAGCAATAAAATGTATGACAAACACTAAGAGGGCAAACTCCCTGAACATTCTGTGAAGCTTTGAGAACACATAGGAACAGTGTATCACTCAGGAGGTGGTAAGACATTCTTCCCATGTGGAGTTAGGATTAAACACTGATAGGACCAAGCCCACTGCCTTGAAAATCAGATCAGTCTACAGCTAGAAAGAAGAACTGGAAGAGGTGTTTGCCTCATTAGATATCACCAACACCATTAGCAAACATTTACAGTAGCCTAATTCCTTATGGAAGAAGAGTGGTCTTGGATTGTCTCCCATGGAGTAATGTCCTTCTTCCTACCCAGGTTCTCATTATTTGACAAATAAAATTAAAAGATTAAAGTGGAAGCCAAAATATTACTGATACATGTAGGTCAAAGAACACAGCATTAGGAAAGGGTCAAAGGGGCTTGCTCATTTAATGTAGAATTAGACCAACTTACTACCCAGTGGCAGGTAATGTTAGACTGGGGCAGAGTTCCCATTTGAGGGGCTTTCCAAGTGCGGAGGACGCAAAGTAAAATCATGCTTCTTCCTAAGAAGAAGAAGGAGGCAGGGGGACTGGCTGAGTGTGACAGGAAACTAGAATGGGGAATAGAAGACAAACATAATGAGTAACAGTTGTGGCCTCAAGAGTAAACACAGTGGTGGTGCTGGTGAAGCACTTCATTCCACTGACCTCTCGTAAGACTTCCCCAGAAAGAGAGTTCTTCCAGAACCCAACAACAGCTATTTCCAGATGGATCTGAACTTGCTATATAAAGCAATAATATCTAGAAGATACGAAGGATGGATGGTATTATATATTGCAGTACACAATCTCCCTTTAGAATTGAGGTGCTCTACCTCCCAGCATCCGGGAATTTTGGCTGCTAACAGCTCAGTGATTAGTGTATTCTAGGAATCGCCTTTGGCTTGCGAATGCTGCCTCACCAGGTTTACATCTCGTCTTTGATAGCGGCCTGTAATCAATAAGTGGTCAGATCACAGTCCAAAGATCTAGCCCCCTTGCCTCAACTGGGTCAGTTCTGAAAAGACATTCCAGTTCCAAAGCTCCTGCTAGAATCATTTGAGATCTCTGATGCAATACATCATATATTTAAGATTTAATATCCATCTACTTCCAAAACATGAGTTTATCAGGTTATAAACTTAGCATATTATATAAAACAAGAGTTAAAATTAAATCAGGCAAAATTATCTAAAATGGAGATTTGTTCATTATTTATAAAAAGTATTTATTCAGGCTATTCTGCAAAAAGGGCACTGGGTTAGGTGCTGTGATCAGTCAGCCACATATTCTGCAGTTAATATGACTATGGTTTGATCCAGAGATGGCATGTGCACAGCTAAGTG
The DNA here is from genome assembly GCF_000951045.1 of Mandrillus leucophaeus. Taxonomy (NCBI): domain Eukaryota; kingdom Metazoa; phylum Chordata; class Mammalia; order Primates; family Cercopithecidae; genus Mandrillus; species Mandrillus leucophaeus. The sequence continues at coordinate 4,938,517 of NW_012105031.1, forward strand.
TAGTGTAAGAAGAGAAAAAGCCCATACAGTATTCACATCTCTAATAGATATCCGTTTTTTGATTCCAGAACAGCACTATTAGATAGAAAGAGATGTTACTATTCCTATTTTATAGACAATAAATCAAGGTTGAGCAAGGTAAAGTAATTTACCCAACTAGCAGAAAATTTACTTTTTACCTTAAATCCCTTGTTTTTTTTCTTTTTACTGCATTATGACAAATATTTGTTTGGATGATTTATTTGGAGTTGAGCTAAGGAGAAATATAACTGATGCTGATTTGAGGTAAGAGTGTTACCAATTATCCAAATAGATGAGATAATATCTCAGTGAACATCGAAAAGCCTCTAGAGGACATAGAGTTTTATACCAGCTAACCATTTTGAGAATTTGATTCATCTTGCTTGATATCCTTAATTATCTTTTAAAATGTTTTTGAAATATTCAATGTCCCTGGGTTATGCTAGACACAATTTGCTAAATGTATCTTTCAAGCTTCATAGATTAGAATGATGACTTGGTTATTTGCAGACTCACTCCCTAAGTATTTCCACAATATTGAAACTGTGACTTCACAGAAGGATGTCTATTTAATAGTAATCAACTCTAAAAACAAAGAACACAGAATTCTCTTTCCAAAATATTGAATTGCAAAATTAGACTTTTGACGAAGACCCTGCAGTGGCAGGTGAATCATCAAATGGAGGTTTGCCTGACTTCTCAAGAAATAAACAGTATAAAAACAAAGTGGAAAAAAAGAAAGAAATAAAAGGAGTGGCCGGAGAATTGTCTATTCTGGAGTTAGGCTAAGGAGAAATATAACGGATGCAATTTGAGGTAAGAGAGAGTTACCAGAAAGTAGCTGACCAGTGGGCCAATATTGACAGTGAGAAGAGATTCGCTTCCCCTTGATATCTGTGGATAGGCTAAGGGTCAGTTCTGGGAGAATCAATGCAAATAGGCAAAAGGGATGCTAAAATTACTGATGAGCAAGACAGACACTGGGCCAGGATCATGGGAAACACCTAAAAGGGGAAAGTGATGAGCTGGGAAGTGCACACTGCCATCAAGGAGCCATCTGAGATGTAAAATTGTAGAAACAGAGTGCTTGAAGCATCCTTTTAACTTCTGGTCAGAGATTTGTGGCAAAACTGTCAAATCCTAAAACTGCCTTATCTCAAAGGTGAGGGGAAACCTCTGGTTCCTGAAGTGACAGTGAGGGAAGAAGAAGGAATAGGAACTGAAACAGGGGAATCAAGAAAAGAAGACGAAGAACCAAAAAGGAGTAAAGAATAAAGCCCAGCAAATGCCCCATCATGAAAAGTCGAAGGCAAGAGGGACAAAATCAACCTGGTGAATGAAACAGCACATATGGACAACTGTTTCCCTTTTCTCTGCTTTTTTTTTTTCTATCTCTGTGTGTGCCTAGGCCACCCAGGATTTATAAAACATGTGTGTGTGTGTGTGTGTGTGTGTGTGTGTGTGTCTGTGTGTCTGTGTGTCTATGTGTCTGTGTAACTTCATTTTTAGTCTGACATCTTACTAAACTCAATATACAGCTGGCAGCTAGAACCTAGATATGCACTCACCCAGCTTTAAGCATGCAGACAATGCCAGCGCCCCAGAGGAGGGCAGAGCTACCCTTCTATCCTGGGTCCCTGGATGACCTTGGGAAGTAGAGGATGTCTACCTGCCCTATTACTGGCAGGAGATGTTTCACCATTGCCTTTGGAGTCTCTTTGCTACCACTTTTACTCTAGTTAACACGGTAACATACTTATTATTTTTGTGTTTTCCCTGCATATTAGAAAACAAAACAACCTATATCTCAAGGACTAATTGCAAAAAATAGCCACAAGGCAGAACATCATTTAATTAGAACACATGGCAGATGGTGATTTAAAACTTTTTCATTAAAACACTCAAGATGAGGCTGAAAATTTTCAGATAATAATAAAGCTGGTCGATTTCTTACGTGCTATTAACTAAGGAAAACTTAAGAAAGAGTTAGACAATAGGATCTATATCGATGACTGAGTTTTAAAAATCTATTACTACTCCAGAAAAAGCAACTCCAGAAAAGTATATAATTAGTAGAATGTTTAGCCTATGAGGCCAGATGCGGTGGCTCAAGCCTGTAATCCCAGCACTTTGGGAGACCAAGGCAGGTGGATCGCAAGGTCAGGAGTTCGAGATCAGCCTGGTCAATATGGTGAAACCCCGTCTTTACTGAAAATACAAAAATTAGCCAGGCATAGTGGCACACGCCTATAGTCCCAGCTACTCGGGAGGCCGAGGCAGGAGAATCACTCGAACCCGGGAAGCAGAAGTAGCAGTGAGCTGAGATTGTGCCACTGCACTCCAGCCTGGACAACAGAGCAAGACTCCATCTCAAAAAACAGAATGTTTTAGCCTACTTGATAATCAACTATTCTGGTGTGCATGACTGATAGCTGTGACCATAGCCTGACAAACTTGAACAGCTAGCACTAACTAAATTCTACTAAGATCATGTCCATTACAATTTAATAAGTTTAGAACAATGTTTGCCGATATTTTGCAGTGACTTGAGAAATAATAATGATAATCCTCCATACTACCCAGAAGGTCTGGTCTCTTTCTCCATATATCCTACTAAAAAGTATTAGATGGCTTACAGGATTCACAAGTGTTCAAAAAATAAGTTTCAGGTGCGCAAAACTACTTAATCCCTCAGCCCCCAGGTCTGGTCAGTTTGGGCATGAGGTAGCCCAAATCCCAGGGCTGGCCTATCACCCTTGACAGTATGCACCACAGTGATACCAACACATTTTATTTTTTTATTTTTTAATACGAACCATGATATGAAAAGGGTAGGAAGATGCTGACTTAGAGTTTTCTAAACATGTCCCCCAAAGTATTCAGGTTTTGTTTTTGGTTTTTTTTTTTGAGACGAAGTCTCGCTCTGTCACCCAGGCTGGAGTGCAGTGGCGTGATCTCAGCTCACTGCAAGCTCGGCCTCCCGGGTTCACGCCATTCTCCTGCCTCAGCCTCCCGAGTAGCTGGGATTACAGGCGCCCGCCACCACACCCGGCTAGTTTTTTGTGTTTTTTAGTAGAGACGGGGTATTGAGCTTTTTTAAATGACCATTTTCATTTTCATATTTTATATCTCCACATCGTCTATCATCCTCAGTGATATACATGTGACCTTATGCCAAATGTTGTCTATTTTTGAAACAACAAAAATACCAACTGAAAGTTATTGTATTTCCCCTTTAAGTGGCCTCCTCATCATTACTTCGATTTTCCTTCTTTTCTGCATGGGCCATAATGAACAGATCATCCTTTCGACTAAAATTTAAAACTAAAAGCTCTTAACCACTCATTTCCCTTTCAGACAAGCTCACTGGGAACCACGCAAAGGGAGATTTTTGTGTGACTCCTCCTGTGGTCAGAATTCAGCCCCTTTCTTTCACATTCTTCTTATGGTTCAGAGCCTTTTTCTATGAGCTGTGGTTTCTGTTTCTCTCATAGGGGCATTTGTTCATCCAGTGTCTGAGGTAGGATGATGTTGTATTTCTGCTAGGCTGTCTTCCAAAGATGAATCTCCTTGGCCTGGGTTACTTTCCTTTTCCATTTATTGAAATGAACCGACACCTCAGACTCTAGGACATAATTATAACAGAAACAGTTTCTAATTACAGCAGTTCACATTTATTCCAGGAAGATGCCTGACTTCAACAACTTTGCTTTACTCACATAAAGCAAAAGCTAAATCCATGCTTTTAGTTGTATAATAAAAAGAATGTCACTGATAAAATGAAGCATCTTCCTTTAATGCCCTGAAGTCTAAATTGAGAATATGTACAAAAGTCTCTGAGGGCTCCTGACCATAAGAAGGAACATTACTCAGTCAATAAGCACCTATTAAATATCTGTTCTACTCCAGTAGTGTCTGAGGGGAAATATGAGGCAGGAAAGCATTATAAATGGGCATTCTGCCTAAGTGATTTCTCATCCACTCTAGGAGAGGGAAACAAAAATCCACCCTACTGTATTTCACTCTCTGGAATCCTAGAATGTCATACCTAGAAAGGAGATCAGAAGTTGTCTAACCTACTCTTCCCATTTGTAGTTTATGAAGCCCCAGTGCAAAGATATTAAATGGTTTATTCTAGGACACCCAAGTAATAAACTCACAACAGGAAAAATAAAAATGAGTAGACAGAGCACAGGAGCCTGCCTCAGATGCAAAAGTTTCGTAACTGTTCCATGCTGTCTCCCCGACTCTCTTGGTCCATTTATGTAACTATAACAGAATAGCTGAGACTGGGTAATTTATAATGAACAGAAATTTATTTCTTATCAGTCTGGAGGCTGGGAAGTCCAAGATCATGCTGTCAGCATCTGATGAGGGCTTTCTTCCTGCATCATCCCCTGGCAGAAGGCAGAAAGGCCAAGAGAGGGCAAGGACAAGGGAGAGAGAACATAAAAAAGGGTCAAACTCCCCCTTTTATAACAAACCTACTTTTGCAACAACTGTGTTAATTCATTCACTCAGCTTTCATGGCCTGATTACCTCTCATTAGGCCCCACTTCCCAAAACTGTTGCTTTGAGGATTAAGTTTCCAACACATGCTTTTGGGAAGACACATTCAAATCATAGCACTGACTAAAACTGGTACATAAAATTGTAACTTGGTAACTATTTCAGTAATACTTTGGAAATACAATGCTCTAGTAATATTCAGTAATGCAATGCTCAGACTGTTGCCTGTTTTCATTAACCACACTAGAACAGAACAGTTTACTGTGTACGGAATTACACATCCATAGCAGAGCTATGGTTTACCAAGGTTCTCAAGGTGAAAGTGTCAATAACAGCATATGAATTGTTGAACAGTAACTACTAGAACCTCACGGTGTATCTAACTAGCGAGTCTTCTGCATACCAGAATCAGGTAAATTGCTTTATTGCAACTCTTCATAACAGTTCCTAATAGCCAACACACTGATCCACTACTTAGACATTTCCAATTATCTCATAGTCTATCAGTGTAATTTGGTGAGCTATTATCCTCAAAGTTGGAAAAAAAAGTAAAACTCTACTAGACGTTTCTGAGAAAATTGCTGCCAGCAATTTGAATGTGTTGCGTTGATTAAGTGAATTGAGCAAAATTGCTCTTCCCTTTTACTTTTCCCTCATCTTTATTCTACTTTTCTATCATTTCTCACCTTTCTCTCTACCTGCCCTTACCCTTAATCAATACCTACTTTGATTCATTAGAAAAGCATTTTTCATTTCCACAGCATTAAATTGTCCACACCTTCAGAGCATTTAATCATTACCTGTTTTTCAAAATGACTTGTATGACCTACACCTAAACACTGCCAGTGAAAATGGTCTAGATCTTCTTTTGTGCCTCCGCTCTCCCCAAACACAGGCTTATCATGGCACTGCTAACATATATTTGTATAATTTATTTAAATGATACTGCAATGGACTGTAATATCTTTGAAGGCAAAATGTCATATTCATTTTTGCATCTCCACTCCCTATCATTCCTGGCAAATACGCATGTTTGCAAAATGAATGATAATATCACTCAACTCATCAATAACCTTGAACAACAGTGTTTACTATAATACTTGGGTTTGGAAATGTGAAAGGAAGACAAAAACTAAACAGTCCTTATGGGTAGCTAAAAGAGAGGAGAAAGGGAAAAAACATTCTCCTTTGGTTCAGTAGCAGTTTTCCATGGAATAGAAAACATTGCAATCTTTACTCGGATATTATATGTTTCTCTGAATGAAAGTCTTATTTTGTGTTGCATTATTTTCATTATTTGCAGTAAATGTACGCACTTTTAAATGAAGTGTCTTTGTGTTTAATCTTACTGTTCTCTTACCATAATTACCGTATATCCGATAGAAAGGGTTTTTCCTCAGAGCAGATTAGAATCATAGGGGACAGAAGGAATATGGGTGGGAAAGAGAAGATGTTCTGCATAAGAAAGGGTACAAAGTTGCTATAGCAGTTCTTTAAAGAAACTGATAGCTACAAATGGAGAAAAGAAAGAAAGAATAAAGGAGAGAAAAGGGCCAGAAAACTCCATAGGGATAGGGAGCGGAGGGGGAAGGGGGGTGAAGAGGTAGAGAGGAGGAGGGGTAGAGAGGAGGCGGGAGGAGGTGGTGCAGTGACGGGGCATGCACATGTCTATTGCTTCATTTGAGGTTGTTTGCCTTGTTACATTGTAAAGCTCTTCATTTCATCTAATTTACAACACACATACACACAGTTTGGTATATTTCCCTTCATTACATCTACTCATTTCTCTAAGAAATGTTTTGTGTGGATGGAGACACATTTTTTAATTGTTGTTAAGAAAGTGAGGAGGAGACTAAGCTTACCTATGTCGAAGTGCTAACGATTAAGCAAAGCTTCTAATGAAATAGGAAAAAGAAACTTAAGAAGCAGTGGAAACCATGAAATATAAGTTCTCCAGCTCTCCCTCCTTCCAGAATTCACAGAACACTAAGTATGGTTTTTGATTTACGCAGGCTATGAATTGAAGTTTCAGGGTTATTTTTACCTAGGACGTAGGCAAGAAGAAAGCCTCAAGAGAAGTGGATTACACATAGTTCCTAAGAAGAAATTCTCTAATATGAACTGAAATACAATTATTAAAAGATGATTCCAGAGAAATATATAGATTTATGCATAGAAATTTTACCAAACTGAACTCAGAACTCTCCTTGACTTTAGATATCCAATCTGTGTTTTCTTTACTTTTAAAGACACTTAGAAAATGCATCAAAGAAAACTTGAAGATGTTTCTGGTTGTTTACAGGAAACTATTTAAGTGATGAATAACAGAGGCTAGACTTTAATCCCATTTGCGACAAGAACATTTGTTCTCTTTCTTCAATGAGTGATTGTGAAGTGACAGAAAGAAGTGGGAATTAAATCTTAACAAAAGTGACTTTCTCAATTGTGTCTTATGAAGTATAGATTTCCTAGAAGTGGTTTTCATAATGGAACACAATTTTTGACTTCATGGAAATCACAGTATCACTTTAAATCTCTCAGAACTCTATGGTTCCTGTTGGATATTTCAGACCCTCAAAATTTAATCTGGAAGTTAAACATAACAGTCCATAAAAGAAGTCCTTTATTGTTTGCAAACTGTCAATTTTATTATTTTGGAAACTTTCTTCATATTGTAAGTGGTGGTCATGGGGGCTAGTTTTAGTTGTAAGCTTAACTAGGCTACGGCACACAGTTACCCAGTGAAACAGGAATCTAGACATTGTTTCAAAAAGGTGTTTTGTAGATATGTCTAACGTCTACAATCAGTTTAAATAAAGGAGATCATCCTCAATACTGTGGGTGAGCCTTAGTCATCCAATCAGTTGAAAGTCCTTACCAGCAAAATTGAGGTTACCCTCAGGAAGAAGAAATTCATGCTGAAGACTGCACCATCAGCTTCTGCCTGAGAGTTTGCAGTGTGCTTGCTTGTCCTACAGATTCAGACTTGCAAACCTCCACAATCACAGGAGTGAATTCCTTGAATATATTTATTCCATAAATAAATATACATGTAACCATACATATATAATCATATATATTATATAATGTTTGTATCCTACTAGTTCTGATTGTATGGAGAACTCTGACTGATACAGTGGACAAATACTATTAACAATAGGCTTGCATAATACTAACAAGAACAGATGTGAGAGAGATGGTTATCCTAGCAAACTAATTTAATTGTTGTTTTTTAGATAACAGACATATAAAAATATATTCTTGAGCTAAGAAAATAAATAAAAGCCAATTAAAACATGAAGTCAAGCAATATGAAAAGATAATTTGATTACTACCCAGCCTATATCTTAGGATTGTATGGAACAATAATCATCTTGGAGAAAAATATGCTACTTCATATAGTAATAAAATACGTGTCTTACTTCCCCCCACCTCAAATTACAATCTTCTAGAAGGCAAAGAACAGATCTTCATTTTAGGATGCCTTACTCACAGTAAGTACACGATAAATGGTTGCTAGATTTAAAAAATGAATAAATTTGTATCCTGAGTGTTATTCAACTTCTATTGACTAGATGCCTCCTATGTTCCAGCACTGGGCTAAGTTTTGGGAGCAAAGTGGCACACACATTAAGTCCTCCCCTCATGGAATTGTGCTGTGGCTTACCTGACCTAGTGACTGACACAGGTGCCTAGGGATGGCATTGCCCAGGTATCATTAAAAGGCTGCTGCTGCCTTTAGCAGTTCTCTGCAAATCTGGTATGCTAAGTTCAAACAGAAAATGGGTAAAGGGTGTGATGAAGTGATCTTTTCTTAATCAAGGCTACTGCTGAGCCCAATGATGAGAATCAGGCAGAGCATCTCTTTTACATATAGGTAACATAACTGCAACAATAAATAAACTTTTATAGAAAAGTCAAAAAAGAGAAAAAAAAGATTATCCTGATTTATGTCAAATTCAGAAATTAGCAGTTTATTTCCAAGAACATTTAGTTTGCCTTCTTAACTATTATCTACTTAAACCATTTTGTAGAGACAATATGGAGATAAGGACATGGCCAGAGTTGTCAGACAGACCCAAGCCTAAAGCCCAGCATCACCACCAGCTATGTGACTTTGGACAAGTTGCTTCACATATCTGAACCTCAGTGTTACCAACTATAAAATGAGAACAATACCTGACTTCCAGCCTGCATGTGTATGTGTGTGTGATCGTGTGACAAAGTACTGTGAGTAAACCTAGCAGCTCAATGTCTAGCATTTGGAAAGTTAACAATAAACGGTAATTAGATTTGATGTACTTTACATTTTAAGGCTACACAACCTCTGGGATGACAATTTCCATTAGCAAAGTTACCAGTTCAAAGGCACTTCCCTTCTTGTGACTTTCAGAATGTGCTCAAACCATTTTTTCCAAGGGAAAATCTCCAGTATGTTATGGAAACACTATAAAGAGGAATTTCCAGGAAAAAAATATAAATACAGATAACAGTAATAGATGTATATAGACTCATAAGAACCGTAGACTCTTAGACCAGGAGGAAATACTGAAGATCATTTAGGTCTCATTTTATAAAATTTAGAAAAGCAAAATAACCTCTTTAAGAGCCCTAAGTAGTTAACGGTAATGTGAAGACAACCAATCAGTTTCAGAGATAGACCATAATCTACTACCTATAATTTATCTCCATACTTTAGAATTATTATTTTCAAAGGGGTAAATGGAATTCCCAAAACAATAGCTCATACTTAGGTTGTCTCTGTGAAAACTACAAAGACAATTGCTTTTCCTCTATGATAACTCACACTTATTCACAGCTAACTCTATACTCTGACTTTCAGAGACAGTATCTCTCTCCAGGATGCTGGTCAATACATGAGAGGCACAGGGGATTGTAAGCGAATGGCCAGTCATTTGTCGTTTACCATGTGCCAGGCTCTGCCTATGCTTTCTCATTTAATCCTCACCCACAATCCTTTAAAATGCATGCTTTTATTTTCAACATTGTCCAAATGGGTTAATTAAGGCTTATCGAGATTAGGTAGTTTGTTCACATTCACAATGCTACCAAGTAGGAAAGCAAGATTTAAAGCTATTCTGTCTGACTCCAGAGGCCACAGAGATATCGAGTGTTTCTTGACACTACAAATTGCTAAATTCGTCCCTTCTATCTTATATTCTGATGTCCAGGCTTCCCTGTCTAATCCATGATAAATTATGCTGAATGCATGACTTGATTCTCTAGCTGGTAGACTGGAAATTATAGTCACATAAACCAAAAGAAGAAACCAGCCCAGAGTTTTGTGCTGATACAGTTGAGTAGTAGGTATGGATGTCCCCTGGGCCTTGTGCTCCTGCAGACGGATGAATCGGGAGTGCAGCCTCTCTGGGGTGTAAACAGAATCACCCAACAGGAGGGGCCCATGTCCTGTGGGACCTGAACAGAAGAATCAAAATGTTCATATCCCTAAGGAAATGGCATTGCCTAAGTGCCTTTAAAAGGCTGCCGCCTTTAGCAGTTCTCTGCAAATTTGGTATGTTAAGTTCCAATAGAAAATGGGCAGATGGTGTGATGAAGTGGTCTTTTCTTATTGAAGGCTACTGCAGGGCACAATGATGAGAATCAAGCAGAGCATCTCTCTTACATATAAGTAACATAAATGCAACAGTAAATAACACTTGTATAGAGCTGTTCATTTGGCAAGGGGTACAGAAACTGAAATCAGAAATTCGCTTCCACCTCACATTAGCCATATAACTTTGGGCTTCACAGTGACTCTGGATGAACTTTGGTGTCTTTTTAGATGATGGAACTAGTTTCATTTACTTTTATTTATGGATTATTCTGTTATGTCTACCAAATAAGAATGTTTTGGACATGGATGGGAAAAACACACAATGCAATACAAATATCTGATATTGTTACTAATAACTAGAATTTGAAAACAAGTTTTCTTCCATTTTTAAATGAATGTTCATAGACAGTTTATTGAGATTGATACAAACCACTCGAGATCATTGTTGTCACTCAGTGTTAAAGGAAAGCCCTCCTGTCCAGAGCACATCACCCACCTCCAAATGGTAGAACGTGGAGAAACTTTTCAACATGATCCTTCCAAGCCCTGTGATTATACACCTTGGAAAATAAAGGTTGCTCAAACCCACATAGCTTACCCAAAACAAAAGGAAACTAGAGTTCAGTTCTCTGGGGGTGCAGTCTGGTACTTTTAAGGTTTTTACCTCTTTTCTATATTTTGATTATTAAAATATAATATTTGTTTAAAATAATCTAAAAGAAATTTTCATGATTTTTTTCCAGTGGTGTCTAATGGGCCAGACAGCATTTTGAAAGCATCACAGGATGATCCAGATGAAAAGATAAGTAACCATCAGAGCAGCTTAGAGAGATAAGACCACAAATCAGCACCCAAAAATGACAATCATTAATTTTGTCACTAAATGACATAACAATAAATGGTATGACTCTTTTCCATTTTTTCTGTGGTTATTCAAGAGGTAAGAAGGGGATCCCACCCTTAGTAAACTTCTGGGAAAAAAAAGAGACATAATGATGCATTTTTTCCCTCAAGTTTATTTATAACCCAAAGATGGTAACAACCTTTTTAAGGGTGTTAATCACCCATGTTTCCTTCTTAAACACTCTTATTTTTACTTCCACCCACAGGAAAAAAAAAACTTTTTATAAATAAGATTAGTCACTGAATAAAAGGAAGTAACTAAGGCTAGTGATTGCTTAATTATTTCATGTGTTAAGAAACTTTAAATTACTCCAATAAATTAAAAATTCATAATTGAACATTTTATGACTGTAGATACATTCTTGGAGTTGGAAAATACCTAAAGAGAGTCTCTCCTTCAATCTTTCACCTGACGAAAATATAATCTCTATGAAATTCCACACAAAAAGCCATTTGGCAGCTATTAGAAAATATCTAGTAACGAGATACTCCTTAATGGGACATGGGGACTAGCAGTTGGGAAACTCACTTCATTTACGTACTGGATATATATTTATGTAAAATAATAATTATTTAGAAATCTGATCCTACCATTTGGTTGCACTGCTGTATGCACCCACAGTATTCCACATAATTCCTCTCTCAGCATTTGCCTGTCTTTTTAAGTATCATTATCTCACTCCTTCAATTCAGGGAATGCGCCTGTCTTGTTCCTCCCTCTTTCTCCAGCACCTAACATACTGCCTAGCAATGGATGCTTAATAAATATTTCTTGATTCAGTGCATAACAGTTTAAGTACATGTCCTAGAGATTTTCAGAATAAATCAAAGCATTTTTCACAACACCCTTTTTATATTATATGATATTTAACAGATCTCTTTTCCAGAATCAACAACCCCATATTTTGTGGCCACTTGTGACCTGACTGGTCCCAGAGTCTGCTCTGTTGAAGTCATTGTCTCCAGAATATGACTCATTTAGTCAAAATCCCCTTCAAGGTGTTACAAAGATTGAGAACAGGGTACTCCAGCAGAATACAGTGAAACTATTATCTCCTTTGATACCAGCTCACTGCCAACAAATGCTGTTTGTGCTTGTATCTCTTTCCTATTTAATCACATAATATTGTTTGGACTATATTGCATTGAGGTCCTATTCACTTTCATGTGAATTTATTTGAAGGATGCTCTCCTCATTGTTTGAAACTAAATATAAGATTTGAATTTTCTTGCTAACTTTTTCAGTTTATATTTCATATTAATAAGAACAGTGTTTATTCTTGATACTCTCATTTCACTCTCAAGATGTCCCTGCCCTCCCACACATTAACCACAATGTTAGTGTCACACATATCCTGGAAAGGACTCAAATTGAAGGAAGTGATCATGCTGATAATACAGAACCAGAGTTTTGAAAATTTGCCTGTCATTTTAGAGAAAATAGTCCCTATGTCCAGCATGAATGTGAGCACAGTTCTATGTATAGCAGCCCCAAGGTAATGACACAGACACGAATCGTCTGACACAAATCAACACAAGAGGCAACTTCTGATAGATTCAAAAAGTTAAAGCTTTTTACAGATGATAGCCAAGTAAAGAGTTTTTTCAAATCTAAACTGTTTTTCCATTAAATCTGCATTACCGTTTTAATACTCACTTTTGTTCCAGATAGCCCCGTAAGAATTCCCAATTAAAGTCAATAACTTTCACCAACTCCTGTTCTCATTGCCTTTATCCAGTCTATTACTAAATCCTGTCATGTCATTCTGCAAAGAGTCAGTAAGATTCTTCTTTCTCTTTATATTCTTGGCTCAATTTATTTAATAAACAGTAATCAACATCTTACCATGTATTTGTTGTAGGGGTACAACAAATTTATTTATATCTCCATCTCATTCTAGAAGGTAATATAAGTGAATTATAAGGTTACAAAAAGAAAGAAATGGAAGGAAGGAAAGGAAAGAAGGAAAGGAAAAGGAAAGGAAAAGGAAAAGGAAAAGGAAAAGGGAAAGGGAAAGGGAAAGGGAAAGGGAAAGGGAAAGGGAAAGGGAAAGGGAAGGGAAGGGAAGGGAAAGGAAAGGAAAGGAAAGGAAAGGAAAGGAAAGGAAATCCAAATAGGAGCAACTAGCAAATGGGAGAAAAATAAGACAAAGGCCTAAAATGGAATCAAGAATGAGGCTTAAAATCCATCCCATGAAGACCTACAAATTTCCTTCAGCTGAAGCAAAGTTAACTTTAATTTTTTGGACAGTCAAGACAAAATGGAAAAACCTGATTAATTTCAAAATCAAAAGTGTTTCTAACATAAAAACATAATTGCTAAGAAGTACCATTCTCCTTAGTCCTAAAAGCAAAAAAGTGTTTTCCTCCTAAGGGTTTGTATAAAAACAGTATCTTCACTCTTAAAAAAAAAAAAAAAAAAAAAAAACCCTGAGTTTCTAACTACTTTCCTATTTATTTCTCCTTGCTCGCAGACACTCTTGAAAATGATAGTCTACCCTTGCTGATTTCATTTACTCACTTCATATTCATTTTTCAACTCACTGCACTGAAAGTCCCATCCTTATATCTTCTCTGAAACTGCCTGGTAAATGAAGTTAAGTGCTCCACAACTTCACACTAATATTTGTGGCAAAATACTCTCATCTACTTCATGTATATCCAGTTTCTCTCTTTTTCAAGCTGTCTTGCATATTATAGCCAGAACAGTTTGCATTAAGAACTGACCTAATGTGGTTGCTTTTCTGCTCAAGGACCTACTGAATAGCAACCACATCAAACCTGAACACTTTCTTCCACTTTCTAAGGTTTCCATATTCAACTCCCTGCCATAATCTAACATATACTCTCAAGTTAAATCATGAGGAGTGGCATGTTTGACTCCTAATCCATATATGTCCCCTATCTTTCAAGCCTCAGTATCCCCAATCACATGTTCAGCCCCGTCTCTAGGCTCTGAACAACACTGCACTTGAAACAGGGAAATACGAACATTCTTCTGTTGATAATTTCTCTGGCAGTATGTTGCTCTGGTCTCACTGCTTGCTTATATTCCAGCCTTATAACTGAATAACTTTCATTTTTTTTCTTATTACTAGTATCTCATACTGACTTAATTTACTGAGTACCCAGGCACTGATACTAAGCCTTCACAGACTGAGCTCCACTTATATCCTGCCCTCCTGACTGTTTATTGACTGCCGCTTCAAGCTCCACTGATAGGTGACCTTTTTCCAACTTGACTTGTGTTTGTTTTGGCCCCTTGATTAGAATTACCCACTTTCCTTTCTTCTAACAGTCAAACATCCTGGTTTCACACGCTGCCCAATGTGTTCACTTCTCAGATGACCTTGATTCCATATCCTAGAGATGGCCTGGACTGGAGCCCAATGATTCTAGCTCCTGAAGTTCTGCAGTCTGGCTCATCTTGTAAACAGACAAACCCAGCCTCCTCATTGTAGACTCCCCAGAGGCATTTATTCTACTCTCATGGGTTTTTTTGTTTTGTTTTGTTTGCTGTCTTCCTTTTTTAGAATGCTATACCTCTTTTCTCCAAAGCCAAATCGATCCTTCAAATCCCAGTTCAAGTCCCACTTCAAGAATATTCCAGTTTTTAACTATTGCATCATCTCTGAACAATATAATAGCTCGAATCTGCACTACATAATGTTTTATCCTTCTCTACTCCCTCAACTCCAGGTATATAATGCAATTGTTGCTAATAACTTAGTAGTTACAAAACATATATTTAATTCAAGTATTAATTATATTTTAATACTCAGGAGACTTCAAAATAGGAAAGTTATGTGAGATTTTTATAAAACAAATTACAAAGTGTTGGACTATAAATTTAACCCCAAATAGATAGAGATAGATACACAGATAGATAGAGCATTTACATGATGCCAATGATATAGAAAAATTTAGTCACAAGCTTTCAATCATCTTCCAACATAAATTTTATTCTGCTATTGAGGTATTTCTAGAGAATCTATACTAAGAAGACCTAAAGACATATTGGAAAGAGTCAAATGTAAATCCTATAACGTAAGAAGGTTTTGGATGAACTGCTTTAGGTTATATTCTCTCTCAAGAGGTTACAATGCTTGTTCTAATATACGATGGTGTCAATTTCTTACACATTTTTAAAAGTATCAAGGTATTTAGCATCATATGCCCAAACTTGCAACAAACTATATTTAGTATTTTTTATTAAAAATATAAACTACTAAAATTTTTTTGATGGATTAACAGAAAGGAACTATGTTTACAACACAAAATAAAAGGAGATAGCCAGACCAGATCTCTAGAATCTATCTAGTTTTATAATTGTAAAATTCCAGGAAATACCAAATCATGCTGACAACAGATTTTTGAGATAAATTTCATTTCAATCATGTATAGACTGTATACAAAGAAATGGACCTGGATAATGTTTTTTGATGGTTTCTAACTTTATTCCAAGTCTACAGTCTTTGTGAGCAGAAAACTAAATTGAATCTGGGCTCCACCAAGAAAAAAATAGGTGACCTAGGACAAGTCATTTAACTTCTTTAGTTTGTTTATTCACTTATACAGATAACAATAATAAATGCCCTGTCTTCCTCAAGATCATATAATAAAAACTGTGTTAAAAACTTAACATCAAAATGTTTTACAAGTAATGTTTTACATAACATTTAATTATTATGAGTAAATAGAACCATTTAAAAACTAAATCTTTCAAGATTATATTCATTCAAATGGAAATAGCTAAATTTGTGCATGAATATCAGATGACTTCTTCCTGCCTTGGTTACTAATGAATGGCCAAGCTTGTTTCCGTAAATACATGGGCACTAGGATGTTTTTTTAAAAATACATGTGGCTCAAGATTAGACTTCTTCCGCTTTGTGGTATCACATGTCTGACCACAGCAACTATTTTAAATCATGGTCTATGATTCTTAATGACATCTAACTCCACACAAAGGGTCATCATTCTTAACTAGACGTGTGTGACGTGCTTAACTGCAATGTGTTTTTTTGTGTGTGTTCTTGTTTTTCTCTTTATCATTTTAACATGCATTTCTATAATACTTTGGTAATCTTGAAAACACTCAGGTCACCTTACAACATCAAGACAGGCACAGACCACTGTTTCCTTAAGTCTATAAAGTTTTGTTATAAAAATTGGCTAGCCAACTGTTCTTGGCCTAACATTAATCTAATAAAAGTGTTTCCAAAAAAAGTTTATGGAGTGAAAATTAATTGCTATTATTTTCAACTTTAGTTGAATTTTTAAATAAAAACACTAAAAACTGAACAATAGTATCTAATACTACTATTGGAATTCCATAGCTGGGCATGGCAGTGCACGCCTATAATCCCAGCTACTCAGGATGCTGAGGCAGAAGGACTACTTGAGGCCAGAAGTTCGGACTAGCCTCAGCAATATAGAAAGACCCTATCTTGCATAAAATACAGAAAGCAGGAAAGAGAGAGAGACAGATGGAAGGAGGAAGGGAGGGACGGTGAGAAAGACAGAGAGAGAAAGAGAGAGGAGGGAGGAAGGGGAAGGGAGGGGGAAAGAGAGAGAGAGAAAGAAAGAGAAAGAAAAAGAAAGAAAGAAAGAGAGAGAAAGAAAGAGAAAGAAAGAAAGAAAAAGAAAGATGGAAAGAAAGAAAGAAAGAAAGAAAGAAAGAAAGAAAGAAA
>NW_012105031.1:4955270-4959126 GCF_000951045.1 Mandrillus leucophaeus
AAAAGAAAGATGGAAAGAAAGAAAGAAAGAAAGAAAGAAAGAAAGAAAGAAAGAAAGAAAGAAAGAAAGAAAGAAAGAAAGAAGGAGAAAGGAAGGAAGGAGAGTGGGAGGGAGAGAGGGAATATTTGGTCAGTTGTATTGTTTAAAAAATCATTACTATTGTGGGTTTATGAGTTTTTGACAGTGTTTTAGGGTATACAAGGGGTTTAACACATGCAGTGTGTTGTCCCAGATAGAGCATCTACTTGAAGACAAACAGGGCTACATTCAAATCCTGTGAACTTCAGCAACCTAATTATTTGTATTATCTTGGGGAAACAGATAATAATAGTAATAATAATAAAAATAGAGAGAAAGTGAGAAAAAAGAAATAAAAATCAATATCAGCAATAAATACTAAAATAAAAATAATAGGGGTTAAAGGCATAGAGAATATGGAGATAGAGAAGGTTTACATAAGTGTATTCAGGGAAAACCCCTGTGACGAGACAATGCTGGAACCTGAAGGAACTGTAGAGGTGAGCTTTGTGCTTTTATGAGAAGAGCATTTCAAGGAGAATGGAAAACAAGTACAAAGTGCCTGACCTACCAAATGGGATTTATCGCAGGGGAGGACTATTAAAAAACAGTCAGGTAGTTCTAAGAATACAGGTGCTGACAGCAAGTACTGGGTACTTGGCAACTTGGTAAAACTCTGGCAGAGATTCTCCACCCCATCACAATGCAGGCATAGCACAGAAAGAAGAACTACATGGGGTCCCTAGACAGCTGGACTTGGGAAGCCATAGAAGGCTCCACTGCTCGAGCCATGGAAGAGCACGGAAATTGCTAGAGGACTGGACTCAAAAGGGCTTTCGTCAGAGACAAGGAACATTCAGCAATGACCCACCTGGGTCAGCAACTGAGGACTCTACAGGATCAGAGATGACCAGACCACCAGAGTAGCTCAACCACCAGAACAAGAAGGTAGTGTGGAGGGACTCCAGCATAAACAGAGGATGGCAACCCAGGACCAGGTGAAGTTATCTTACTGTCTTAATACCACAGTTATATGGAAATCCCAGAACAACCAGGTTTTAAAATTAAGTAAGAGGAGATGAGAAATTTTAATTTTTTAGATACATAGTTTAGTGAATTGAAATTCATATTTCCTCAACTGTTGAGGGCAACAATAATGCAAATATATATATGTATATACATATATACATATATATTTATGCATATACATATATAAATATATATTTATGCATATACATATATAAATATATATTTATGCATATACATATATAAATATATGTATTTATGTGTACATATATAAATATATATATTTATGTATATACACACACTCACACAAATATACATTTGGCATGGAATACATACATTGCAGGCCAAGACATCCTTTTTATTCCCTACTCTTCTCTTCTGTGCTTTGTCATTAAGGCTATCTAAACTCTGGATATATCATCAATCGTGTATACACCAAATCCTGGATGTGCTAGGTAAATAATACTCTTCTGTAATTGAAGAAATAAATAACCGCTGTAAAATTACTATCAAGAAGTAGAGAGTGTCTGTCATGGGATCATAAAGCAAGGCTCTCTGAGCTGGTCTGGAAGATCAGGGAAGGCATTCTAATTTAGTTTCCTGAGTCAGGGAGCCTCACCACAAGCCCGTCAGGTAGGTATTATAGGTATCATTATAGTTATTTCACAGATGAGGAAAAGGGAGATAGTGTTTGCCTCTGGGGAACGTCAGACACTGGGGCGCTCAAGGAGTGTCACGAGCTTTATTTAGCCTTATCTGCAATAGTTTACATTTCATAAAGAAAATAGTTTTGTGTTTTATTTGTGTAATTAAAAATTCATTTTTACCTAAATTTAAAAAACTCATGCTGGAAGTCACCCAGCAACTAAATGCCAACACTGGAATTTGACTCATTTCTGTCAGGCCCCAATGCTTCTAACCAAAATTCTCTAAAAAAGAAATAATAAAAATAAAACCCAAATTTCCCATAATAAGCCAATGGGTATGTACATGATAGTAAACAAATATGTATAAAGAGAGATTTGAATTCAGGTCTGAGGTTCAGGTGATTGTAATGTAGAGAGTAGGTCTCCAACAGATCTGCTGGCATTTGCAACCTATTACTGCTGATGAGCAAGTACTCAGAGCGCTTATTTGTGTTCATCCACTGTTCTACATAAAAGTTGTGACATTCCCTGGCTACTGGTGCTATAACTTGTGTGTGCTGCTCTAAGGGATGAAGAAAAGACACAACACTTAAACAGACCCATACATAAATATCAAGAGCAGCACCTGGGTCTTTGGCATCTCTCTAATGGCAGAAATCTTCCCTGTTGTCAAACGTACACACTCTCATAACCCATACATTGCACACACCGCCACCACCACCATCTCCACCTCCACCATCACTGCCACCGCCATTTTATCCAGCTCATTATTGGCAGAAAAGAGGGAAATTTATGGATAATTTGGAAAGTAAGAAAGAGTGATAGGCCTTATTTTATCACGATGTAGGCACCAATGTTTTTCTGCTTTGGAAATGGGAAGTATATAAGTCAGGAATTCTTTAATGTTACAGCAAAAATAATGCAAGACAAAAATGTAATTAAGCATGAAAGGAATTTATGTATTAGAAGGCTATTGGATAGTTCTCATCATCCTAGGAGGTCCAGAAGTTGGAAACTTCCTCCCAAATCCTGCTGCAAAACTGTCCCACAAATTGGTGTCACCACCACCCCTGGGCACACACATTGCTGTTTTCAGGGTCAAAATCCCAGATATCAAGCACCATCTGCTGCTACTGGATCCCATAGCACTAACGTGGGTTGTAGCTGTCACCGCCTCACCACTCTTGCCGGCAGCATTCTGCAGTTCCTCTTTTTCAGGTAACTAACTTTTGATTCACATCCTGCCACAGACACATCTGATTGACAGATACTATGGCATGTGCCCCTGTCATAGCTAAAAGAAAGGCCGAAACATTTGTAATTTTTTATGTATGTAATGGAAGATGGGCTCCATATTATAAGGTAGAGGATTCTTCAAGAAGTTTCGGCACTGAGAAATCAAATTGAATGACAAACAGGAACCAAAGAATGCCATGATAGAGATGAAGAGAACCCAAAACCTCTTTTTCTGTCCTTGTTTCCTTTTCTGAAACAAGTGACTAAATACTCAAAGTCCATGGGGAATATGACAGATCCATTCTAAAAACTCACTAACACCTGCATGTTCAACCAAGAAACAGCAAGTTCACATCTTATTTGAAGAAAACAAACCTTTATATAAGGGGAAGCATAGTATCACAAACTGGCGTACAGGAGTAAATAGGTGCCTGATTTGCTTCCAGTTAGCCAAGCCCAATAATGTCCTTCAAGCCTACAGAACTATGGCCTCTGATGTTCCTCCTCCACCCTGAAACAGAACCAATAGCAGCTGATCTTGTGTCTACCGCAACCCTCTCTTTCGTGATGAAGCAACATGCAAGTGGAATCCCAAGACAGACAAATGTTGTCATTAGTTAACATTGATTAAACTTAGTGT
This sequence comes from Mandrillus leucophaeus, assembly GCF_000951045.1. Classification (NCBI taxonomy): domain Eukaryota; kingdom Metazoa; phylum Chordata; class Mammalia; order Primates; family Cercopithecidae; genus Mandrillus; species Mandrillus leucophaeus. The sequence continues at coordinate 4,958,838 of NW_012105031.1, forward strand.
TTGTGTCGCTAAAATCCTCAGTACTATAATCATTTCTTATTCATGGGCTATGATAATAACTATGTGAAATCTATTTCTGATTAATCTTTCCACCTAGTCCTTAAATATAGAATATTAATATATTCAATACAAATATAAAAATAACATTTGATTTTATATTTATTTAAATATATTTTTTCATCCCTAGTATACATATTAAATATACTAATATAGAGCTATGTATCTAGATCTATAAAAGAGTCAATAGTTCAGCAAAAATTTTGCTATTAACTTTTCAAGGAAATTACAT
>NW_012105031.1:4959321-4962753 GCF_000951045.1 Mandrillus leucophaeus
ATTATATAATTATGTTACATCAAATGTTACATGCAAAATATTTGTATTCTGTTTAGTGAGCTTAGTTATTCCAAAGTAATCCTTTATTATATTTATAGATTTGATGTAAAAGTTCCTCTTCAGTCAATGCTGCCAAATATAGGTATTAAAGCTGTCACAAGTGCCTCAATACTTGTCAGTCATTTAAGAATCTCCTACAAAATGGCACCTCAACTTGAAATATTTCTACTTGTATAAATAAAACTTCAGATGTTTTTATACTCGTCTTTTAGAAGACAACATCATCCTGATTATTTACCTTTCCATAGTTTTCTGTTCTTATGTTTTATAACACTTTTTAAAAATTAGAAATACATTTTATATACTTTTGTTACATACTGGCTTTTAATTACAATGGCCTGTGATGACACCTAGTGGCTAATGGGCATATTTTGAAATCCCCAATTTGATCAATGTAAATGATTTTTAATTTTTTTTTAATAAATACAATGACAATGTTTCCTTTGCGGATTTTGTCACATTTTAAAAATAAAAGAAGTATATAAAATTTCTCTTTTGTGTCACAAAGAAACTGAAAACAGTTAACTGTAACTAAGAAAGACCACCTTTTAAAAATTGTACCTAAATCTTCAGATAATATATTAGCTATCAATCATAGTTAAAAAGGAAGAAAATAACATTATGTAAGTTCAAAGTGAATGTAGGCATTGTTATCAGTTAACCCTCTAAAATTATAAAAATATAAGGTGGAATCATTCAACAGAAAATTCCCGGGATGGAAGTCATAGATTTATAGTCCTGATTGTGCCTCAAATTAGTTGTGTGTCCTTGAACAAATTGTGCAACCTCTCTGTGCCTTAATTCTATAATTAGTAATATAGGAAGGTCAGAATTTACAGGCCTTTTGAGCAGCTTCTTATGTGAGACTCTACAAATTGCTGTCAGTCACATGGCCTTCCTCATCTAGGCACCTGTTCCTAACAACACAACAGAATATTAAATGCTCCATTCTGAACTCAAGGTTTAATATATATCAGCTTTTCTGGCACATATATTTTCTTTTGGATCATACATTCATAATATATACTTAATATTTAATTCATTTATAGTCTCAATCTTGAAATGTTTGGTAATTTTATTAACTATTGAACAAAATGATATTAATTTTGAATGTTTCCTCAAGTTGCTTCACTAAAATGAAAAAGGAACCACTAGCATCTTTCCTTAATATTTAATAAGCATATCTTTTTCACTTTATTCTAGAAATTTATAATTTTGCATAATTCTATTAAGTCTTCTCACAGACTTCCACTGTCTACATCTGAAGAGCTCTAGTCCTGAGAGTTTGAACGTTTGAACTTATTTTACAGTTATCCCTCCTTCTCCACACTAGGCACCCCCAACACACACACACACCCACACCCACACACACACACACACGCGCACATTCTTACCATCTTTTTCTTACCGTCTTTCTCTTCTATTTTAGTTTTCATTTTTTTAAAAAAGTTGATTATTAAATATTTCAAGCATAGAGAAAATTTTAATTCAATATGTAAAACACCCATGGATCTATCACTTATTTTTGTAATCTTAACATTTTGTCATATTTTGTTCAGTAAAAAAAAAATGGAATACTGCCTAGACAATTAAGATCCTGTATACCCATCTCCTGCTTCCATCTCTATCAGAAATCACTATCTATATTTGGAGTTTATAATCCACCTGCATGTCTTTATATTTTTATTACATATAACCAGGAGCAATACATGTATGGGTTTACGTTTTAAAACATTGTATACATGTTTATATAAGTATATATTCTTCTGCAATTTGTTTGTACAGAAGTTGTTAATTTCAATGCAGTAAACTTTCCAATCTTTTTCTTTAAGTTTTATACCTTAGTTTTTCCTTAAGAAATCTTTCTGTAGCTCAGGATCATGACAGGTTCTGTACTAATTTTTTAATTAAATCTTTAATATTTTTGCCTTTAACCCATTGTTTTGGGTATAATGTAAGGCTGGTATCTAAGGTCATGGACTTTTTTTCTATATGGATAATCAACCATCCCAGCATCAATCTATTGAATAATCCATATTTTTGTGCTCTGATTTTCACCTCTGTAGTATTTTATTTTTCCATATGAGTAGGACTGTTCTGTGCTGTACATTTTTCTATTTGTCTTTACTTGCGCAGATATTATACCGTTTTAATTTCTATAATTTTAGAGTAAACCTGGGTATCTGTTCTCTCCACCATTTTGAAAAATGCTTTAATTATTTTTGACCGTTTTTTGAGGTATGAATTATAGCAAGAATTTGTCAAAGTCAAACGAAATAGCTCTATTGTAATTTTGCTCGGAATTACATTGAATGTATAGGTTAATGAAGACAGAGTTGTGTTTATAATATTTTCCTCCATGGACATAATATAGCTCCTTATTTATTTAGCTTCTCTGTTTTATGAAAATACTAAGTTTTCTCTAGAAACTCTTGTACATCTCTTGTTAAGTTTATTCCTAGGGTCTATATAATTTTTGTCACAATTTAAATGCTATGCTTTAAGCTATATTTTATCTTTGCTTATGCTATATAAAGAAAAGCAGATTATTTTTACATGTTAATCTTGTATTTCAACAGCGTAATTAACCTTTCTTTAGTGCCAAACAATTTGCCTATATAATCTTTTTAGATTTTCTTAGTAAGCTGATAGGCTTTCCCAATGCAACAATAATTTTGTCTCTTCACTGCTAATAGTTATACTTGTTTGCACTTTGCACTAGGTGTGGCCTCCAGCAAACATTTGATAGAAACAATGACAGTAATAGGATAGTACTTCAAATGTTTTATTCTTAATATGACATTTGCTGTAAGTTTTTGGTAGAAACCCTTCATAGGATAAAGGGATTTCTGCTTTATTCCTAGTCTTCTTTATTGTAAATGAGTATTGCATATTTATCAAATACTTTTTCTGCACGTATTGGGATAATCACATGGCTTATATCTATTAATGTGATGAAATATACTAAAATATTTTATAATAGTAAAACTTCCTTGAATTCTAAAACAAGTCCAATTTAGTTCTATTGTATTCTTTTACATATTAAAGATGAGCCTGTAATTTTCCTTTCTCATGTTGTCTTTCTTTGGTTTTGATATAGAGGTTTTACTAGTTTCATAAAATGTCTTTAGAGATATACTCATTTTCTACTCTTTGGAAAAGCTGATGTCATGTTGGGATTTCCTGTTCTTTGCACAGTTGATTAAGCTTCTTGTAAAATTAACCGGAGCTGGATTTCTGTTTTTGTGAGTGTGGATGGAGACAGGGGCATAGGAGGAGGTATGCTGATGCACTAGGAGATGAAGATTTTCAAACTTTTATTTAATTCCCATAATAGTTAAAGATCTATTCAGATTTTCTAATTTTTTTTTT
>NW_012105031.1:4962894-4963603 GCF_000951045.1 Mandrillus leucophaeus
CCATGATCACTAATCTTTTTTTTTTTTTTTTTTTTTGAGACGGAGTCTTGCTCTGTCGCCCAGGCTGGAGTGCAGTGGCCCAATCTCAGCTCACTGCAAGCTCTGCCTTCCGGGTTCACGCCATTCTCCTGCCTCAGCCTCCCGAGTAGCTGGGACTACAGGCATCTGCCACCTCGCTCAGCTAGTTTTTTGTATTTTTTAGTAGAGATGGGGTTTCACTGTGTTAGCCAGGATGGTCTCGATCTCCTGACCTCGTGATCCGCCTGTGTCGGCCTCCCAAAGTGCTGGGATTACAGGCTTGAGTCACCACGCCTGGCCAATCACTAATCTTTTAAAGTTACATATAGTGAATTGGCATTATCATGGGAAAATATTATCAGCAACAAAATAATATTAATAAAATTTATCAATTATTAAGCACTTGAGATGTATTCGTTATTACTAATCCTTATAATAATTTTCCTCAGAAAACTAACATTTATAATATAAAGTCACTTGTTCATAATCATGCACATAGTTTGATGACTCAGTTGGAAATATAGATCCATCTCTTTCTAACACCAAAATTGGTTATCCCCACATCAGGGGCTTCCATATATCATAATTGACCATGATTCATGCTGCTTATTTGGGATTTGTTTACCTGGCAACTCTTTAACTCAAGCTTGCCCAAGTAAAACTTTCTCTCTTTGTCTTGTTCACTATATTC
>NW_012105031.1:4967078-4979765 GCF_000951045.1 Mandrillus leucophaeus
GCATAACTGAAACTTTACACCCATTGATTAGCAACTCCCGGTTTCTTACTTCTCTCACTTTCTGAAAACCACCACACCATTCTCTGCTTTTAGAAGTTTAACTATTTTAGATAGATTATTTCTCATAGAAGTTGAATCATGTAGTGTTTGTCCTGCGACTGGCTTACTCCACTTAACATAATTTCCTTAAGATTCATCCGTTTTGTTGCATATTGCAGGATTTCCTTCTTTTTCAAGGCTAAATAACATTCCATTGTATGTATATACCACATTTGCTTTATCCATTTACTCAGCTCTTTAGGTTATTTTTATATATTGGCTATTGTGAATAATGCTGAAATGAACATGGAAATGCTAATATCTCTAAAATCCTGATTTCAATTTTTTTTGGTTAAATACCCAAAAGTGGGATTGCTAGATCTCATGGTAGTTTTTTGTTTTTTGTTTTTTTTCAATTTTTTGAGGAAACTCCTTACTGTTTTCCATAGTTGCTACATCATTTGGCATTCCCATCAACAGTGTACAAGGGTTCTGATTTTTCTACAGCCTCACCAACGCTAGTCTTTGGTTCTTTAACAGTAGCCGCTTAACAGGTGTGAGATGATAGCTCATTGTGGTTTTGACTTGCATTTCTCTGATGATTAGTGACACTGAAAAGTGATTATTAGCTTTTCATATACCTGTTACATATTTTTATGTCTTCTTTGAAAATGTGTCTATACAATTTTTTTAATTGGGTTTTTGTGTTATTGAGTTGCAGGATTTCCTTACCCTTACAACCCACAAAACTATGGCATGAATATACACATAGCAAAGTATAAAGTTTATTTCTAAAATATCTACTTTGTTCCCACTACAAGGATGCCAGGACATTTTAACTGTCATCAAGCCCCTCTAAACTTTTTCATTTTTGTTGGCAGCATTTTAGTTCCACTTTTTTCATATCACTGAAATTATTATTATTGTTCATACAAACAATAGTTGTGTACATAAAACTCCAAGTGTACCATTTTCTCTGTTCATCATCTCTTTTCTGAATCTCAGTCTCCCTGTAGCTCTAATTTTTTTTACTTTCTTTAGTATATGTATTTGAATCTTTCATTGAGAATCAAATAGTATGTGTAGAACTTTAAATATATACAGAATGTGTAGTTGTTTTCTCTTAATATTTGAAGAAAATTCTCCATTATTTCCTTGTTTCTGTTTTTGCTACTGAGGTATCTGCAATTATTATTTTAAAGCAATCTTTTATTTAGGTCTAATTACTATTAATTTTTTCTCTTTTACTTTGGTAAAACTCTACACTTTTATCATGCTGTATCAACGTGTGGAGGTACTGATATAAAGATAGATGTATACATAGATAAATGGATAGATGGATGGATAGATAAATAGATAGAAAGATTTCTGCTGAGGATTTAAACATAATCAATCTTATTAATCTTTTATTAGTTATGAAAATTCTCACCATATTACCTTACAGACTCATCTTGTTATATCATCACGCTATTTTTTGAATAATTTTCTTAGGTCCATCTATTAATTCACAAATTCTTCCTTTAGCTAATCTGTGGTTTAATCTGTCCGTTAGTTTGTTTCTTAGTGATTATATTTCTCACCTTCAGAAGTTATCTGTTTTTTTTTCACATCTGTCTAATCTTTTGAAATATGGTTTTGTTGTTTTCAAAATTGAGATTTTTTAAAATAGATTATTCAGTTTAAATATTTTTGTTTTATAGTTTCTATTCAGCAATTCTACTAGCTGAAGATCTTAGGAATCTAATCTCGCTTCTTTTTTAAATTTGGTATTTTTTCATGAGGGTTTGTTAAATTGTGTGTTTGTAAATTTTAGATACTAAGCTCGTCTTCAGCATGGATTTATCCAAAGGAGTCTTGTGTGGCCTGTGTTAACAGATGTCATTCCAGGGATAGATTGTCTGCCTTCTGCTAGGTGCCCCAAGGATATTACCAGCCCATACTGCTTTTTACATTGATTCCTCTCTTGAGAATTTTAGGAGCTCACGGATAGAGTAAATTTAAATCCCATTACCATGATTACAAGTTATCATGGAAGGCTTCATTTTTTCATCTGCAGCCCAGGGCCAAGAGACCTAAGCTTTCTTGTTGTCTCCTATGCCACTGGAAAGATATTTTCTAGTTCAACCTATTTCTGATTGTTATCCCTCTGAAAAACAGATTAGAGGGTTAGCGGATCTGAATACAAACTTCCCACAGGTACAGGCATCATACCCCAGGTGCTAGCTTCCTTCTTTTTCCTTAACCAGGAAAGAAAAAAGAAAAGATTAGTTGCCAGGGTGAGTCACAATTCCAGTTTTCCATCCTACCACTATGATTTTCAATTCCCACTTTGTATATGAAATTGATAATTTTCCTTTCTTACTAGTAAGAGCAGCCATGAATTTAAAATAATTTTAAAATTATTTTAGCCAGAAAATCTCTTTGTTTTGTATTGGAAGCATTTTCAGTTACTTGGTTGGTTCAAAAAATTGCTGGAAATAAAAATAGTCATCTTCTTTCCCATTTAATTACAATCTCCTTGAGTTGACAGCAACTGTGTACATAAGCTAAGGGTAACTACAGATAAAATATTGCTTTCCATTGTAAGTGAAAACACTGTTCTCAGATAATGACCATGATCACTAATCTTTTTTTTTTTTTTTTTTTAGACGGAGTCTTGCTCTGTCGCCCAGGCTGGAGTGCAGTGGCCCAATCTCAGCTCACTGCAAGCTCTGCCTTCCGGGTTCACGCCATTCTCCTGCCTCAGCCTCCCGAGTAGCTGGGACTACAGGCATCTGCCACCTCGCTCAGCTAGTTTTTTGTATTTTTTAGTAGAGATGGGGTTTCACTGTGTTAGCCAGGATGGTCTCGATCTCCTGACCTCGTGATCCGCCTGTGTCGGCCTCCCAAAGTGCTGGGATTACAGGCTTGAGTCACCACGCCTGGCCAATCACTAATCTTTTAAAGTTACATATAGTGAATTGGCATTATCATGGGAAAATATTATCAGCAACAAAATAATATTAATAAAATTTATCAATTATTAAGCACTTGAGATGTATTCGTTATTACTAATCCTTATAATAATTTTCCTCAGAAAACTAACATTTATAATATAAAGTCACTTGTTCATAATCATGCACATAGTTTGATGACTCAGTTGGAAATATAGATCCATCTCTTTCTAACACCAAAATTGGTTATCCCCACATCAGGGGCTTCCATATATCATAATTGACCATGATTCATGCTGCTTATTTGGGATTTGTTTACCTGGCAACTCTTTAACTCAAGCTTGCCCAAGTAAAACTTTCTCTCTTTGTCTTGTTCACTATATTCACCTCTATCAGCATGTATATCCAGAACTTACTTAATCTGTAAACCTGCCTAAATTGTTGCAAATAGAGATTAAAGTCATAAAAAATATGCAAAATGCAAATAAGCATACAGACTGTGTCTTACTTATCTATATAATCTTCTGCTTCACATAGTACATGACTTTTTTAATACACAAAATTAAAGTGATCTGAAAATACTTTAATTCCTAATATTGTGAATATTTATCTAAGTGCTTCATAAAGTACCTTATAGATTACAATAAAACATATTATGAATATAATCTTTCTTATAAATATTGAAACCTCAGTCCTTAGCACTATGTCTATAAAAACATGGAACATTTATTTTATGTAAAAATAAAGATAAAAGCTGAATTTGAAGACTTAAAAATTTAAAACCATAATTCTCTCAAGTAATAAATGTGTGAAATTTAACAAATTTAAGTGTGCAAAAATCATTATTTTTTTAAAGTGGACATATGTCCTGTCAGTAAGTTTAGACTTATTATGAAATAAACCACAATGTAACTTAAGCCATGTGGTCCCGGGAGGACGGTGGCGTCTTGCTGTGATCCATGGCACTAACAAAAAAATAGGACACATTTCTGTCATCCTTCACCCTCCTCCCCTTCAAGGATTGACCTGGGACAGGAAGGCATAGCCATCCTGAGTTATAACTAACAAATGTTAGTTTCCTGAGGAAAATTATTATAAGGATTAGTAACAACTAATACATCCCATTGCTTAGCAACTGGCTCTCATCTTCTCAGGAAAGAAGCTTTTTGCTGCTACTCAGACCTTTTTATTTCCTTCTCCGATACTAAAAATCTTTATTTAACATGGGAACAGAGGTGGAAAAATTTCTACTTGCCCTCAAAATTTATATTTTATATTCTGATGTAGGCATTTGAACTTTGAAAGTCAGTAATCCTATGTTGTTGTTGCAGTTGCCCCCTGCACGCTGTGTATCACTCTTCCCTGAAGCAGTGGAAGCTGCAGGTCTGGCTGCCCAGATGTTTGGGATAGGTGGGAGTGGTAGAGTGTGGAAGGGTAAAGCAATTTGCAGAGAAATAAAGAGAGAAATTTGCCTACTCGATCTACCAAGAAGACAAGTCGTGGAAGCCAACAAAACTTGGCTTAAATAGCAGTAAAGATATTAGCTTGAACCACATAAAGTTATCCATATGCTACCATTTTTACCTTATAAAAACCAATTTCACATGATTCAACCTAATAAAAGTGTTATGTTATGACGCAGTTCATCTCACATAATCTATTCTCTCTTCAGCAGAAATCAAAGACCATTCTGAATCTATATTTCCATGTTAAGGAGGAATATATTTTCCTTCATAATGCCATCCTAAGAGACTAGGGTTGTCAACTGTCCATCATCAAAGAGTTTTTCCATTTCATTATAATGTAAAGGCTATTTGGGCAGACTGTGAATGCCTAGGGAGTAGTACATACAGTATACTTTGAGGTGTAAGAGTATACACATTGAAGCCAGATGGCCTGGATTCTAATGCCCAATCCACAATCCACTATTTGCTATCTGTATGACCGTTGCATGCCCCAATTTTTAAAAAATCCATAATGCAGGGATAATCACAGTATCTATTTTATAGATTTGTTATGATAATTAATTGAGTTATTTGTAAGGCTTACAGATCAGTGCTTAGTATATTCTGCGACAAATGAGTATTTATTATAATTGTTGTTATTATTATTCTAATATATTATGGGTTGAATGATGCCCTCCATCCTATATTCATATGTCAAAGGCAAATCTATAGAGACAGAAAACAGACTAGTGGTTGCCTGGGACTCAGGGAGGGTGGAGAGTGGAAGTGGGTATGTGGGATATTATGGGAGTGATGGGCATGTTCTAAGATTGGATTGTGATGATGATTGCACAAATACTATATATTTACACATAAAATCTCAATTTTTACAAGAAAGATGAATGGTTTTATGGTATGTAAACAACTCCTCATGAAAGCTATTAAAAATGACTTATTGATAATTTTTAATTCAAATATATAGAGATACTATTTGCATTTTCATAGCCAATATCATGGAGCTGTAAACATGTAAGGCAAATAGAGAAGCTTAGCAGTGTGGAAAAAGCTGTTGCCATAGCACAGCTAATTAACATCTTTAACATCCCATTTTCTTTCTATTAGCAAAACCACCTCTGGACATCTCACCATAGAAACGTTTCTACTCTTTAATTATGTGTGTTAGTTTATTGTGTTTTATAGTTTTCATCTAAGGAAAATCTGATTGATCCCACTATGGGACTGATTGCCTAATATCCAGACAGCATTTGCTGTATTTTATGTTCAGGATACTGCCACTTGAGAAAGGATTATTTACTGTGACAAATCTTAAATGGGAAATGAAGCAAAATTAACTAGTAAAACATTTTCTGTGCCAGAGTCATATGTGCATTACAAGAAGGAAAAACAAACTTCCCTTGAGAGTGGTTTTAATTATTCACAGTCTCTGACGTGATTTCAATATAACCCAACACAAATGCTGCCTGATTTTTCTTTGCCAATTTTTGTGAGTATTACAACAATCCACTCCACTTTTCAGGGAAGAATGCTTTCCCTTTCCAAACCTCATGGAGTCCACACTCAAAGCATTCTGACTCCCCATGACAACGACGTCAACTGAACAGAAACTTAAATTAGTTGAGGCAGTTTCCTACGAATCCCTGCAAGCCCCTTTGGATCCTTTCTTGGAACAAACTTTTAACTCATTTATGGGACCAGATAAACACACTCTAAATCCCCGGGCTCATGGACTGCTGGCCACCTATATTTGAAGTTCTTACTGCTCCTCTAGCAAAACGCAAAGTCTCACATGACCTTCTCAATATTATCTTGCAAATATTTTTATTTTTTTATTTTTGAGATGGATTCTCGCTCTGTCGCCCAGACTGGAGTGCAGTGGCACAATCTTGACTCACTGCAACCTCCACCTCCTGGATTCAACCTATTCTCCTGCCTCAGTCTCCCAAGTAGCTGGGATTACAGGTGTGTGCTACCACGCCCAGATAATTTTTATATTTTTAGTAGAGACAGGATTTCACTATGTTGGCCAGGGCGGTCTCAAACCCTGGCCTCATGTGATCCCCCTACCCAGGCCTCCTGAAGTGCTGGAATTACAGGTGTGAGTCCCCCCGCCTGGCCACTTGCATAATTATTTTTTAATTGCTCTCTGGAGTTCAGTGTTCTCTCACCTGCTAATACTCACTCAAGGACTCATTTCTACCAATGAGTCTTGGCTTTCTTAAGGAAAGAGACCATGTCTTTATTCATCTTCAAATGGACAGCACTTAAAACTGTTAAATGCTGCCCATTTTCCAAGGACCTTTCCAATGCTACCTTATCAGTAATACACTTCTGATATCCACAAACAAATCTAATTTCTTATTCCTTTTATATCCTCTATAGATTGTACAACCTTGATTACCTTTATTATGTTCTCTTTCTAGTAATTTGATTACTCTTCTTATTACTGATTATACTGTAAGCTTGTGAAAATATGCGACATATTATACTACCTGTATTCACTGTTCTGTCCCAACCCTCAATCCCACTCAAAATCATTCTCAGAAAGTACTTGCTTGATAATGTCAATTAAATCAAATAATAATGGTTCTGCCATCCTTACTTATAATTAACAACATTCAAGTATATTATATCAATTCAAATGGCAGAAATAATGAACAAACAAGATTTTTCTGGTTTATTTAAGGAGCAAGAAATATTTGTAGTCAATGAAAATAACTTCTCTGTGAAAATTTTGAAGGGGCTAACTCTCTCTGCCAATGTTCCTTTCCCAATATATCTATAAACTTTCCCATCTTTCATGTTTTTCAAGTCCCCATCAGTATCTGGGGTGATTTTTATATCACTCTACCTTCTGATACACAAAGCAGTGTGGTATAGGAAGTAAGATATGTGCTTTTAAGTCACATAGTCCCAATCCCAAATTACACAGCTCAGGTGGAAGACCTAAGTATGCTCCTTACCTCATCTGAAGTTTAGGTTCCTTTTCTCTAATATAAAGACCGAAATAACAACTTCATTTGGTTGTTGTGAAGATTACATGAGAAAATGTGTTTAAGGCACTCTTTACAATGCTTGTCGTATTAAAGATATTTTTAAAAGTTACATTAAAAGTATTGATTCAATTAAACAAATATTTATTAAGTACCCACTGACAGCCATGCACTAATTTGTTCCAAGGACCCAATAATGATCAAGACAGACACAAGGCCTATTCTCAAATTGCTTAGAGTCCAGTGAAGGCGACAGACAATTCAGCATGCAAATGTAGTACCTGGTGATAAGCACAGTAATGCAAAAATAAAGACAAGAGTGTCTTTATTAATGCAAAAATAAAGACAAGAGTGTCTTTATTAATGCAAAAATAAAGACAAGGGTACAAATGAGGAGCACCTATAAAATCAGAAGATTCATTCTTCCAATAATTTCAAATCGCTGCCTAAATTCAAAAACTCAGTATATACAAACTGTGGTCATTATTAACAATAAAATATATTGGATGATTCAGTGATGAAGGAACAATGCAAGGTACCAGCTACCATATAATCACCTTACAGAATTATCATGCCTTCTAGGCTATACCACATTCTAGAATCCACAAGCACAGTCTTATAGAGAAACAGCAATCAAATCTACAAACAAATATCTATCCTTTGGATATATAGGAAAATCTCAAGATAAAAACATACTCAATACACAGGTCATGCATTTGCATATTTTTCTACTTTAACAGCAACTGAAAATTCAGTGTGAAGAGACAGGAACTAAAAAGTAGTTTCTGCAAAGCAGATGCCCTTGTTGTGCTTCTAAAGCCTGGTTTCTATATTTTTAAAATAGCATGCTAATTTTAAAAGACAAAATAATAAAAGACATACAGGGTTGTGAATGGAAAAGTTTAAAAACTCACAAGGCCAATTTCTCGTTATAAGAGGTCCCTGGGGAGAGATAAGAAACTGGTATTTCACTTGTCAAACAGGAACTTGTGTGCTATTTTATACTTTGCTTTGCTTACAGCAACCTTAGCAGACCACGAATGTTATAGAGGAAGAATATTATAGGGGAAGAGTTTAGGTAAATTAAGTCTAATAGCTTTGCTGCTTAACGTAAATGAGAAGCAGTTGACAGTAGGGCCCTGAGTTCATTTCAGAGGATATTCTCTCTGTCTCTGAACAGGGTTGGCAAAGAGCTGCAGGATAAAGGGTACTCCAGGCTTCAGTACTTTCCCCCGACAGGCATCCACCACACTCCTTGGACTTCCACTCTGCTCTTCTCTGCTCCCAGCAGAGGGGTCAATGTATATGTTCTGAATTTTGCTTGCCTTTAGCCGGAATATTACATGACTTGGGCAAGTGTAACCTAGAAAAACCTTTTATTTCCCTTAGGTGTTCTCCCATTTCTAGTCAGCTCTGCCTAAGTTGATTTCAAATATTGTCCTTTCTTATAATCAAAATATTTTGCTCGGGTATGTCTCCCGGATAGTCGACAAATATGTATGTCACTATTATATTTCTACAAAAATGGTACCCTCCTAGCTCTTATTAATTCCCCATTCCTCTCACCTGGATTCTTTGTAAGAGTGGGTATACTCTCCAACTGTGAGATTAATCATGAGGAGGAAATTAAGTCTTCTATGTCATCAACTGGAAAAAAAAGATAAAATTAAATATCATTTATTAATTTAAATAATACAAAGAAAAATCTCTCATTTTAGTTCACTCATTTTCCTCCGCTTATTCACAGCTGTAGTGTATATATATATATATATAATTATAAATTATCTCTAAGGTGCCAATATAGGACCAGCTATGATTGGGTTCATAATGATTCCTAATAACAAAACCTAAATGTTGTAAGCGAAATATCTTTGTAATTAGTGCCCTAGTTTTTGCTCAGTGAGGATAAATTGGGACGGCATCCACTAATGTTCTGGAGTCTGTTCAGAGATGAATAGTTGCCAAAAACTACTGGAAAGTTGAAGACTTCCTAAAGTTTATCTAATTTAGGGCCATGTGACATTAAGTCTCAATTTCCTCTTCTGAAAATTGAAGATAATAGAATCCGCCTCTCGAGGACATTAAAAAGATTAGGTAAAGTTCCTAGCTCATTGCGCCCATTTCATGCTCTATGTAAATGGTAGTTATTATTATTATTACTTTGATTAATAAATACTTCATAATAGTGTTGGGTACGTCTATAAACACAAAATGAAACGAAACTCTTCAAATATAGCCATAAGGAAACTGTGTGATAGCAGACCTGTGACCCGGCAGCTGACAGACGTGGTCACTAGATAGGTCTCTACATACTTGGCTGTGAAACCTGGCCCACTCACAACCCTTCTCTCTTTCAGTTTTGTCATTTGAAAATTTAAGGAGTCAACCTAACTTGTTTTCAATGCTCCCAGAGCTTACAAACTATCGTTTTAATGAATCCTCTAGGTTAAACAGTACCCATCTGCAATATCTGAGAGACATAATGTCTTGTGTCTGAACCCATCCTTAATTTTGTCAGGAAATAAATATAACTAGATAATATACTAGAGCTTTTCTAGGGAGGAGGAGCTACTATATTTATTTCTCTAGAGAACTTCCAACCAGAACACTTGAACTCCTAAACTCTAAACCGTATCTTCCTAGGCAACTCTACAGGACTCCAAATTCACTTATTTCTGTTGAAAGAATAGGCTACTGTACCAACCGATAAAGAGCCTATCTAGGGACCCAGAGAGCACTTGACAGATACTATCACATTAAAAGCTGTTTGTTATTAGAGGAAAGCTAGGATGGAAAATCATTCTGATAACTAATCTGGAACACTGACAGTTAAGTGACTTTGTCTTCAGTGCCAGTGAACAAGGACAATGCAACTCTCTAAATTCTCTTTACTCATCAAACCTCCTAATTAGATCAACTGCAATTGCCCAAGCAACTTTAATGACCCTTGTTAGAGATTTCTCACCCAGCTGCTACTGCTATCCAGTAGGCTTCTGAGACCCTAGCCCTGACTCTGCCTCCCCTACACCACCTCATTACTCCTGCCCTGTGAATCTCAACACTGTCCTTTACTCACCCAGGAACATCACCATCAGCAACAATGTCAATCCTCTCCACGCACTGCAACTTCACAGCCAAATGCCCTCATTACAGTTTATCCAACTGTTAGGAGTATTATCTGAATGCATCTCCTCTAAACCCTTTGATAGAGAATACAGTTTTCCACAACCTAAATTAAAATGTACACAGAATTTGTCTTCTGGTATCTATCCCTTAGTTTTATATCCCCTTCCAGCAAAACTAGCTAAATAATTTGTGATGCCCAATGTAAAATGAAAATGAAAGGTCCTTTGTTTCAAAATCAAGAATATTAAGACAGTGACAACAGGGCCCTAAAACCAAATTCTGGCCCTGTGTTAGCGTGGGACGTGTCACATGCACATGAAGCTACACCAGTCTCTCTTATTCCTGAGTTCTCAACCCTTCTAAACATGTGTACCATGGTGTCTTCATCAACCAGGAAGTGTTTCCTCTCTCCCCACAGCAACCTCCCTTGGCTTCATTGGTTTACATCATGGGCTGTTGCCATTTGATAGTCTCATGTCTCAACCTCTCAGAGACCAAGCTACCTACTAATTAATTCGCTAGACTGATTGTACCTGGAAGGTCTTCTGATCCTCACATCCCCATTTCAAGTATGGCCTCCAAAATCTCTGTTGCATTTTTATTGACTAATCCATTACCTATTGGCCAAGGGAATTCCTGTGTGTGTGGACCGTGTGAATCTCAGTATCTTCAAATAATTTTGCATGCGATCCACCTAAGAATAAAGCTTGACCCTGGGCAAGGTCTTCTCAACAGAGTAATCAGTTTACTTTTTCTAGAATGACAGATAAAACATTTTATTTCCCATTATCAAGGCCCAATAAAACATCTGTAGGCTAAGAGTAGCTATGCCAATTAGCAGAAGCGACAGCCTGAGTCAATGAACTATAGCCTAAAAATAAAGCCACGGTCCCTTTGGAACACTGCTTGACTTGGAACAGATCTAAGTGGCATATTCCTTAGTTACTACTGTTTCACAACACTTTTTTGACCCCGTTTTCTTAGGCATGTTTGATTCTCCAGTATATTTCTAAACATGCACATAAGCAATTTAAATGTTTTCCCGGGCCTTGGCAGAAAGTGAAAATAAAATAATAAGAAATATATTATTAAGTACATTATTGTTTATGTTATCAGATATAACAAGTGTTTTCAGCTGCTAGAGTTCTTTGTTTAGAAACACTTGGGTGTTTTTTAAGTGTCATCAAATTCAATATGCATAAAATTCATAAAGCAAATTCATAAAATGTATAAAGCCAAAGTATTTTGCTTTATGTCATCTGCTTGAATACTGGGCATAAACTGAATTTCAGACATTTGAACTAGAAGAATTAACTAAAGGAATTCTTATGGAATTCTTCTGTAAAATAAATCATTTTCAATGATAATAATCATCTGTTAATCTATATTTTTCTTTCAGATATTTCATTATAAGAAGGCAGCATATATTGTGTGTCTTTAAAGAATGATGCTCAAATTGCATCATTTGAGGCAGAAAAATTATATTCAGAAGCATAATATTCCATTTACTCAACTCAAATAGAAACTATGTTAATAACACTCAAGAGAAAAGATCAGAGTCTCAGTATGGAATAAATTACAATGAATAAAATAAAGCAAGAGTGGGGGAGAATTTGTGTAACCACAGTATCTTGTCACATGTCTTTCTAGTAGAGAAAGAAGAAGAGGAGATAGATACATAGACACAGGGGCCTAAAAACTTTAGGCTATTACCTAAACTGAGATAAGAATGTAAGATACACACAATTCTTTGATTTTCAACCAGAACTAAACCAGAAAGGGAATGAGAGACCTTAAAGTGCACAGAACACAGGAGTTAGGCAGCCTGGGTTTTGGCCTCTGCTGTATCTCAGCTACTGTGTGGCTCAGGGCAACACACAAGAGATCAATTTCTTTCTTCAATTAAATGAAAGCTTTGAACTAGATTATCTAAATTTCCTTTAACCTCTAAATGTCCGTGATGGAACGTCTACTTTAAAAAGGGGTTGGACCCATCAAAAAGTGGGCAAAGGATATGAATAGACATTTCTCAAAAGAGGACATTCATACAGCCAACAGACACATGAAAAAATGCTCATCATCACTGGCCATCAGAGAAATGCAAATCAAAACCACAATGAGATACCATCTCAC
>NW_012105031.1:4980495-5035550 GCF_000951045.1 Mandrillus leucophaeus
AGATATAAAAACACCTTCCTTATCAGAAGATCTGCCTGCACAAAACTGTTTGGCAAAGTTATAAGGAAAACAATCGATACAAATTTCACATTTCTGTTTACTTTCTGCCTACTCACTTGGAAAAGCAATAAGATGGAATAAATTCCCACTGATCTAGGGGAAATATAACTAGAATGCCCTTTTTTCTAAGTTCCTTTGTTTGGAAATTTTTAAAAGAGTTAAATCAAGTTTCATGGTTTATTAGATATTATTTTCTGTAGTGTTTGAAAATGTTTTGGGGTAAAAAAATGGCATGTGTTTTTAATACCCTGAACATTTTCTTTTTCAAACAAAAGTCATCATTCTTGTCTCAGTCCCCCTTGTTCTTCTTCCTATTCTGCCCCTTTGCTCAGCTTCATATATAAAAATCATTTTTATAATCTCTATTGGCCTCACGCTGTACCTCCAGGATGCCTTATGTAGTTCCGGGCCTCCAGGATTATATTTCTTATAACACCAATCACTCTTCGTTTCCCTATGGATGTTATTTTCTTTGGGCGAAATTACTTTTCCTTTATGTAAAAAATGTTTTAAGAAAATATTTTCCATATCTGCAAAAAGCATGTAGTTGATGCACTAGTTTTATAGTTCTTAAAGCAACTCCTCAAATATTCAAACTTGTAGGGGAATTAAAGAACACTTTTTGTATAGAGGAAAGCATATCAAAGTAGGTTTCTGAAGCTTCTGGGATTGCAATGTTTTAAATTATTTGCCTTTTCTACAAAACTAAACTTGTTTTATCTCATCTTATTTGCATTATCACATCTTTCAGAGGTTTTAAGACATAGTATCATAACCTTAAAGAAAAACATTTGCCTTGTATTTTATTATAGTTCCTTGTTTGACTAAGTTACAAGGACACCATTGTTTAAATTTGCATGCCTCATAAAAATATATATTTGTGTAAATTATACTTACAAAGAATCTCCAGATATATCTCATTAACCACTACACAAATTATAGGTTATAAAAAGGTTACAGTCAGAGAGGCAGAACTACTTCTTAGGAAAGTATGAGATATGGGAAGCTTGTACAATATAATCCTTCCCAAACTTCACCTGATAATTTTTATCTAACTGATAATTGGTTAAAATGAACATTGGGGTAGTTTTTAGCTTGGATAAATCCTGTTGGGAAAAAAATAACTATATCCATTCATTCTTCGAATATTTATTGAGCTTCTACCACACCAGTCTAAATGCTATGTCCACACATGCATTTGAAGCATGAATGAGAAAAGTGGGAGATTCCTTTGGTAAAGGAGGGAGAAGGAATGCAAGCTAATTCTGAGCATTATGCTCTTTCAGGTCTCTCCTGTCAGCTGACTGAGGTACCTATTTCTTTTAAAATTTTCCCTGCCTCTGATTCACTACCTAGCCATCTACTGCCCTGAGTCACCAGACACCACGTAAGTCCTGAGGATAGATTTGTTTCAAGAATAAGACAAAAAGTATTTCAATAGTGATCCACAGAAAAACCATTTTAATTTCTGTGATAAGAAAAAAAAAAAAAAACAGGAAATGTGGCACAAGTATGTTTGTTCTGCCCTTCTATAGTAGAAAATTTGTATACTTTTGCACATGGCAGAACAGGACAGGCTTAACTAAAGAATAAGGGATAGTGAGTTGATTAGGTGATTGGAAACAGGCCTCAGCTTTGCAATTGCACATCAGTGGGCCTTGTATGTTCAAAGCATTCTGCATCTAAAGAAGCAAACGATGTTTTCCATCTGTGATAACAAGGAAATGCCAAAGTTCCAATTTCCTTGACATTTTATTGCATTTACTTTTGTCTAAAATGAGTATATAACATTATCTTATATAAAAGGAAAACATATCTTGATGATCTTGAGACACATCTTGAAAACCTTCTCTACCAGACATCCAGACATGCTAGAAAAAATATATATATAACAAATAACCCCATTTAAATGCATAGGCAAGTTTGCAGAAACTAAGAGAAATCAAGAAAAAAACAGAGGGAATCCGAAATCGGAGTGATAAACTGATATTTAAAATTTAGCTGAGTTCAGCACTTGCTAATCTCAGGAACCTAGAGATCTGGCTTTTAAGATTTGTTGCAAGCCAGAAAACAAAATCAAAGGCTGTCCTAATGTGAGCCAGGGGCTCTTGAACTGCTATACCTTCAGTGAAGGAGCAGACAGAAAATAAACAAGTCACCTACAAAAATAGATGACAGGGAAACATGTATTTCAGCATAAAACCAGGTCTGTAATTTAAATTTACCCTATCTGTGTGGTCCAGGAGGCCCAAGCTAAGAAAATAACAAAGCAGTCTTGTGTTAGAGGAGTGCCTGGGCTGCCTGACAGAGCCAGTGCAAATCCTCTTCAAAGGGATGTGCCCTTAACCCCATCCTTAGACAATTTCACAGATCAAACAACGTGAAAGTACAAAAGAGCTAATAGACTCATCTCAGTGCAAATTAAACAACTGCGGAGTATCTTCCTTTTTTTTTTTTTTTTTTTTTCCAGGAAAAGAACACTTTCCTATGTTAATGTTAGCCCAAATACACGGGAGGAAACAATAAGATTTGGATGAATTCCCCAGAATTTAGTCAGGAAGGGTAAGATAATCCACCAAGTGCTCAGGAGAAAGTAGAAAATAAGTAGGACCACCGTTTTTTTCAATTACATGCTAGAGATCTGAAACCTCAGAGCATTTCTGACTTCCTGGAAGGGCCAAGATAATGGATTTAAAGCAGCTACCAAAACGGAACTAAGAATGATTGGGAGTTAGTGACTAAACTATAGCATAACAGGACCATGATTATAATTAAAGACATCTTTAAAGCAAGTAATCTGGATAAATGCAGACAGAATTGGTAAGTAACTTTAACTGCTACTGAGGTTTTTTTTTGTGCTAACAATAGTGTGGAATGCTCAGTAATCTCTTCCTAATTCTTATTCTCAGTATATTTTGGGTTCACACAAATCAGAAACCAAAGTTAGATTGTTTCTAATTGGCAGCAAACCAGAGGGGACAGGAGACTGGTCAAGTCTCTGAGTTGTCCACTCCAAGATATGGACAATGAGTATATGAAGACAGACAGAGCCACCCTTTGAACAAATGGCAACAACTATATAGTATAAATAGGATGCACTGAAAATAGTAGGCTTATTTCTTAAACTGTCATCACCAACATTAACCAGTAATTATATTTCTCCACTTTTTGTAGAAGATATAAATGGCAAATTCCGAATTTATAATTTCTAATACTTCATTTTTCTGCTCTTGTGAAGTTCATTTTGAA
The DNA here is from genome assembly GCF_000951045.1 of Mandrillus leucophaeus. Lineage (NCBI taxonomy): Eukaryota > Metazoa > Chordata > Mammalia > Primates > Cercopithecidae > Mandrillus > Mandrillus leucophaeus. The sequence continues at coordinate 4,983,805 of NW_012105031.1, forward strand.
CTCTCAACATGAAAATATTAAATATTTTTAATTGTGCACATTGGAACTTGTATTACTTTGGACTTACATTGGCTGAAATTGAAATACAGTAAAAGTGCGCCAGAGTAAGCAGATCAGTTCATCAGAACGACAGCCTTTCAATGGAAAGGGCATTCCCAAGCTGCACCAACGAAAGCATAATCGTGTTACCTGCCCTAACCTGACAGCTCTGAATTAGTCTGATCCACCTATGTGCCGTACAAAGCATTATATTGCTCTGATTTCAAAAACTGAACTTGAACTACACCTTTTCAGAGAAACAAACCATGCTTAGAAATCTGCCACAAATATCTATACATTGGTCTTGAATTCCTCCAGGAATTTGCACCTACTCATGCTGTTACTCTTCACTCTATGATTTCTTTGTTTTTCAGTCCCTGTTGACACTTAAATTTTACTCTGTAGGGAGATTCTCATGTTTGACTCCATTAAGCAAGCTTTGAAACACACTCACACAGGGTGTTACTTCCAGAACCTTCCTGCCAGTTCCTTGCGTCCACACCATGAGAAAGAGCAAACATTCCTAAATCCCCCCAAAAAATCAAATTATTTGGGGTGAGGAAAAGTCTTGACTATGACACTGAAGATTTCCTGAAGAGATCCAGTATCCCAAATGTACTGAGATGGGGAGGAAATTGCACAAGTAGCAACCAGAGAAAAAGAGTGCTATCCACAAACAACCCAGATCCTCCCAAACTAAGGCAAACCTGCCCTTTACGTCCTACATTATTGCTACATCTATGCAGCTTCTGACTTTCCAAAGTTTACTTTCCTTTTTTAGTCCCAAACTTATCTCTCAGATTTGATAAATTCAATTTTCTTGGGTTTGAATTTCAATATTACTAAAGACAAGTAAGGTTAATCTTCTGTCTCATTGGGCCCCTAAATATTTTAAGAAACACTCCATTAACCACATTTTGATCTTCTTTACTGCTGTTTTATTCTAGCATTTCTCTACTCCCACCACTCTGTTCCTCTCTCTCTCTCTCTCACACACACACACACACACACACAATTGGAGTAAATCCAGGACAAGGACATTCACAATCTTGCCATATTCTGTATTCATTAGACTTCATCTTAAGCACTGTGTTCAATTCAGATTTTGAAGGCACATTAACCAACTGTAGAACAATGGAGTCCAGGACTGCCCTAGAGGACCGGTTGAAGGAACTAGAGAGGTATAACTAGAAAAGATACTTTTTTAGATCCTTCAGTTGTTAAAAGTCCCTAGTAATCTATTACAAACTGAGTGATTTTAATAGTTCTTAACCATTTGCTAACATATGTTTGCAGTGAGGTCCTATGTGTTTGTACTCAGTTCTCTGTCTTTTTTAAAAGGGAATTTTACTTTAGACTATACATTTTCTAAAATTAGAAAAATTATTTTGGAAAAAAAAGTTTGAGTATTACTTTGAAGATTTCATGGAGCTGCTGCTTCCAATCATCTGATCACTTCAGATGGTCTGATAATGTTAGATAAAACCTCTTTATCAGTAATGCACTGGAGTCCTGCAGCACTACTTTCCATATTCAACAAAACCTCTCTTTGCATAGATACATGTGTGTAAAAGCAGAACATTCATACTGAGGCCAGAGTGCCATCGAAGGTAATTACAGAGACAGTAAAATCCTTTTACGCTGGGAAAAATAAAATGTTAGGTGTCTCATAAAATTTCACCACTTTTTGTAGAAGATATAAATGGCAAATTCCGAATTTATAATTTCTAATACTTCATTTTTCTGCTCTTGTGAAGTTCATTTTGAACTCTCAACATGAAAATATTAAATATTTTTAATTGTGCACATTGGAACTTGTATTACTTTGGACTTACATTGGCTGAAATTGAAATACAGTAAAAGTGCTCCAGAGTAAGCAGATCAGTTCATCAGAACGACAGCCTTTCAATGGAAAGGGCATTCCCAAGCTGCACCAACGAAAGCATAATCGTGTTACCTGCCCTAACCTGACAGCTCTGAATTAGTCTGATCCACCTATGTGCCGTACAAAGCATTATATTGCTCTGATTTCAAAAACTGAACTTGAACTACACCTTTTCAGAGAAACAAACCATGCTTAGAAATCTGCCACAAATATCTATACATTGGTCTTGAATTCCTCCAGGAATTTGCACCTACTCATGCTGTTACTCTTCACTCTATGATTTCTTTGTTTTTCAGTCCCTGTTGACACTTAAATTTTACTCTGTAGGGAGATTCTCATGTTTGACTCCATTAAGCAAGCTTTGAAACACACTCACACAGGGTGTTACTTCCAGAACCTTCCTGCCAGTTCCTTGCGTCCACACCATGAGAAAGAGCAAACATTCCTAAATCCCCCCAAAAAATCAAATTATTTGGGGTGAGGAAAAGTCTTGACTATGACACTGAAGATTTCCTGAAGAGATCCAGTATCCCAAATGTACTGAGATGGGGAGGAAATTGCACAAGTAGCAACCAGAGAAAAAGAGTGCTATCCACAAACAACCCAGATCCTCCCAAACTAAGGCAAACCTGCCCTTTACGTCCTACATTATTGCTACATCTATGCAGCTTCTGACTTTCCAAAGTTTACTTTCCTTTTTTAGTCCCAAACTTATCTCTCAGATTTGATAAATTCAATTTTCTTGGGTTTGAATTTCAATATTACTAAAGACAAGTAAGGTTAATCTTCTGTCTCATTGGGCCCCTAAATATTTTAAGAAACACTCCATTAACCACATTTTGATCTTCTTTACTGCTGTTTTATTCTAGCATTTCTCTACTCCCACCACTCTGTTCCTCTCTCTCTCTCTCTCTCACACACACACACACACACACAATTGGAGTAAATCCAGGACAAGGACATTCACAATCTTGCCATATTCTGTATTCATTAGACTTCATCTTAAGCACTGTGTTCAATTCAGATTTTGAAGGCACATTAACCAACTGTAGAACAATGGAGTCCAGGACTGCCCTAGAGGACCGGTTGAAGGAACTAGAGAGGTATAACTAGAAAAGATACTTTTTTAGATCCTTCAGTTGTTAAAAGTCCCTAGTAATCTATTACAAACTGAGTGATTTTAATAGTTCTTAACCATTTGCTAACATATGTTTGCAGTGAGGTCCTATGTGTTTGTACTCAGTTCTCTGTCTTTTTTAAAAGGGAATTTTACTTTAGACTATACATTTTCTAAAATTAGAAAAATTATTTTGGAAAAAAAAGTTTGAGTATTACTTTGAAGATTTCATGGAGCTGCTGCTTCCAATCATCTGATCACTTCAGATGGTCTGATAATGTTAGATAAAACCTCTTTATCAGTAATGCACTGGAGTCCTGCAGCACTACTTTCCATATTCAACAAAACCTCTCTTTGCATAGATACATGTGTGTAAAAGCAGAACATTCATACTGAGGCCAGAGTGCCATCGAAGATAATTACAGAGACAGTAAAATCCTTTTACGCTGGGAAAAATAAAATGTTAGGTGTCTCATAAAATTTCAGAACCTGATTTCAAACGGATCATAACAAAGAGGAGATCAAATTTAGCATGGTGGACTGCTCGACAGGATATATTTGTAAGTATGAGATTCTATAAAATAGTTGATAAATACAAGACTATTGGTTTGATATAAATGACTAAAGGATGCCAATTTCATTGGTAGAACTTCTGGGAGTGTCAGCAGAAGTTTTTCTAAGGAAAAAAAGCAAACTAACAAACACATATTCTTTTGCCTGGCTTTCTATATTTAAAACAAAACTTACAGTCACTCACTATATAAATGAATCTTTTAAATTGGGCAATAGAGGAAATACTACAGTTTTAAAGTATATTATTTTATTTTAAATATTTTTTGTGTATATCCTCATTTTAAATGTTTTTCATTTTATATGTTTAGATAAAAATATATTACAAAATCAGACATTTATGAATTGTTTCAAAAATCATGCATTACCAAATTATTAGTTTCATCACTTTATTAGCGATACGGAACGCAGGTGTGGATTTTTGTAAGGTTTATCTGAAACATTGTTAATCTTGATTTTATAGAATGTTTTTATTCTTTTATGTTATGCTTAAGTGCAACTATGCACTAATTTCTTGCATTTTTTAAAGGACAAGAAATTTGTGTGCTGTGTAAACAAAGTCTCGCTAAAATGTAAATTGTTCCAAATTTTACTAAATTTTATGTAACATGCTATATCATAAAATAAAGAAATATATTTAAATGCAGATATATGTTAACAGACAGAATTGCTTTTAGAACATTTATTTATTTTCATGATACTTTAAGATTTCATTTAAATAATGGAGGAAACAAATCTATTTCTGGCATACTGCTAATACAACTCAATCCATCACCAATGCATTTATAATCAGTCTGAGAATTCGATTCTATCAGTGAAATGTATTTCTTTTAAATAATTATTAGGAGAAAACAGTGGAGGCAAAATCATCATGGAGACCTAAACTTGTTCTAAACACTCTATGTTTCTATTGTAAAAGTACATGCTAGTTTTACTGAGAGGGTATTGAAAAACAAAAAAGAAAAGCAAATTAATACACAATGTTAAGATAAATATGGATTATTTAAATAAAGAGCAATGGAAAAATACAAATAAAAACCGTAAAGAAATTTTTATAATGTCATGAAATTAAAACAATTTTAGATAAAGAGTTAATAAATAAAAATAGGAACAACCATAATCCAGCATTTCTGAGGTGGAAAAAGTATTTACTTAAAACTTAAGAGTATTTATAGAAATATTTGCCAAATATGCATTCTCCAGGAAGCACACAATAATCTTTTTGTTTTTGTTTGATTGTGTTATTATTTTATTTTTAGGTCAATGGAATGTTTCCACATATTATACCACCAACATGAGAAAAAAATGATTATTGTTTATTTGAAGCTTGGTGAGTTTATCCACAATTTAATCAGTTCTATGTCAGACCAATTTAGATCACTCTTTCACTGGGAATTCTCTTTTTGCCAAAGTAGATATGTAGTTCTATAAAACATTTAAAGTAAATTTTTATTTTTATCAGTATTGACTACTTGAACTCTAATTTTAAGGGTACAACTAAAGATGCCCTTGGTTGAATTTAACTAACAAAATACATTTATCAATAGGATGTTTTAATCAAATCCTTATCCTAAAGAACTTTACTTTTACAAAAAAATTAGAATGTACCCTTTATGGAATTACCAAGAATATTTCTTAGAAGTTCTCATTTGTAAATGTGAGAGGATTTCATTCTGCCACTCTATATTGGTGCTATTAAACTTTGATTGAGATGTATTATTTAATGATAAATATTGTTGAATGTTGGATTGTAGATACTTCTTTTTAAACCACTGGTTATTTTGCAAATTCTTTGTCCTCAGACTGTGAATTATATTTTCTTATTTTGTCAGATGATATTCTAAGGCTGCCTTTTCTCTTCTCATTTTAGAGGTATGAGAATTTTAATTTCTACTTCTGAGCATCTGCCTTCCATCTTCCAAAATTACTTTGGAATATTTTGTCATTATTTTTCCCCTTGTTTAATGTCCTTTTTCCTTCATGTTCAAGCCTTGCATGTTCCTTTGCTATAATATTACTAGTGTTTGGGTTGGAAGAGATAATAAACTCGGGTGGTCAGTATGACCTTTTTTACCTGAAGCTGAGTTAAGTATTTGTGAATTTATCTCTTTGTTTCAACGCAGAAAGCATTATAAAGTTGGGGGGTGGGGAGTTCTGTGATATTCCAACACAATGGTGGTACATGGTGCTTGTGAATCCAGCAGTAATCAATAGAGAGAAACACAGACATGCGGATGGACTTTCAGTTCCAGAAATCTTAGAATATAGGCGGGAAGGCACCAGGCTCTGGGCACAGGAGCAGAACTCTAGTCAATGGGACAGCGTCCAGTCTCCAGTCCCATTTCCTAAAGGACAGGAACACCAGAGAACATCTTATGGTCTATTTATTCTATGCATAACAACTCTTCTGGTCTATTTATTCTATGCATAACGCATCTCATACACAATTCTGTCACTAAATATTTTCTACAATTTAATCATTGATACCTTTGTGACATTATATTCTATTTGTATTCCATAAGTTAATAAATCTGTAAATGTTTGACTTAAAATGCTAACCAACATATAAACAACTACTTATATGTAATTATCAAGTAACATTCTAATGTAACAATTTAGGAAAGTTAAAGTCTAGTAGGAATAGATAAATCAGAAATATAAATAACATTATATCTATATATATTGCTTCTTTTTCAATGTCACCTAACTAATAAGTTGCTTGGACCAAGGAACCCTCACTGAATCAGTCATGTAGCTGAGCCCAGGGCTGCTATTGGTGTACACAGAGTTTTTGCTGGAATTATTTAAAAAGTAGCCTTTCACCACGTGGATGAAGCCCCACTTGGCTGTGAAGCCAATACTTAGGGGAGTCTGAGTGGATCTCAGCCTTCTCTCTCCTTTTGGACCAGGCATCTCCATAGAGAGAACAACCTGAATAACTGCATTTAAAGGGAAGCTGTGGCTGGGCTGGCCTCTTGCCCCTTTTTTCTCTAACACTCAAACATGCCTGAGCTCTTCTGGCAGCCCCAACCCATCAGTGTGATACACACACCCAGATGTCTGTGAATCCCTGTTGTAGACCCAATTAATTCTAAAGCTGGGACTCAGCCACTAATATAATGTGTGAACAATAGAAATATAGAAACATGGGAACAACAAAAATGAAGAGAAGGAGGATTTGCAGATTATATGTTGACATGTTGAAGAACGAATAAAGTTAATGGGGAAAACTTGTGAGATCTGAGATGAAATTTTAAAAGAGGAAGAAATGCAGTCTAACAGAATATATGTTTCCTGGTACATACAAAAGAACTTAGGAACTATTTCCTGAGTAAAAGCATGCAAGTAGCTGAAGGAAAATCAAATATACTGGAACAGAAAATTTTTGCATACATGCAATTTTTTTAAATCTTTACAGTTCCATTTTAGAGAAAAGGAAAAGGAAATGAAAATCTGAGGTTTAATTAATATGCCCAAGGTCACACAGCTTAATAAGAGCCTGACCTCAAGCACATGTCTGTCTGGCTTCAGACCCCAGAGCTATTTGAATATACTCTGGCAACTCGCAGGAGCTGTGGGAACCCCCTAAACTCCAGTGCATCCAGAAATTACTTTACCTTCACTATACTTCAGACCTTAGTGAGTATTGCATACTAAGACCATTCTGCTTTTGCAAATTTCATTAAATTTATAAAAGAAAATATGATAACCCATTAATAGACATATATTTGAGTTACAGAAATCACCACAATAAAAGGTCTGAAAATGTGTACACATAGTTCCAATAGATCAAGTGAGAAGACAGTGGGACACAAAAACTATTGTTAAAAATAGACGGTAAGGGAGAGGTCAAGTCTCAGCATAAGACAGGGATGACTAATTATACTTACAGAGAAGACATGTAGAGGAAGTAAATTTTTTCCTATCCTCCTACTTAGAAGATAAGCTGCGAGTCACTGTGTAACTACATTTTATAGGTGATCACAGAGATGAGGAATCTTGCAACTCAAACTAAGTAGCTTGAAATTTGAACTAATGTAGTTCAAGGTACAATTACACACAGGACTAGCTATTGACAGCCAGTCAATGTAACAGTTGTTTAGTCTCAATTAATGTCAGTGTTGATTATTTTCAGTCAGATTTATCTTTCTAGAAAAAGATTTCTATTTTTATCACACTGCTATTTAAAGACCTCAGTGGATTACTTCTACTAACAAAATAGAGTCTAACAGCTTTAGTCTGTTATTTAAGGTCATCTAGAACCTAATTACACACACAAACATATCCCTTTAATAAACTCTCCCTTTTGCTTAAGTCTTGTGAATCTCTATTTGCAATCAGAAGAGTACTAATAAGTGAATTAATCTATTCCCTTTTCATTTTCTTCCTTCCTGTAGATACAAATAACTTTATTGCTCCTTCTTGGTCCTCCTCACTTACAGTAGAGACCTACATAGAAAATGAAGTTAATCAGACCACATTTCCCATATATTCTTATCCCCGAACCTGCAAATGAACTTGAATCTATACCTGTATTTTCACTAGTTACAAGAGAATAGTAACTGTTTCCTGTATTTCCACTTCTCCAATGTCTCAACTCCCACATTCTGAATTCTAGCCCCTCCTCCTTCTTCAGGAACCTGAAATTCTATTGGTTTTCCTTCTTTATTGTGGGTTTTCAACCTCTGTCTATGTACCTTTTGCCAGCTTTACAATGTCACTCACATTGTAACTTGACTTATTGTAACAATGCCTCCTAGAGAGACATGCAGACCAGAATGGTCAAATGACAAGAGTCTGCCTCTCTGTCATTATTATGTCTATCAACAGCTTTCAAGAAAGAAAGAAGAAAAGAAAGAAAGAAAAGAAAGAAAGAAAGAAAGAAGAGGGGAAAAAGAAAGAAGGAAAAAAGAAGGAAAGAAGGAGAGAAAAAGAAAGAAGGAGAGAAAGAGAAAGAAAGAAGGAAAGAAAGAAAGAAAGAAAAAAGGGAGAGAGAGAAGAAAGGAAAGGAGAGGAGAGGACAGGGAAAAAGGAAGGAAGGAAGGAAGGAAGGGAGAGAGAGAAGAAAGGAAAGAAAGAAAGAAAGAAAGAAAGAAAGAAAGAAAAAAGGAAAGGAGAGGGAAAAAGAAAGAAGGAGAGAAAGAGAAAGAAAGAAGGAAAGAAAGAAAGAAAAGAAAGAGAAAAGGAAAGGAGAGGGGAAAAAGAAAGAAGGAAAAAAGAAGGAAAGAAGGAGAGAAAAAGAAAGAAGGAGAGAAAGAAAGAAAGAGAAAGAAAGAAAGGAGGGAGGTAGGGAGGGAGGAAGAAGAGAAAGAAAGAGAAAGAAAGGAAAAGGGAGGGAGGAAGGGAAAGAGGAAAGCAGGGAGGAAGGAGGAGAAGGAAGGAGGGCAAACAGAAATTACAAGCAGCCTTTCATTCATCCTGGGCTTCATTTTCTCTTGCTTTCCTCCTTCTTGTTTCTGTCCTCCCTGCTCCACTGAAACCACTCTCAGCAAGGTCATTAATGAGCATCTTGTGAACAAATCTGACATTTTTTGATCCTTTGCTCTCTTAATCGCTTCCCAGCTTTTAACACTTCATTGGCCACTCTTTCCTTTTTGATAAACTCATTCCTTGGTTTCCGTGATACTGTGTTATTCTGATGCAAGCTCCTTTTACACAGCCTTTCTCTTAAATGTTTGTGTTCAGAAACTCATACTGGGCTGTCTGCTTTTTACAGTTCACACTCTCTTCCTGGAACATCTCGTCATTTTTTTGTGGGGCGGGGGGCTCCTCTTATGTGTTTTATGAAAATAACCCACCTTTATCCTGAAGCCAAATCTCTCACCTCAACTTGTTCTCTTTCTGTCTCACCTTCCATATCCAATGGGTCAACATGTTCTAATAGTTCTTCCTCCAAAATGTCTAAAATCTCTCTCCTTCCCTCCATCTCCACTGCCACCTTCCTAATCATCCCTCACCTGAACTCCTGCAGTCACCCCCTAACTGGTCTCCCTGATGACACTCTTGCCACACTGTAATTCATTCTACTCACAAACCCACTTCAAGTCTTAGCATGTCTATTCTGAATTTTAAATCCTGCAATGATTTCCCAGCTTCTTACTGTGAAATCCATGGCCTGTATGGCTTAACATGCTTGGCCTCCGCCTAGCATTACAAATTCTCCCACCACTTTCTTGCTGCAGTGAACATTTTTAAACATGATTATTGGTTCAATCTTAACTCTCTACGCCTCTCAGCTCACTCTCTCACTCTGTCTGCCACACTCTAAATTCATGTGGTCACAAAATTCCTTTTTTTTTTTTTTTTCTTTTGAGACAGGGTCTTTCTTTGTCACCCAGACTGGAGTGCAATGGTGTGATCATGGCACACTGCAGCCTCAACCCTCTGGGCCCAAGCGATCCTCCCACCTCAGCCTCCTGAGCAGCTGGGACTACAAGTGCACACCACCATGCCCAGCTAATTGTTTGTTCTTTTTGTTGGAGAGATGGGGTCTCTCTATGCTGCCCAGGCTGGTCTCAAACTCCTGGGCTCAAGAGAGCCTCCCGCCTCAGCCTTGCAAAGTGTTGGGATTACAGGCCTGAGCCACAGTGCTGAGCCTAAATTCCTTTTATTTCCTCAGTGGGACATAACTCATTGCCTCTTAATCTTTGCTCAAGTTGCCCCTCCTTCACTCAGCACATTCGTGCATATCCTGCTGGTTCCAGCTCAGATATTACTTAACTAGGCTGCCTTCACTAACCCCTCAAGTCTAGTTAGGTTCTCCTCGTAGGCGTATTCACAACCCTGTACTTCCCGTATCCAAGCCCCCATCACATGTTGGGGTTTTTGTTGTTGTCGTTATTTGTTTTTGAGATAGGGTCTCACTCTGTTCCCCAGGCTACAGCACAGTGATGCAATCACAGCTTACTACATCCTCCATCTCCTGGGCTCAAGTGATTGCCCCACTACAGCATTCCAAGTAGTTGGGACTACAGGCACGAGTCAACATGACCAGCTAATTTTTTTTTATTTTTTGTAGAGACAGAATCTCACCATGTTTGTCCAGGCTGGTCTAGAACTCCTGGGCTCAAGCAATCCTCCCCCTTCAGCCTCCCAAAGTGATGAGATTACCGGTATCAGCCACTGTGCCTGGCTCATCACATGTATTTTAATTGCTTGTCAGTGAGGACAGGAAGAGGAGAGACAACATGTATATTGATCACAGGCAATCAGAACTTGGCACATAACAAGTACTCAATAGACTTTTGAATGAATCGTAAAGACAGATATAAAAATTCACTGCTTACCCTTAATAATTCATTATATATGTATGCATATATGTTTAGCAAACCATTTCCAGCTTTAAAATGTGTATTTAATAACTCTTAACAAATTTGTTAGTTGTCTTTTAAAGTCCTGAGTTAAAAACCTTCTATGACACGTATTGTTATGTAAAGGTGCCCGAGATGAATAAACTCTAACTCAATTTTAAAGTCAAAGTTACTGTGCCCAGAGTAGATAAAACCAGATAAGCAGCACCCTTAAAATTCACTCAGAAGGTGGTTTATTTTTTATTTGGCTATTTACACTATTTTACTTGTCCAGTTAAAATGAGGCTCTTTTTCAATACATTGAGAGAGCTTTCTAAAAACAAGAATTGTGGCTGGGCACAGTGGCTCATACCTACAATCCCAGCAGTTCGGGAAGCTGAAGTGGGCAGGTTGTTTGGACCCAGGAGTTTGAGACCAGCCTGGGCAATGTGGTGAAATCCCTTCTCTACCAAAAACACACAATAATTAGCCAGTCACGGTGGCGCATGCCTGTAGTCCCAGCTACTCAAGAGGTTGAGGTGGGAGGGTCACCTAAGACCGGAAATGTCAAGGCTACAGTGAGCCATGATCATGCCACTGCACTCCAGGCTGGGTGACAGAGTGAGACCCTGTCTCAAAAAAATAAAAATAAAAATAAAAATTGTCCCTTTCCTTGGGAGTTGGTGAATTCATTATCAGTAAGCTCTAAATGAAAAGATCTTTTTCAGAGATTGGTATTTTTTGAACTTCATTGTTTGATAAATAGTTAGGCCGGTTGAGTAAAGTCATTTACAAATCTAAGCACATGTATTTTTATAAAATATTTATGAGAGATGAGTCATTTTATTCTCCTCTCTCCTCCCTACTCACCCAGTGATTGTATTCCATTAACTTCAAGAACCCATCCTTTTTTATGATTTATAATATTGTATATTCCTTAGAAACTGACTCTAATATATAATTATGTTAAATGACCAAATTATACAAATATATACTGTATTTCCTTAGAAAAATGAGCAGGCGCAATTGTTGGATTTGTAAGATGTTCAGAGATGAATCTAAGAGGCCCCCTTCAAAGTAAGTAGCATTTAAGTTTCTATGGTAAGTGTAAAGCATATTTATCAGATGATAAATAGGTACATATTTCTTAAACTGCTATTGTAACATATTTTGTTCAGAAAGTAAAATTTGCATTTACACATGAGTCATTTCACCAGAAGAGCAGTCATGTGTTACTAAGATTCTTGTTTTCATTATCCATGGTTTACATGAGAATTCAGCAAGTTAAATGCTTTAGAATCTATTATGAATAGTCTCTGTTCTTTTTAAAAACAAAGAATATTGTTTGTATTAAAATGAGATTCTTCAATCCAAAATATTTTCTTGGTTCCAACCCTCCACATACGAAGTGCCAGAAAGTTTCATACCTAGATAAAGAAGGTGAGACTGGAGGAGGAATCAAATGTTTACCAAGCTCCCAAGTCTCTTCCTCCACACTTTGCCATAACTCAAAATGCAGCCATTTGGATGAGAACCGTGAAAAGAATAATGCCTGAGAAGAGTAACAGGCCATCGCGTTGGATTTGCTCACCTCAAAGAATTCCCAAGTTGAGAACTCCTGTTAGATTAACCATGAGTGCCTAACCTAGTCCATGTCCAGTCCTCAGTTCTGGCCACACCTTTCTGTATGGTCAGAGCCCCTGGCATGCTTGCTCTTTCACTAAAATACCAAAATGTCCAAAAACGCTTACAAGCTACTGTGTGGCAAGGAGAAGGATGCTGCAACAGTGGGCAGAAGAGATAGTACGACCCAAAGCTCAGCATTTTAAATGATCAATGAAGGCTACTGCACTGCACAAGTGCATCCAAGTTCAAAGATATAACTTGTTAATTAAGGGACAGCTCTCCTGTCTTCTGATGATTCCCATAGAGGAACACTGTCACAGCTTGCATTTCTTCTATCTGCCTTATAGACTCACCATGAGAAAAGGGGAAGACCAAAAAGATAAAAAAATCACATTCATGGAAAGCTGCCAGATAACAGTTATTTAATAGGTGCTTGGCATTCATGACCTAATTTAATTTTCAATATAACACTGTGAGATAGATGTTATTACCCCTATTATATAGACAGTAAAATTAAGGTTTGAAGATTTTAAGTAAGACCAAGGACAATTAAGTAGACCACTGGGATTAGAACCTACGACTGTCAGAGACTCCAAACATTCTTCATTCCTTTGCCTACAACATCATGGTATCTTAAAATGCTTTCATATCTGGTATCCACTGTCCATCTGTCCAGAAGAATGGAGGGGACACAAGGGAGAATTTGTATCAGGAAAAAAGGTGTTTCAAATAATCCTAATAAAGGCACCCAGGTAGCCATAGGCCAGCATTAAAATTGTGAGAGCCTCAGAAAAAAATTATAAGCAAAATGGGGTTCAATCAAAAATGAATTTTATTTCCCATCTTTACCCCGAACCATAATTACTCCAATCATCTCTCCCCATAAATCTCATGAGTCTTAGAGACAAAAGAACTCTCTTACCAACAATTATCAACACTTCATTTTAAGCTAACCCAACACATTGATGACTCTTCACTCGTGTTGTAGATTGTATTCTTCCCAACACATTAATGACTCTTCACTCTTTATTCTTTATATAGCTTTTATATAGGGAAGATTTTATTCTTCCCTATATAATGATTAGAACGCACGGGCATTCAATAAACCTTACCTAGCTCTTTCCATTTCACTGGATTGAAAAGGTTATTTTAGGTTACTTTTTCTAAAGTTTTAACAAGAGAAAAGAACAATGACTCAGATAGTATTTCATGGAAATGTTTTTTGAAAGCAATCTTAACACAGTACACTGTTAAGCCTCAGTACTGATGCAAGCAGTTCATCCAAAACTGGCAGGATCCATCTGAATTTTTAGAAAACAAAAGATATCTGACCTTTTAAGGACTCCTAATATTTTTCCATGTTCTAGGATATTTTTTAATCTCTTTAACTAATCCTCTTTCATTGTGTTAAGAACCTGCTAATGCCGATGGCTGTTCCTGCAGCACTAATTTTTAGGCTGCTAATTTTAGGTATAGCCAATGGACCGTGCTTGCATGTGTCTACAGCCATCTTCAATTATCTAGTTGTTGAAAGTAGAACAATTAAGAATGCACCATAAACTGAATGGCAATAAACACATTGGCTATTTCTGTTTCATTTCCAACTTTTATTGTAAGTTCAGGGGCACCTGTGCAGGATGTGCAGGTTTGTTACATAGGTAAATGTCTGCCATGATGGTTTGCTGCACAGATCATCCCATCACACAGGTAGTAAGCCCAGCATCCAATAGCTATTATTCCTGATGCTCTCTCTCTTCCCACGCCCCCACCCTACAACAGGCCCCAGTGTGTGTTGTTCTCCCCCATGTGTCCATAAGTTCTCATCATTCAGCTCCCACTTATAAGTGAGAACAGGCAGTATTTGGTTTTCTGTTCTTGCATTAGTTTGCTGAGGATATGGGCTTCCAGCTCCACTCATGTCCCTGCAAAGGACATGATATTCTTTTTATGGCTGCATAGTATTCCATGGTGTATAAAGTTATTTGTATTTGAGAATACAGTCATTTGCCAATTCACCTCATGAAGCTCATCAAAATGAACAGAATTCTGGAATCTTTCACAACTGTTTTCTAAATGGTAAATGGCTTTGTTTATACTGTTTAGGTCAAATGTAATTTGACATAATACACCTTAATAAAAATTAAAACTGATACAAAAAAAAAATCTAGCAAATAGGAGACTGAGAAAATAGTAGCTTTAGGGTTACTAACTGTATTATGTGAGTGCATGCAAATAGGTTTTGTGGATTAACTCTAAGATTCTAATAGATAAATAGGTAAACACTTGGCTGGTGGCAGCAGCAAACAGTGCATAACCCTTTTAAAAGCAATTTGGCAGTCTGTACCAAAAACCTTAAAAATTTGCCTCTCTTAACCAGCTTTGATTCTACTTCTGCTAGTGTCCTTGAATTACTCTAATCATGTGGCTATGGCAAGCCTTAAACACAGCTGGGCTACATTTGAGTTTTAATGGTGAAAAATGAGAGAAAATCAATATGCTGTTTGAGAATAATTATGAATAAACTATGGAATGCCCCCCTTGTAGCATATTTTGCCATCACCATAAACATTATGACTATCAATGATTATACATTTGTAATTATAAATTATAACACTACAAATGATTAAGACAATTATGATGACATAGAATGCATAAAGTATACACCCACATAATGTGATTACTTCTTGATTAAAAACACACAAATACAAACATAACAAAAAGACTTTAAAAAACTACATCAAAATACTAATAGTGGTAATTTATTAATAGAGAGATTATAGGACTATGGTTCTGTAGAGTATTTATTAAATTATATTTTCAAGTCTATACTATTTGCATAATTTTTATAATTTTAAAAATTTAAATAGTAAAAATAAAATGTAAAATATCACAGGAAGACAACTTGCCAACCAAAACCACACACAAATGGAATGTAAATATGTTTTGGTATCATTTTCAAGATAATATAATTTTACTTAGTTCAACAAAAACCTTGAGAATATTTAGCCCAATCAGTGCTTTTTGTTTCTTTTCAAAGCCTTACTTTGGAGGAAGTGTTACAGTGGGCCCAGTCTTTTGAAAATTTAATGGCTACAAAATGTGAGTATTGTGTATCTGTCATCTTTGAATAACTAGCGAGTTCCATTCTTAGAGGTAAAGGTGGGGGTGCCAGATGATGAATGTATGCTATTCTTCTCACAGCCTTCTAACTGGCAACTGACACAGTTAAAAAAAGAAAACCTGAAAATAGTTTGTTGTGTCAACCACTATTATTTTCTCTGGTGTTAATTAAAACAAGATTAGTCACCGTGAATATTTATTCTTCACAAGTATATGCACAAAATCCCTTGGAAAATATGCTTAAATAGTAACACATACCATAGCCTTCTAAAGTTAGTATTAAACCAAAAACTTACCTCGCTGTTCTTGCTGCCTTCAAAAGTAAAAACAAATTTGAGTCTTTATGTTCTAAAACTTCTCCCCAAAGTTTGTTTCAACTTTTTCAGTGTCTGATTTAAGTGGGACTGTACATGGGTCTGTATATAGTTGTTGGTAAGTATCAACATTAACATGGTATAAATAAGAGATATCAGCAATGGATGTGACAGACATAAAGTCATGGGCTCAGTGCAGGAAAAATAAAGGAGGACGTGCATTCAAGAGAATAGTCAGTTGCGTTTGGGGTCAGAAAAGCTGACAGGTTGTAGAAAATGATAAAACCAGAAGACAGGTACAGAAAAAAATGTAGGGTGCAGTCACAGAAAATTCTCCTGTTGAATTTGGTATTTTTTTAAATGGAGTTGGTTCCCCTCAATGCTTGTTAATTTTTGCCTATAGACCCATCTTTTTATTTAAGATCCCATTTGAGCCTCTCTGTGAATGTTTTATCTGTTTAGAGCGATAGACTATAAAGGAGAGTTAGCTGTGCTACTTACATGCTTTAACTAGTGGGGGTACCAGTAGCTATTCTGGGCAAGGTACCTCCTATTCCTCACAGAGGTTGCCATACTCCTGAGGCACTACCTGCTCTTTCTGACTCAAGACCCTTTTTAGTATGGACTCAGTTGTCACTGCCCAGCCCAGAAGGTAATGGCAGTAGGTGTAGATACTTGGCTACTCCTGCTGAAACACGTTAATCAACAATTCTGGTACTTACTTCTGCCCCATCCCTAGGGCTGGATCTACCTCTACAGGCTTGGGTCACCACCTGAGCTCTCATCTTTTGTAGCACACCTTTCCAATGGGCATTTGGGGCCATAGTTTCTTCCTTTGATGCTATCACCACTGCCTTTCACTTTTCAGGTATTCCTCATAGCTTACAATCCAATTTGCCAGCATGAATGTGAATTTTAAACAAATATATTCTGGGTCAATTTTAGAACACTGAAATGGGATGAAGAGGCAAAAGTATATATTCAGTTAACTATATTGTAAATTTTTGTCCTCATCCTCTGTAACACACATTTTGCCACCTTGCTAGATTGATCTCTTTCTTGGAGTTTCATACTCTTCATCTACAAAATGGGAATGATATCACTTATCCTTTCAGTTTTATTGTGCAGGTGAGATATAAAACATCTAGCTCAATGCCTAATAGGCACACAATAATTGGTAGTTTCTTTTAATAGTAATAAAGTACATGTCTTTGAATATCATTCTTTTTCTCTCTGCTGCCTGCCAACAAGTCCAAAATCTTGGTATTTAATACTCTCTACACCCTAACCCAAAACATTTCCTAAAATTTGTCTCTAGCTATGCCTCATCACATAACATGCACTCCACCAATGTGACTGTCACTTCGTTTTCTACTTGTACATCTATGATTCTTCTGCTCCAGGCTTTTGTTCAAAGTCCTTTTCATCTCTAGTTACTCTGCTCATCTTTGAAAGTTAAATTCAAGTGCCACTTTCTCCAGAAAACTGTTTAGAAATTTTTACTTTATCTTCTATTTTGATAGTATTAACATTTAGTCTGCTTTTCACTGTAGCTAGTTAGTGTATTGGGTTTTCTATATAGTGACTTTCTCCCTAGATTATAAATTCCTTAAGAGCACAGCTTGCCTCTCATTTACCTTTCAAACCCCTGAGAGACCGAAAATGTGTTTTGTGCCCAATGAGCATGCAATAAATGTTCCATGAATAAATACAAGAAAAATATTAGTGAGAAAAGATCAAAACACCAAGCTATATTATGTAAGTTTCTGTGCCAGTTCTGGAAGCCTCATAAACAAAGTGAATAGGCTTAATTATTTGGCAAGGATTTCAAGTGGTCATCTGCCTTGCTAGAATCAGCAATTTAGAAAGCTAGTGTCATGAGAATAAGCAAAGGCTCTAGCAAAGATGAGAATAGGAAAACATCATAGTGCTCTTTATAAAAGCCAGCAAAAATAGGGTAAGAGCTTTTACAGAAATCATATTACAATGAAGTTTATGTAAAAATTCAATAATCACATAAGTAATAAAACAAATCATTCTATGGATCATCCAACCAGTAAGACAAAACTAAAAATATAAATATTAAATGTGCCAGAGAATAAAAATGTGTTGACATTAACCAAGAACATTAGTGAAATGCATGCTCTAGCTGAGATATGCAGATACATATTTTTATACAGATTAAAACATTATTTTTAACAACATGTAGCTCAGACACACACAGGAAAAAGAAATATATCAGCCTGGGTCTCAATAGATGAACCGAAATTGGTTTAGAGATGTTTTGGGGAGCCATTAAGTCATAGCGATCAAAATACAATTAAATTCAACATCTTAGTGGGCAAAGGGGATCCAAGAAAACCATCAGCTTGAGAACAGAACTCTGGCAAACTCCAAAAGTTAATTAGAAATTAAGAATGTTAGCAACTTAGACACCTTTTAGATATGCTATTTAATGCTACATTATTCACGAATACTTTTTTAAATATCAAAGATTTTTTTGTTATTTATATATTTAAATACCAAAGATTTTTTGTTATTTATATATTAAAAAATCAAAGATTTTCTTGTTATTTATATGAAATATAATGTACTCAAATAGAACTAAAGTAGAGAGACTAGCTAGAAGGCTGCTGCAATAATTCAGGTAAAATTGGAACTCAGTGGGGAAGACAAGGCTGGGGGTAATTTGCATACAAATGCTAACAAAAGTCGTAGGGCTATGAGACCACTGAGAGGGAGAGTTCAGATAGAGGAAAACACACCCCGAGATGAAACTTAGGTGTGTGCTACTTCCAAGTGCAGATAACCAGAGAGGTCAGCAAAGTGGATGGAAAAGGAGCACAAAGTGAGATAAGAATGATCAAAATAGTGTGTTCTTGTGGAAGCCAAAGAAGAGAGTATTTCAGGAAAGAAGCTGTGAATTATCAAAGACTGCTGAGAAGTCAGCTGAGGTGAGGAAGGAACAGTGACCACTAGACATGGCAATATGGAAGTCAACAGTGCCTCAACAAGAGCAGTTTCATGGGTATGGTGGAGACAGGCAGAACCAGAGGAAGTGATACACGGCATAGGGAATCATTGACGTAAGTTTTGCTGTGGAGTTCTGCAGAGAAAAAAGCATTGACTGGAAGCAAGAATGAGGTCAATACCGGAAGTTTGAGTCAATAGTTGTTACTAGTTATATTTGGGAAATACAGCAATATATTTGTAGGATGATGGCAACCATTCACGGGGAAGAAACTTATGACATAGAATAGAGTGGAGATACTTATAAGAATAATAGAGGAATGCAAAGTGATGGAAAAAGCAAAAGTAGGAGAGAACCAGAAAAAACTTGTTTGGCCGTCCCAAAAAGGAACAGGGACACTTGCCTCTCAGGAGGGAGGTTATAAAGGAGGAGTACAGATGGAAGTACTCTGGTTATTTCTGCAGAGAAGACAGTGAATATCCATCTGATTAATCTGTGCTCTCAGTGAAGTTTGAGGCAAGGTCTCCAGTAGATTGCTCAATTGCTCAGGAGAAGATGTGTTAGTATATTTTAACATAACAAGGGAGAAGGCATGAAATAGTTTCTGCAGATTTAGAGAACTATGATACTGTGGAAGGCTCATTGGATGACTGGGCAGTGTTGAGTGTCTGTCTAAAATCTGAAGTTATGATTTCAAATATGAAACCATAGTTGTATATTTTTCTCTGGCTTGTTCAGGTTGCCCCAGTATACACACAGAGCAGATGTTAAGTCATTCCGGATAAGCAAGTGCTCTGAATCGCAATGCTTTAATCTTTTGATCAAAATCATCTTGGAATGTACTATTTTCCACCCTTTCTAAATTATCACAGTCTCATGCAGACCACCTTAGAAATGCCAGTTAAACAGTGTGGGATTGCCATACTGCTGAAGGCAATGAAGGCTGCCCTGTATCATGAACCATATGAAGGGCTGGTGCATCTTCATCAGCATCATGGCACAAAGCAGGCAGTAGAAGTTACTGACGGTTACTGCTGCTCCCTTTTGTACATCCTAATTCCAAAGGCAGAGTCATTCTCTCAGCTTTTTTCATCTGTGCAAGCTCCTTTGCTGCACAGTGTGATTGGCAGTTTCCTACACTATCACTTATTCTAATCTCTGCTAACTACTGCTGTTGCCATGGTTCCCTTCATCAACCCTTATATTACCTGCACTGCCTTGCCTCTACCATTTCCACTTAGCACTTTTTGTCTTCTTTAACTTCTCATGCACTTCTTCACCTTGCAAAGCCGCGGGGGGGCGGGGAACTTGGCCTGGTATAGACATCACTGTCCAATTAGTACTTTTTTTTTTGGTATTTCTTTCAGAATTTCAGAAAACCAAAAAGTAATATTATATCAGATATAAACCTGTGGTCTTTAGTGCTTCCTAGATGTTGAATAACTAGGGCCTGCTTCTTCACTTTTCAAGAGCCATAGGGAATCATTTTAAGACACAGAAATATGAGGGATTCAAAAGTCCAAATTGACATGTGCTTATTCAGTGCCTGCTATATAGCAAGCAGTGTTGAGGCAAGGGGTACACGAAGATGAATAAGCTGCAGTCCTGATCCCCTAAGAGTTCTCAGGTGAATGAAAGGATAATGGAAGGAAACCACAGCAAAGAGGGCTGGCCTTTGTCACTGGGGCAATGGGAAATGTTGAGAGGAATAAATAAAGGGCTGTGGCTAGATTTTTGTTTTAAAGATTTTTCTCTAATAAAAGCATAGAGGAAATTGAAAGCAGGATCAGATAGATGAATCGAGGCTTCTTCAGATTTGATGGTTTACAAATATACCTCAAAATTCACAAACAAAAATAATACGTAAAAGAGAACAGAAGGTAATGCAATAAATGTAACAGAGATAGTGACCTCAGTATATAAAGAGATGTGAAAATTTTAAGAAAATACTAGCAATGCAAAGAAAAAATAGACAAAAGATTTGGAATTCAGAGGAAAAAAAGAAATGGTCAGTAAAAATGCAAAACTGTTTAAGCATTATATTTTTAAAATACATATTTAAACAATTACAAGTTACTGACTTCACCCCATTAGATTGGAGAGGGTGGAGTAAGTCAACACTGACACTGCCATTGGGAATGAAAAATAATGAAATCCTTCTGAAAGCAATTTTATAATATGTATCAAGAGTCTCCAAAAATATTACATCTTCAGTCTAAAAATTCTACTATTTTAAATCAATTATTTTTCCTAAGAAAATGGAAGTGAAAAGGTTTATAAGCTACAATATTCAATGTAGGATAACTTATAACCAAGAAAAGGGGAAACAATCTAAAACAATAATAATAGAGTGGCTAAATATATTAGGGCCTATCCCATCAACATACTATTATATGATCACTAAAAATGAAAAGGAGAAAGTGTTTGCTATGTACTATTAACTATGAAAGAATAAGAATGATACAAAATTGCTTTCATATTATAATGCCCATAAGATGATTCCAGTGTGTATTTGTGTTTGTGTAGATGAATGAATTCTAGTTAGGTAGGCAATTATTCATGAACAAAGGATTAAAAGAATAAAAGGAAATATATCAAATGGTTAACAGTGGTTATTACTTTACTAGAAGTTTTCTGCATTAAAAACGACCCACAGCTCTTTAAGCTGTGTTCATATTAATAATATTAATATTAATAACAAAGGTAGAAGAAAAATCAGAAATTATTAACAGCATAGAAGTCACAACAGAGAATTTTAATAAAACTGAAGCTTCAGTGTAAAACTCCACACATATTATGGTAGAATTATGAAATGCATTATCCCCAGTGGTACAGATTGAAAATAAAATGAATTTTAAATTGGCTTAGAGGCATTTCTAATGGTACTGCAACATAGTACACCCTTGGGATTTCCTGCCTGGTGTAAGCCTTGCAATCTTACAGAAAAAATAATTCTGGAATAGATGGGCCACTGTTCTGACTCAGCCATGAGAAAGCCCACATTTCCCTTCTGCATCAAGAACACTGGCATGTGTCACCTTGTGTGTCATAGAAATACTAATTTTAGTGACTAGTTTTAAAAGAACAGTCTAGAGATTCCCAAAGGCACCACTCTCACTTTTTAAGGAAAAAGTATACACTGCGTATGACATAAGCCATTTCTTCCACCCTCCCAATTTAAATGAGCAATTCTGTTGTTTCTCGCTTATTCACTCTGCTCAAGTAGAATCGCAGTCTCCTGAGCATAATGTTCAGGAATGAGTATCATTTAAAACTTCGGAACAGCTTACGCTGCCCGATTTAGAAAAGGCTTTTCCACCTTGTAATTCACTTGTGGTATGAATCAATGGAAATTCTAAAGACAGCAATTCAGTTCTGACTTCAATAATTACTAAGATTCCTGGAACACTTTTACACAAATGCATTTTCAGCTGCTAGCTTGAGTAACTCGCAGTATATTCAGACAAAAATTAGCCTGATGAAGACAGAATTCTGTAAAGTATGCCAATGACGTGAGTCCACTCATTCTGTACACTAGAATTATATCTAAAATGTCAGACAGGCTCAAGTAGTCCAGTTTAGCTTTCACTAGTCACCGCACGGTAACAAGTGACAGAAAATCTTAGTGATTTACAATAATAAAGGTTCACTTTTTTCATGATACACAACAGCTAGGGTCAGCTCCACTCTATTCCATGTCTTCACTCCAGCTTTCGGGCTAAAGGAGCAGCTCTTTTCTAGAATATACTCTTCCTGTGGTGGCTGTGGGGCATGGGAAATAGAACCACATGATAGTTTTTAAACCTTCTGCTTGAACGTGTCCAAGGCACTTCTGCATATATTTCATGACTAACACAAGTTCAACGGCCGACGCTGATATAAACAGGACATGGAAGTATAATCCCCCTACACAAAGGTCAGGAAATAACTGAGGAACAATATTACAATTTGCCACATCAAGTATCTGAAATATATCATATTTTTAATAGTATATATAGAATAGTGTATATCTATGCAGCATATATAGAATACCATATATCCATGCAGTATATATAGAATACTACAACTTGGGATCTATAATATGTGTATTTATGTGCAGAGGGATAGATAGAGGAAACAGATCATGAAGACAGAAAAAAAGATAGATGATAGATAGATAGATAGATAGATAGATAGATAGATAGATAGATAGATAGGGCAATGTATATATGGCTTCATTAGCAAAGGACTTTGGTATGACAAGAATTGTAGAACCATTTGGCCAGCCCAAAAAGAATCAGGGATACTTCTTCCAATCCATCAGGAAGAAAGGTAAAGAAGTCAGATACAGATACAGTTGGTTCTAAAGTGATAACCTATAAACTTTACTATACAATTAAGCTAAACATAAACACAAATTCAAAATACTAACTTGGAATCTAATGTTGGTTTCCAGATCATTTTCCTACCCCTACCTACTCATCCACTCAACCCATCCAAGTAGCCTGTGTGACTGACTCTCATTCCATGATCCACAGATTTTTATCTGGTATCTCATTTTCTTTCTCTTCCATAGCTAAGTACAAACCATATAAATATTGGCTTCCAACTTTACTTGTTAAGCCAGAAACAGCTTTTTGTTCTTTTTGTTGTTGTTGTTATTTGTTCATTGGTTTGTTTGTTTTTTGGTTTGCCACCATTCAGCTATCTTTTTAGGAATTGGATTACCAATTCCTGCATCTATGTTCTCTGTTCCCACCTTTTTGTGCCTATGCTGAGACAAGACACAACTTAAAAGTCCCTTCGGTGTGAAAATCAACTGCTTGTTTGAAATCTAAGTTAAAATATATCCCCCTCACATTGGATAGGAATATTTAATCTATAACATTTTCTATGTTACAGTTATATAATGCCTCCATCTCATCTGTCCTCTTAACTCATCTCACGTTATGTCCTTGTGAACCATCTCACATGCAATGTCCTGAAGGCTGTATTTGCTCATGTGATAATAATAATCCATGTTCCAATTTTGAGTATTCCTAGAATGTAATATTGATATTCAGCTTTCCCCAACTCCAATGCCTCCTTAGAATAGATCTACTTCTATTTGAGTTCTTTTGCTTGAAGACAAAATACTTCGTTATCTTTGTTCGTATATCACTGCTAACAAAGCCAAGCTCTCAAGAAGCCTGGCTTTCTAGTGCTAGGAAACTTGATCTGATCTCTTAGATGAAGATCCAGGAAAATATGATCTTACTCATCATTTCCATTCCATCTGGCTACCATTATTTCTCATAACAGTAAATGATACTGACCAAGATAGTGTTAATCAAAATCCTATGCTTTTGGAGGTGATAGATATGCTTATGGCATTGATTGTGGTGATAGTTTCTTGGGTGTATACTTATCTCCAAATTCATCAAGTTGTTTTAAATTATGTACATCTTTTTGTAAACAAAATATCCTACGCTAACAGTCTCTAAGTGGTTATTACTCAGTGTGCCTACACAAACATTTCTATTAACATAAATTGAAAGTTACATTGTTGTTTTATCATATAGCAATCCAATTCCTTGGATATGCCAAGACACTTTCCAGGCTAGTCTAGTCAAAAAAAATTAATATCTTGAACCTTGAGAATACTTGGTCCTCCCAAAGATTCCAATGAATATGTTAGATTTGTGAGAGCTCACCTAATCCTCTTCTTCAAATACTAGCACCTACAAAGTAGTGTCTTAATTGGAAAAGCTCCTCCTAGGCTTATACTTATCTCCACACTCCAGAAAGGCAATTTAAGATCAGAGCTGAAGATAAGAATCTCTGGCATCAAGTGTCATGTGATGGTTACGCTGCACGTAATCCCTGTCCTGTACTAGATTCTGAGATCGTTTCCAGCATCACATCTGATTTTTCATTCCTTGTCTGCTCCCTTATTTCTGGCTTGAACCATAAACCATGAATATGAAGTTGAATTTTTCATCTATCTGTGTTCTGCTCTGATTGGACATTGAAAAACACTCCAGGGTATACAAACTAATTAGAGTATCACTTTTACATGGCTTGGATATTTTTCTCCCGATCTTGACCTACAAGTTTACATCTGAAACCCTGCTCTTACCCTATAGTTTGGCATGAGGTCTTAGATTTTTCATGTCAGCTTCATGATTAGAGCCCTGTCCTCCTGAGCAGCTTAAGTCCTTTTCCTGGGCTCTCTGATGTCTCCTGTCCTATCCGTCCTAGACTCATCCACACTGGTGGGTGTTTTGCTCTGAGTGACTCAGAATAAAGGGATGACCTCACCAGTGATCAGCATTGTCAAGCATGCTTCAGATGTTAGCTCTGAGTGTGTGATAGACATGAAAATTGATATGTAGAGATAGATATAAAATATTTACCTGTTAAATAATTTGTGAGTTTTTAATCAGGCTTTGTTTTAACCGTATTGCTTAGATTTTTTTTGGTGATTTTGACCCATGAAAATAAACTGATTTCTCCTCTACTTTTAGATGGTCCAGTAGTCTATGCAGCATATTTAAAAATGGAGCACAGTGACGAGAATATTCAATTCTGGATGGCCTGTGAAACCTATAAGAAAATTGCCTCACGGTGGAGCAGAATTTCTAGGGCAAAGAAGCTTTATAAGATTTACATCCAGCCACAGTCCCCTAGAGAGGTAACTACCTCACAATGACGGGAATGGAAATCAGTTCATCCCTGCAAGGGCACTAATATGGATATTAGCATCCATAAGTGCCGGGCACTTTACATCCAGTGTCTCCTAAAATGCTATAAATTCAGTATTGCTAACCTTATTTTACAGATAAGAAACCTGAGACTCTGAGAACTTGTCCAGTGTCACACAGCCATTTAGTGGTAAAGTTAAGATTCAAAATTAGACCTATCTGGCTCCAAAGCTTCTCCCCATTAAATTATCTTAATTTCTAGGCAACTTAAGAAGAAAAAAGGAGTCTATGGCAAAAGTATTGGCCTTCCCAGCAGGAACTATAAATTCCATGAAGAGACATGTGAGAATCCTGTGTTGTTGGGCAATGAGACATAAAAAGTCCTGTCAAGGGAACAAAGAGAGAGGACAGTATATGAGATTTCTATCGCACAGGGCAAGCCTACATTGTTGACATATTCCCCAGAACTCTTCTCTGGAAAATACCTGGTTTATTGAAATAGCCACTTCTCCCCTCTATTTATCCACTTCTCTTCATTTTCTTCCCATTTCAGAGCATATTCAGTTAAAGCAACATTTGTGACTATTAAGGGAGATAAATTTTTTAAAAGCACCGATTTCTCTTTTCTTTAAAAAGAGACGTTTGTCTTACAAACTCCCTGGTTTGTAGACTGCTACGAAGAAACCACTGCGTCCTGCTGAGTAAGCCGTGGTTTCAGAGACTTCCCTGGCCTGGAGCCTCATATTTTTCTTTTTTGTTCCTCTTGGATGTGGAGTTGGATATTTACTTTTAAAAAAGCAAAATGTTTATTTTTTATACATCTTCTTAGATGCCTATACAACTACAAAGAAAATTACCCTATTCCACTGAAAAGGAGAGCAGGGAATAAATTAAACCTTTCTATTATATGTGCCTTTTTTTCAACTATGCTTACTGACGCTGTACATGTAATTTCACCTTTCAGATTAACATTGACAATTCGACAAGACAGACTATCATCAAGAACATTCAGGAACCCACTGAAACATGTTTTGAAGAAGCTCAGAAAATAGTCTATATGCATATGGAAAGGGATTCCTATCCCAGATTTCTAAAGTCAGAAATGTACCAAAAACTTTTGAAAACTATGCAGTCCAATAACAGTTTCTGACTATAATTCAAACGTGTACATAGAAAATGGTATATTGAAAGTAGTGGGTTTGATCTTTTTATTTAGAAACCCACAAAATCAGGAACACAGTATAAATAAAACAGAAATCAAACTCTAAATTGATTTTTAGTTCCTAAAAAGAAACATATCTCAAAAGCAATGGAATCTAGAATTCTTATAACATGAATAACAACATTTACAGCATACCTATGTAGTTCAACTAATATATAAGGAAAAGGAAGGTTTTTCTTCATGACACAAGTATTATAAAATTTTTACTGTAGTAGTCAATTAATGGATATTTCCTTGTTAATAAAATTTGGTCTCATAATTTACAAATTAGTTCTTTAAAAATTGTTGTTCTATGAATTGTGTTTCTAGCACGAATACGTTCTATAGAGTACTCTAAATAACTTGAATTTATAGATGAATGCTACTCACAGTACAATCAATTGTATTATACCACGAGAAAATCAAAAAGATGTTCTTCAGAGACATTTTATCTGTAAAATTTTCCTACTATTATGTTCATAAACAAACTTCTTTATCACATGAATCTTCTACATGTAAAATATTTCTGATGATTCTTAGCTGTTAAAAAAATATGAATTTCTTAATTTGCTCTTGCATTTACATTGCTATAAGGATATAAAATGTGGTTTCTATATTTTGAGATGTTTTTCCTTACAATGTGAACTCATCGTAGTCTTGGAAATCAATAAAGCCAAATGTCAACTAAAGACTTACATTATCTTTTTCAAAGACAAAATAAATATATTTTCCAGTACAAATTTCAAAAGGCCTAAAGTTGGTATATGGTGAGAATATATAATATTTGTATTTTCCATAGTTTTCCTGGAAAGTGTAGACAATTTAATACCCTCATTGGATATTACCTTCCTATCACTTCAAAATATTAAAAGAATCCAGATTCAATATCCATAATCAGAAGCTCATCATATTTACAAGTGTAAAAGTTGATCTGTTCCATTTTATAGTTAAAAGGGAACAAATTAGAAATTTCAAGTCTTGTATTCCTGACGGAAGAAAACATTCAAAAATGATTTTTCCCTCTTGGAATTATTTTAAAATATGCGTATTTTCTCTTGATTTTGAAAAGTGGCTTAAAATAGACTTATTTTACCCTTCTGCAGATGCAAAGTTTTTTCTGTCTTTCCAGTGATTCACTAATTGGTTTACCACTGAATTATTTATTCTGTGAGTCATTATATTTTATTGTTACCAAGAAGCGTAAATTTAGTCAGAGTCAGATGCTTCTGTAGTTCACGAAATCACAGACGTTTTTCTGCAGTACCGTCCACTTTTAAAAGATGAGCAATGTGAGTAACTACACAGCCAACCATAGCATAGGTGCTAAGAAGGAATAAGTCACTAAACCACCTTGCCTCCAGCTCTGAAACCAAAAAAGCCTACCAAAAAAAAAAAAAAAGTGAATACGCAAAGAAGCATCACTGATACAATTTAAATACACTTTAATTCTGCACAATGGAAATAATACTGAATTCATTGTTAAGAAACTTGGGTTTCAGTTCTGGATTTCCCAGGTTAGCTATATAAATTTCTTTAGGTCTAGGTAAACTAGCAAATTATACAAATTACTTATTCTCCCTGCTCTTCAGTTTTCTCACCTTTAAAATGAGGTGATTAAAATAGATAATACCTTAGCTCCTTTCCAGCTTCAAAATCCTGACTACCGTCAGTACCTTTTTTTTTTTTTTTTTTTTTTTTTTGAGACAGAGTTTTGCTCTGTTGCCAAACTGGAGTGCAGTGGCACAATCTTGGCTCACTGCAACCTCCGTCTCCCAGGTTCAAGTGATTCTCCTGCCTCAGCCTCCCGAGTAGCTGGGACTACCGGCGCGTGCCACCACACCCAGCTAATTTTTCTATTTTTAGTAGAGACGGGGTTTCACCATGTTGGTCAGGATGGTCTTGATCTCTTGATCTCATGATCTGCCCGCCTCAGCCTCCCAAAGTGCTGGGATTACAGGCGTGAACTACCGCACCCGGTCAAAAAGTACTTTTAAATTACTGAGTTCTTCATTATCTGAAGGGTTTTGTGTGATATTCCATTGCCTTTCCATTGATTTCATAAATGTAATACAATGCCATACATTCAAAACAGATTTTTGCCACAAAAATACTCTTCTAAGATCACGTGTTCAGATTGCTCCCTTAACTTAGGCCTTCCCACACCATTCATTGCTGAGACTGGTGTTCTAGCTCCAAGAAAAGCCTTCAAAGATTGTAGAAACCAGTAAGGAGGTTCCTCAAAAAATTAAACTACCATATGATCCAGTAATCCCATTTTTTCGTATTTATCCAAAGGAATTGAAAACAAGATCTCAAAAAGATATCTATACCCCTGTGTTCACTGCAGCATTATTCATAACAGCCAAGAACTAGATGCAAACTACATGTCCTTTGGCAAATGAGTGGATGAAGAAAAAGTTATACACACATACTCAATGGATTATTATTTAGCCTGAAAAAGAAGGAAATTCTGCCATTTGTGCTAATATGGATGGAGCTGGAAGACGTTTTGCTAAGCCAAGTAAGCAAGACACAAAAGACGCCATGATCTGGGCCGGGCACTGTGGCTCACGCCTGTAATTCCAGCACTTTGGGAGGCTGAGGCGGGCAGATCACAAGGTCAGGAGTTTGAGACCAGTGTGGCCAATACGGTGAAACCCCGTCTCTATTAAAAATACAAAAATTAGCCAGGCCTGGTGGTGGGTGCCTGTAGTTCCAGCCACTCGAAGGCCTGGGGCAGGAGAATTGCTTGAACCCCAGAGGCAGAGGTTTTAGTGAGCCGAGATCACATCATTGCACTCCAGCCTGGGTGACAGAGCGAGACTCCATCTAAAACACACACACAAAAAAAAGACACCATAATCTGAATTGTATGTGGGATCTAAAGAGTCAAACTCATGGAAGCAGAGTAGGATGGCAGTTGCCAAGGACTGGAGGGAGAGGAAAATGAAGATATATTGGTCAAGGGGTACAAAGTTTCAGTAATGCATGATGAATGAGTTTTGGAGATCTAATGTAGAGCATGGTGACAATAGTCAACAATACTGTATTGTATACTTGAAATTTGCTAAGAGAATAGAATTTAAATCTTCTCAACACACACATTCATATACACAAATGGTAACTATGTGAAGGGATAGATATGCTAATTAACTAAATTATGATGGTCATTTCACTATATATACATATATCAAAACAGCAACTTGTAGATCTTAAATATACATGATTTTTATAAACCAATGATATCTCAAAAGCTGCTGAAAGAAGCATTCATAGATGATCCTGTCATTATAGGATGTAAAAGTTTCATGAGAATAAAATATTAATTTTTTTATTATTATACTTTAAGTTCTAGGGTACAAGTACACAAAGTGTAGGTTTGTTACATAGGTATACATGTGCCATGTTGGTTTGCTGCACCCATCAACTCGTCATTTACATTAGGTATTTCTCCTAACACTATCCCTCCCCCAGGGCCCACCCCCCAACAGGCCCCAGTGTGTGATGCTCCCCTCCCTGTGTCCATGTGTTCTCATTGATCAACTCACACTTATGAGTGAGAACATGCAGTGTTTGGTTTTCTGTCCTTGTGATATTTTGCTGAGAATGATAGTTTCCATCTTCATCCATGTCCCTGCAAAGGACATGAACTCATCCTTTTTATGGCTGCATAGTATTCCATGGTATATATGTGCCACATTTTCTTTATCCAATCTATTATTGATGGACATTTGGGTTGGTTCCAAGTCTTTGCTATTGTGAATAGTGCCATAATAAATATACATGTGCATGTATCTTCATATGGGCATGATTTATAATCCTTTGGGTATATACCCAATAATGGGCTTGCTGGGTCAAATGGTATTTCTAGTTCTAGATCCTTGAGGAATCACCACACTGTCTTCCACAATGGTTGAACTAATTTCACTCCCACCAACAGTGTAAAAGCATTCCTATTTCTCCACATCCTCTCCAGCATCTGTTGTTTCCTGACTTTTCAATGATCACCATTTTAACTGGTGTGAGATGGTATCTCATTGTGGTTTTGATTTGCATTTCTCTGATGACCAGTGATGATGAGCATTTTTTCATATGTCTGTTGGCTGCATAAATGTCTTCTTTTGAGAAGTGTCTGTTTATATTCTTTGCCCACTTTTTGGTGGGGTTTTGTTTTTTCTTGTACATTTATTTAAGTTCTTTGCAGATTCTGGATATTAGCCCTTTGTCAGATGGGTAGATTGCAAAAATTTTCTCCCATTCTGTAGGTTGACTGTTCACTCTGTTGATAGATTCTTTTGCTGTGGAGAAGCTCTTCAGTTTAATTAGATCCCATTTGTCTATTTTGACTTTTGTTGCCATTGTTTTTTGCATTTTAATCATGAATTCTTTGCCCATGACTATGTCCTGAATGGTATTGCCTAGGTTTTCTTCTAGGGTTTTTATGGTTTTAGGTCTTACATTTAAATCTTTAATCCATCTTGAGTTAACTTTTGTATATGGTGTAAGGAATCAGTGTTCTACATATGGCTAGCCAGTTTTCCCAGCACCATTTATTTTATAGGGAATATTTTCCCCATTGCTTATTTTTGGCAGGTTTGTCAAATATCAAATGGTTGTAGATGTATGGTGTTATTTCTGAGGTCTCTGATCTGTTCCATTGGTCTATATCTCTGTTTTGGTACCAGTACCATGCTGTTTTGGTTACTGTAACCTTGTAATATAGTTTGAAGTCAGGTAGCGTGATGCCTCCAGCTTTGTTCTTTTTGCTTAGGATTGTCTTGGCTATGTGGGCTCTTTTTTGGTTCCATATGAAATTTAAAGGAGTTTTTTCCAATTCTGTCAAGAAAGTCAGTGGTAGCTTGATGGGGGTAACATTGAATCTATAAATTACCTTGGGCAGTATGGCCATTTTCATGATATTGATTGTTCCTACCCATAAGCATGGAATGTTCTTCCATTTGTTTGTATCCTCTTTTATTTCATTGAGCAGTGGTTTGTAGTTCTCCTTGAAGAGGTCCTTCACATATCTTGTAAGTTGGATTCCTAGGTATTTATTCTCTTTTCAGTAATTGTGAATGGGAGTTCACTCATGATTTGGCTCTCTGTTTGTTATTGTTGCATAGGAATGCTTGTGATTTTGGCACATTGATTTATTGTTGTATAGGAATGCTTGTGATTTTGGCACATTGATTTTGTGATTTTGGCACATTGATCCTGAGACTTCGCAGAAGTTGCTTATCAGCTTAAGGATACTTTGGGCTGAGACAATGGGATTTTCAAAATATACAATCATGTAATCTGCAAACAGAGACAATTTGACTTCCTCTTTTCCAAATTGAATGTCCTGTATTTCTTTCTCTTGCCTGATTGCCCTGGCCAGAACTTGCAACACTATGTTATATAGGAGTGGTGAGAGAAGGCATCCTTGTCCTGTGCTCATTTTCAAAGGGAATGCTTCCAGTTTTTTCCCATTCAGTATGATATTGACTATGGGTTTGTCATAAATACCTCTTACTATTTGGAGATACATTCCATCAGTACCTAGTTCATTGAGAATTTTTAGCATGAAAGGCTCCTGAATTTTGTCAGAGGTCTTTACTGCATCTATTGAGATAATCATGGGATTTTTGTTGTTGGTTCTGTTTATGTGTTAGGTTACGTTTATTGATTTGCATATGTTGATCCAGCCTTGCATCCCAGGGAGGAAGCTGGCTTGATCTTGGTGGATAAGCTTTTTGATACACTGCTGGATTTGGTTTGCTAGTATTTTATTGAGGATTTTCACATCAATGTTCATCAGGGATATAGTCCTAAAATTCTCTTTTTCTGTTGTGTCTCTGTCAGGCTTTGGTATCAAGATGATCCTGACCTCACATAACGAATTAGGGAGGATTACCTCTTTTTCTATTGATTGGAATAGTTGCAGAAGAAATGGTATCAGCTCCTCTTTGTACCTCTGGTAGAATTCGGTTGTGAATCCATCTGGTCCCGGACTTTTTTTGGTTGGTAGGCTATCAATCATTGCCTCAATTTCAGAACCTGTTATTGATCTATTCAGAGATTCACCTTCTTCCTGGTTTAGTCTTAGGGGGTGTATGCGTCCAGGAATTTATCCATTTCTTCTAGATTTTCTAGTTTATTTGCATACAGGTGTTTATAGTATTCTCTGATGGCAGTTTGTATTTCTGTGGGATTGGTGGTGATATCCCATTTATCATTTTGTATTGCATCTATTTGATTCTTCTCTATTTTCTTCTTTATTAGTCTTGCTAGAGGTCTATATATTTGGTTGATCTTTTCAAAAAACCAGCTCCTGGATTCACTGATTTTTTGAAGGGCTTTTTATGTCTCAATCTCCTTCAGTTCAGCTCTGATCTTAGTTATTTCTTCCTCCATCCCTTTATTTTGAGCCTATGTGCATCTTTGCATGTGAGATGGGTCTGCTGAATACAGTACACCAATGGGTTCTGACTCTTTATGCAATTTGGCAGTCTGTGTCTTTTAACTGGGGCTTTTAGCCCATTTACATTTAAGGTTAATATTGTTATGTGTGAATTTTGATCCTGTCATTATGATGCTAGCTGGTTATTTCGCCTAGCAGTTTAATTGATGCAGTTTCTTCAGAGCGTCAATGATCTTTACAATTTGGCATGTTTTTGCAGTGGCTGGTACTGGTTGTTCTTTTCCATGTTTAGTGCTTCCTTCAGGAGTTCTTAAAAGGCAGACCTTGTGGTGACAAAATCTCTCAGCATTTGCTTGTCTGTAAAGGATTTTACTTCTCCTTCACTTACGAAGCTAAGTTTGGCTGGATATTAAATTCTGGGTTGAAAATTCTTTTCTTTAAGAATGTTGAATATTGGTCCCCACTCTCTTCTGGCTTATAGGGTTTCTGCCAAGAGATCCGTTGTTAGTCTGATGGGCTTCCCTTTGTGCATAACCCAACCTTTCTCTCTGGCTGCCCTTAATATTTTTTCCTTCATTTCAACTTTGATGAATCTGACAATTATGTGTCTTGGTGTTGCTCTTCTCGAGGAGTATCTTTGTGGTGTTCTCTGTATTTTCTGAATTTGAATGTTGGCCTGCCTTGCTAGGTTGGGGAACTTCTCCTGGATAATATCCTGAAGCGTGTTTTCTAACTTGGTTCTATTCTCCTCATCACTTTCATGTACACCAATCAAACGTAGATTAGGTCTTTTCACATAGTCCCATATTTCTTGCACACTTTGTTTCTTTTCACTCTTTTTTCTCTAATCTTGTCTTCTCACTTTGTTAATTTGATCTTCAAGCACTGATATCCTTTCTTCCACGTGATTGAGTCGACTATCGAAGCTTGTGTATGCTTCACGAGGTTCTCATACTGTGGTTTTCAACTCCATCAGGTCAGTTAAGCTCTTCTCTACACTGTTTATTCTAGTTAGCCATTCATCTAACCTTTTATCAAGGTTTTTAGCTTCCTTGTGATGGGTTAGAACATGCTTCTTTAGCTCAGAGAAGTTTGTTATTACCAATCTTCTGAAGCTTGCTTCTGTCAACTCGTTAAACTCATTCTCCATCCAGTTTTGTTCCTTGCTGGCGAGGAGTTGTGTTCCTTTGGAGGAGAAGAGGCTATCTGGTTTTTGGAACTTTCAATCTTTCTGCTCTGGTTTCTCCCCATCTTTGTGGTTTTTATCTACCTTTGGTCTTTGATGTTGGTAACCTATTGATGGGGTTTTGGTGTGGATATCCTTTTTGTTGATGTTGATACTATTCCTTTCTGTTTGCTACTTTTCTTTCTGACAGACAGGCCCCTCAGCTTCAGGTCTGTTGGAGTTTGCTGGAGGTCCACTTCAGACTCTGTTTGCCTGGGTATCACCAGTGAAGCCTGCAGAACAGCAAATATTGCTGCCTGATCCTACCTCTGGAAGCTTCATCCCAGAGGGACACCTGCCTGCATGAGGTGTCTGTCAGCCCCTACTGGGCAGTGTCTCCCAGTCTGGCTACACAGAGGTCAGGGACCCACTTGAGGAGGCAGTCTGTCCATTATTGGAGCTTGAATGCCGTGCTGGGAGAGCCACTTCTCTCTTCAGAGATGTCAGGCAGGGATGTTTGTCTGTAGAAGCTGTCTGCTGTCTTTTGTTCAGCTATGCCCTGACCCCAGAGGTGGAATCTAGAGAGGCAGTAGGCCTTGCTGAACTGCAGTGGGCTCCGCCCAGTTCAAGCTTCCCTGCTGCTTTATTTACACTCTGAGCATATAATCGTGTACTCAAGCCTCAGCAATGGTGGATGCCCCACCCCCCACCAAGCCCCAGAGTCCCAGATTGATCTCAGACCGCTGTACTAGCAGCAAGCAAGGCTCCGTGAGTGTGAGACTCACCAAGCCAGGCACAGGAATCTCTTGGTCTGCCAGTTGCTAAAACCATGGGAAAAGCACAGTATTTGGGCAGGAGTGTACCATTCCTCCAGTACAGTCACTCACAGCTTCCCCTGGCTAGGAAAGGGAAATCCCCCAACCCCTTGCATTTCCCGGGTAAGGTGATGCCCCACCCTGCTTCAGCTCACCCTCCGTGGGCTGCACCCACTGTCCAACCAGTCCCAGTGAGATGAACCAGTTACCTCAGTTGGAAATGCAGAAATCACCCATCTTCTGCGTCAATCTCACTGGCAGCTGTACACCAGAGCTGTTCCGATTCCGCCATCTTGGAAGCTGGGGCGATATTAATATTCTTTACAGTATTTAAACTTCACTGTATTTAAACTTTGCATTTGTATGTTTACTGTATTTAAACTTTAGTGATAATATGTGTAAAGTCTTAGAACCTGTATGACTTACAATGGATGGGAGAAAATAGGGTATCATTAAGATTCTTGGAGCACTAAGTAATATTGTTCATTGCTGTGGAGGCCAGAAGGTAACAGAAGAATATGAATTGCTTAAGACTACAGTCATATCTTATTTTACATCATATCCTCACTGCTAGGTAGAGGACCTGGAACATATGACACTCAAAAAAATAGGTAAATGAATGAGTGAATGAGTAAATAAATGAATCAGTCAATTCATCATCAATGAGAAATGAATAAATCTGGTGTCAGATCTCCTTTACTCTGTAACTTAGCACTGCCAACTTTTAAAAAGCAATTCCAGGATTGCACAAAAAATGTAAAATTTCAGGATAACATATGTATAAAAAATAGAGCATTATGATCTGAATTTTAATAACTGAGCAAATCTTCTATCCAATGCATAGAAAGACTGGACAAACAAAAGATCAGTTCTACTAAATATTGTTGATACAGGAGAGAGTGTGACAATACAAGCCAAATAGGTACAGGAAAATGTATAAGTTTGTGAGCATGGTTCGCTAGCTGAAGGGAGAGCAGGCTTTAAAGCAATGCTCGGTTATCTCATCAATAAAGCAGTGATAATTCTGGTTGTTTTCATTATTAACAAATATATTAAATGTTCCCTTGATCTTTTTTTTTTTTTAACAACTTCTAATTCCTTTTCCAACTAAAAGAGTTCTTGGTTTTCTTTTCCAAAGTCAGGAAGGTAAATGTGCTTATCAAATTTTCTTTCAAAATAATTTTTAAAAGCTGAACTTCTAAATGTTTAATTGACTTCCATTTAATATTTCTATCAATTGCAGAAAGACAGCTTTTCACATCACTATCATAGCAGATTCTTAGTATTTGTCAGAATATTTTAGAGGAAAAACTCACATCTGTTTCACTTTCTTTATTCAGCACATAGCACAGGGTAAATGTTCTGTACAAATGGATAAATATTCTATACTTTTGATGAAAAATAAAATACCTAAAATATTTAAAATTATTTGTCCAAAGAATTAAATGTAGAAAATTTTTGTTGAAGATATTTAGTTCTACTATGAAAAATGTTTCTTGGATCTCAAATTCAACTGAAATGTCATTACTAATTTGAAATGCTTACGAACCATATGATATGAAAATGAGTATTAACTAGAATTCATACTAAGAAGCAAAAGGATTATTATAGGCATGTTGTCCATATTGAAAGTAAACTACCATTATTCTTGATCTAAATATGAGAAATTTTATTTGTGATATTCCACACAATAAATATTGGGGGATTCATTTCCAAGATAGAGTATTAGCTGTAAAAGAGAATATTTTCATTAAAAAGCATATGATTGATTAAGGTGAACTGTTGTTAGTTGTGGAAGGTGTTACCACATTAGTTCAATTTTATCTAAGCCACTTGATTTTATTCACTTTCTCTTAAAAATACCAGTATAAAAATACAGGTTGAAGTCCTAGATATCTAAACTTGATGATTTCTAGCCACTATCAGTAGAAAAAAACAATATTTCCACGTTTCAAATTCTCCTCATCTCACTCCATCAGTGAATGAGTATATATCTATCTATCCACACACACACACACACACACACTCACGTATATACGGGCAAGTAGGAAATGTTACACGTATAGTTTATCCCTGTGTCCCCACCCAAATCTCATCTTGAATTGCACTCCCATAATTCTCATATGTTGTGGGAGGGACCCGGTGGGAGATAATTGAATCAAGGGGGTGGATTCCCCCATACTGTTCTCGTGGTAGTGAGTAAGTCTCATGAGATCTGATAGTCTGATAAAGGGAAACCCGTTTCACTCGACTCTCATTCTCTCTCTTGCTGCCACCATGTGAGACGTGCCTTTCACCTTCTGCCATGATTGTAAGGCCTCCCCAGCCACGTGGAACTGTTAAGTCCAATAAACCTCTTTCTTTTGTAAATTGCCCAGTCTCAGATATGTCTTTATTAGCAGCATGAAAACGAACTAATACAACATGCATGGCCACAATACACATGCTTCAAGCACGTTTAGAACACCATGGGTCTTTCTCATTCAAATTATACTAAATCAGTCTAATATGGACATAACTAGTAAATGATATCAGAATAATTAGCATTCTTTACTACTTATTTTTCCCCTTGAATAGATGGATATTTGTACTCCAAAACAGAGTAAGTCTAGAGTTTTCAGTTCTGCTTAATATTCTGATTTTACCTCCTAAATACAGGCTTTCTGCCCTGCTCCCTCAGCACCACCACATCATGGTGGACAAAGAAGATGCCATGTGGTGTCAGGAAACAAAAAGCTTTGGATTGAGGTACAAAGCAATTGGATTAGCATCTGTTCATTCACCTGATGTTCTTGTACCTTTAGGACCAGTAGGCTTCAGCTTCCTCATCTATAAAATAAAGTAGGATGAGATGATTGAGTAAAGCATGTGCTATCCATGTTTTGTTACATACCATTACTAATGTGTTCATCATTTTCTTTTCTGTAACTTGGACTCATTTTGAAGAGTAATTTCTCCAAAAATTGAAATTTTCATAAGGAGTTTAATAATGATCTATTTATTATATTTTGCATTTACCCCTAATTATAAGAGTTCTAAGTATTTGACTTAGAAACAGAGAAATTAAACTTAAATTGTATCTGCGCTTAAGTGCTGTCTGTCCAAGAATACTGCATGGAAGTATGTGTTTCATTTTACAAATAGTTAAAATAGTTTCACATTATTTTAACTTAATAATACTCTAAATATTGCTAATTTTTCTCAGGGGATTTTTTAAATTATTAAATATTTTATTCCATTAAGACAATTTTAAATGATAATTATCAAATGGCTACAAGCCTATGTTCATATTAATGCATTTTGACATGTTTGTTTTATCCTTAGTACTTTAATATTTTTGAGTTAAAATCATATTCTTTGACTTCCGAGATCAGAACCTGAATATATTTGATTTTTTAAAAATGTTTGATATATACTTCCAGACTCTGGAAATGTGCAAGACAAGCCTTCATTGTCCCTGCTTAGAAATAAAATCTTAGCTTCTCCAAAATAAGATAGTGATAGAGATTTGTACAATTCAGAATTCAAGCATCTTGGCAGATATGAACACTTTTCTATAATTCATTAGCCACACCATGATTTCATCAATTGCAAAGAACTTTTTATGAATTTTGGAAGAATTACTATGAAAAAGAGATATATCAAGCTTTCTCCAAAGACATAAAACGTTGCAATTTGAAGAAAATTATTATTTTCTTCACCCCACTGCCCAAAAATATTTTCACCATATGTAGGGCTGCAACTTTCACCACTTGTCATTGCATCAAAATCCACATCATGAGAAGTGAAACACTAGTGCTAACACTTTAGCTGTTGCCTAGCAGAAAGCAAACTCTGGTAAAATAGAATGCTGGAATATAGGGAGCAGAGGAAAATATCTAGGCTCAGTGAACAAAGATAGTAGGGAAGCTAGAGATTATCAGGTGCTGAATAGGATTTGGGGAACAAATGGAAATGGGTTGCTTATAAAAATCTCCCCATGATGCTTATGGAAAACCAAAACAGGGCTTAGTTTAAAAAAATCAGGTGTTCTAAACTGATAATTATACACTGTAGTGAAATAAGATTTCTATAAAAATAAAAGAGCAAGTATTAAATTCCTCATTAAATAGTATTTGCAGAAGCATTCCTTATATAACAATCTACCCAGCTCCCACTGAGTATAGACATTGTACACACAAACATTAATTAGGTGGTATTTCTTTTCTCAATGGCATGTAAGCTGATAATTAAAACACAAAATAATCGTAGTCAAGGTAGACCTGTGTGAAGACTGCTGTGGAATCCCGGCAGAAGCATCTACCTCTACCCAGTGCAATTTGAAAAGAGAAGAGGTGATGTTTGAGATGAATCTTGAAGAATAATTAAGAGATCACTCAGAGGAAAAGGGAAAGCAGTGTGAATTGGAACAAGAGCTGGAGAAGGGAGAATCTTGTAGCAATTAGAAATATTTAGAAGAGGGTAGAGGCTTTGAAATCAGATAGATCTAAGTTCAAAGTCTGACTTTAACAGTTAGCAGCTATGAGAATTTAAGAAAACTGCTTAATCTCACTGAACCTTGTTTTTACTTCATCAGTAAAATAATATATATTAAAAAAGCATTAATCACACTTACCTCATAGGCTTCTTTATATAAAAAGTGCATATAAAGTCCTGAATCTGTGTTCAATATAATTTAACTGTATTACGAGTTATCACAAAAGCCCAAATGAGAGACAATGATAGTCTGAGCTAGGAAAATGAGGAAAAGAGAAACAATTTGAAAGAGAAATTATGAGCGCAGCAAGGAGGGAGAGATCAAGGTTGATCCAAAGTTTCTAGTTCAAGCAGCAGGGTAAGAACAGGTGCCATTAACTGAGTGAAAGAGATCAGAGGGATGGGCAGGATTCAGAGGGCATGTTGCGTGTGAGGTGCCGCCATGTCATAAGTGGGACTCCAGAGAGAGGTAGAGGCCAGAAATGCAGAACTGGGAGCTGTTGGCATGACTAAGACACTGGCCAGATGAGATCTTACAGAGAATCTGTGCAGAACAGAAAGTGGAAATCCAAAAGACTCAATCAAAGCTTAGGAAAGAATATAATAGATTAATGTCTCTTCAATTCTCACTGTAAACTCCTCATGATATTTACAGTTATCATAATGATCATTTATGACATTTTACCATGTAAAAGGTATTGAGCTAAGTGTTGATATAGCATTCATTCACTGAACAAATAGTTATTGAGCATCTACTGTATGATGACATGGTTATCAGAGATGGGGATTCAGCAACAAGCCAAGCAAAACACGTTTGCCCTCTTGGAGCTTAAATTGGCTTTATGTAACAAAAAGGGTACTCAACTAAAGAAAATCACATCAATTATGATAAGTGATGTAAAGAGTGAAAATAAAATAAAATAGTAGAGAGTGGCAGGTATAGGTGAGGACACACTGGAGAAAGAAGTCAGAGGACCCTCTCTACGTAGTTCATATCCTCCTCTTCTCTTGACAGCCCTGATCAAGAATGAGGAATCTGATGCTTTGAGAAGCCAAACAATTTGTGTGTGTGTGTGTGTGTGTGCGCGCTACTTAACATGAGCACTACTCTCTTAACAGATTTTTTTTAACTTGTGCAATACAGTATTGTTAACTATAGGTATGATGCTGTATGGTAGATCTTTAAAAATTATTCTTTTTGCATAACTGAAATTTTATACCCATTGATTTTATACCCACTCCCCGTTTCTCTCTCCCCACAGCCTTTGGAAGCCACTCTTCTATTCTTTGCTTCTACAGGTTTGACTATTTTAGATACAACATATAAATAGAATCATGCAGTATTTCTTCTTCTTCAGTGACTGGCTTATTTCCCTTAGCATAATGTCCTTGAGATTCATCCATGTTGTCAAATATTATAGGACTTCTTCTTTTTGAGACAGAGACACTCTGTTGAGCAGGCTGGAGTGAAGTGGTGCAGTCTCTGCTCACTGCAGCCTCAACCTCACTGGCTCAAGCCCACATTAGCCTCCCAGGTAGCTGGGACTACAGGCAGGTGCCACCATGCCCAGCTAATTTTTGTAGTCTTTTGTAGAGATGGGGTTTCACCATGTTGCCCAGGCTGGTCTCAAATGCCTGAGTTCAAGTGATTCACCCACCTTGGCCTCCCAAAGTGCTGGGATTACAGGCATGAGCCACCACACCCAGCCACTTTCTTTTTTATTAAGGATGAATAATATTCCATGGTATGTGTACACCACATTTCCTTTATCCATTTATCCACATAGACATTTAGGTTGTTTCCACATCTTAGCTCTTGCAAATAGTGCTGCAAAAATGTGGGAGTGCTAATATCTCTTTGAGATCCTGATTTCAATTCTTTTGGATAAATGCCCAGAAGTAGGATTGCTGGATCATATGATAGTTCTGTTTTTAATTTTTAAGGAACTTCCATACTCTTTTCCATAGCAGCAGGACCAATAGTATACACGTACAAGTGTTCCCACCAACAGTATACACATACAAGCGTTCCAATTTACTCACATCCCCAACACTTGTCTTGTTCATGTATATATTAGTCATCCTAACAAGTGTGAGGTGATTTTATTGTGGTTTTGATTTGTATTTCTTTGATGATTAGTAACACTGAGCATCTTTCCATATACCTGTTGGTCATTTGCATGTCTTCTTCAGAGTATCATACTGGAATAAAGACAGACATCTAGAACAATGGAACAGAATACAGAGCCCAGAAAAAATCAATGTATATATGGTCAATTGATCTTTGACAAAGGTGTCAAGGACACACAATGGAGAAAGAATGATCCCTTCAACAAATGGTGAATATCCACATGCAAAATAATGAAATTGGACCCTAATATTATACCATACACAGAAATCAACTCAAAATGGATTAAAGACTTAAACAGAAGACTTAAAACTATAAAACCCCAAGAAGGAAACATAGGAGAAAAGCTTTTTGACATTGGTCCTGACAATTATTTTATGGATATGACACCAAAAGCACAGGCAGCAAAAGCCAAAATAGATAAGGTCTTATCAGGAAACTGTGCACAGTGGAAACTCAAAGGATCCAATCTTAGGGGAGAACATAACATATTAACGACTCTTAAATTCCCATTGTAAGCTCCTAATAATATTTACAATTCAACTAAAAAAAACTACAAATCTCTGCAAAGCAAAGAAAAAAATCAACAGAGTGAAAAGGTAACCTAGAGAATGAGAGAAAATATTTACAAACCATATATCTCATAAGAAATTGATTATATATATATCCTACATATATATATCCTATAAGTCAATATCCTATATGTATCACATATATGTATCATATATATATGAGAGTGTGTGTGTGTGTGTGTGTGTATATATATCCTACAATTCAATAGCGAAAAAAAAGCTAATAGCCTGATTTGGAAACAAACTAAGGACTTGAATAAATAGCTTCCTTAATGACTCTCGGCTAGAACGAAAGTTTTCATAATTCCAATTCCTTATAAGTACTGCCTTCTACAAACACACTAAATGGAAAATAAATGTATAATGATCTAATATAAGTAACTGTGTTCAAATTTAAAATGCCATTACCTATACAAACTGATTTAATATGGATGTTTGCTATTATACCTATCTCTAGTTACTGCTGCTAATAAACTTATACAAATTAGTTCAAAACATCATTGATGCTTAGGTCTCAGAAGATTTACCTGGGAACTGATGTGATGATGCCCAAGTTCCAGTACTAAAATGGAATGCTTTCTCTTTAATTAGCAAATAGGTTACTTAAGCCAGGAAGTGAAAAGCACATATTGGGTACTCAGTTATACATTTATTAAAGGGAGAAGAGGCAAAGGCAAAAGAGCCAAACTACCACCTGTCAAGAGGTTGGAGGCCATGGTCCAAACCATGCGGCACCCCAGCATGTCACTGTTGTCTTGGATAATAAGTAAGGAGAGGAGATCCAGGGTCGGGGCTGTGGACAGTCAGTACCAACTGGCTTCTTCACCTTCAGTTTGAGGAACAACGGATGTGAACAAATAGCAAGAAATATCATTAGAAACACCAAAAGTGAAAGAAAAAAAGTACTCAAAGGATCTGGAATGTATGGCCAAATAATTTAGAGAAAATAAAGTAGAAAATCATGAGTTCATTTTATTTAATTTTAACAAGCAGCATCTTACTCATCTGATGTTGTTTTTATCTGCCAGAGGCAGCAGCATTTGCCAGTTTCTGAAGACACTACCCAGTATCTGGCACCTATCACTGTTGCCTTGTCTTATGATCTTGCTTAAAATGAAGAACTAGCCACTTCAGGCTTACATAATTTATCTAAGTATAAACAAATATGTTTATAGAAAGGACTTGCCCAGGGTTGTTTTCACATTTCAACAGTTTAAGGACAGAGTGCCTCCCCAAATCAATGAAGTCTTCATCGTTCATAAAGAATATTGGTATACATTATTTAACTTGAGCCTCAAAACAGTCCTAGTGGGAAGGCATTTTTCTCCCTGATATATAAAGGAGGAGAG
The DNA here is from genome assembly GCF_000951045.1 of Mandrillus leucophaeus. NCBI lineage: Eukaryota > Metazoa > Chordata > Mammalia > Primates > Cercopithecidae > Mandrillus > Mandrillus leucophaeus. Next base: position 5,027,507 of record NW_012105031.1, read on the forward strand.
TAACGAAACCCAACGAGTAGGACCTTTGATTTATGTGGGTCAGTGACTGAGTGGCAAGATTCAAGCACACAAACAAAAATCTGGTAAAAAGGTGAAAACAGAACCTGCCCTGCGGGGGTGCTGCATGAATCCAGCAAGCTGATGGACATGCATGCCCAGACCACAGTACCTGGTAGATAAGTGTCATCCTGAAAAGATCGTTATTAAAAGAGAACACATTTTAGAAAGTAATGGCTTGTAAGAACCAAAATGGATGAAAGCAATAGTTAGGATACAAGAGAAAACAAAATGAAATATGTAGTAAAGTAGACTGAAAGGAGTATCAGCCTTAGACGTCAAACAGAATTCACAGACCCAGTGTGTCTCAATTTATTAAGTTCAAATTTATTCATTGCTTCCTTAGCATTTCATTAAATACTTAATAGATATGATGCATTGGACTAGTTGCAGGCAATATGCAGTAGGCAAATAAAATGTGGTCCAAACCCTCAATGTGCTTAGACATTAGAATAGAGGAGAGATAAATGAAAAAAAAAGCGCAATGCAGAGAGTGTTATGATGGTAAATAAGCAATGTTTTTAATGATAAACATCCTTCATTAGAGAACTTTCGTTCTTAATAAGGAAAGGAAAGTTTTCAATACAAGAAAGGAATATGCCAAATCTAGAAACATACTTAGTTTGAAATTTATACTTTAAAAGGAATCGTGTAAAGAAAGAGGTGGGAAAATCTACTCGGCAATTTGACTGCTTGACAGGATTACAGCTCATCTTGCTGCTTCTAATTAATAATGCATTTTGCCATATTATTAGACACTTAGATGTGTTTCCCTGGCAGCACTTGTAACTGAGTTCTCATAGGCCTCTTATGGTGAGAAAAGAATAAAAGATAGCTAAGGTAAATATAGTCTGTTTTATGCTGTAATGCCGTCTCATAGCACCCCAGCCCCTTGGTGATTCATATGCAAGTTACATCCCAAGCAACTCAATCTAAAATTGGAGTGCATGTGCTCGCACAGTTTTTATGTCTCAGTTTGGCAGTTTCTATCTAGAGGTGCCACAAATTAATGTTATTATTAACTTAAAATTTTGGTGAAAAGTGTTATACATGCTTATTCTTTGAAAGGTAAGAGAGAGAAAATAAGATTCCGAGGTTTCATGTACAGGAAAAAACTTGGAAGCTACTAGGTACCAGGCACTGTGAATAGTCATTTTGCTTTTCTTATCTCATTTAAGTCTCACAACAAATGTGTAAAGAAGTTATTATTAACTACATTTTTTTAACCTTGAGAAAACTGAGATTCAGAGAGATTAAAAACTTGTCCAAACTCAAAGAACTAAGAAACCAAGCTGAGACTAAAACTAAACTTTCTGACTCCAAAAGTCACCCTTTCCCATAAATCAAATGAGATTTTTACTTTAATTGCACCTGTGTTTTTCAATCACATGCACAGACCTCTGACATCGAGGGATACTTGCATGACTAATACTGATTTTCTTGATACATCTTTAAATAGCTATTTTCAACATTCAAATGATACCATGAAGATGGCTGTGGTCATCATCTTAAGTTAGAAAATTCTTTCTATGCAATATTCAAGCAGCATTGATATGTACATTCCAAGAAAAAAATCATAAAGGCTTAATTTTAAAACAGATTACTGTCATCATCAAAAGGCAGGGAAACTGTTCAGATAATACTGAAATGAATAATCATTCAGATAACAAGATGACATTCAGAAATCATCAGAGCATCTCTTGCTTGCTAGCATCTCTTGTCCAGAGTAGTCTCTTGCCCATTGAAACATCATCAATGTTTCCCTGGTCCAGAGCTCCTACCTGAACTCCAGACCTAAACGGTGCAATGCTACCACATATCAGAACCACCATTTATTGTACGCTATTTTTTGCCAGTTATTGTGCTGAGATATGTAATATATTACCATCACTCATCCTCAATAACTCTTTAGCGTACGTAACCTGAATCTCATTTTTCTGTAATGTTTCCTTTCCTGAATGTAATTGTTACTTCCCTGAAGTTACAAATCTAAGAAGTGATGGAGCCAGGCAGCAATTCAAGCCCGGATCTTTCTGACTCTAAGGCTAATTCCTGTTCCTCCAGTCATCACTGCCTCTCAGTATAAGCCCTGATTCGCACCTGTGGTACTAACGTTCTTTTAATGTTTTTCATGTCTAGAGCTGAGTACATCTTTTCCCCTCATTTGATATCTCTGCTTTCTCCCCATCCCATATTCTTTATTCAGAATGAATGGCATCACTTCTCAACTGAAATATAATTGGATGCTCACTTGCCTGTCTCTTACACTAAGCTATCAGTTATCTGTGTGTGCCCAGAACCTATCACAGAGCCTGAAAGAGAGTGTAAAACTCACTTACTGCATAAGTATTTGCTAAATAATGTCACCCAGTCACCTTAGTCAGAACCCTAGAAGTCACCTGAGATTCCCTCCTCTCCTTCAGCGCCCACTACCAGTTAGTAACCAAGTCCAGTCTGTTCTATTCTAAATGCTTCCTGAAGCTGTCCTCATTCTTGCCTGGATTTAGTTACCTTCTGCAAGATGGAAACTCCTTGTCTCCAAGGTAGCTTATGTCCATAACACTGCTTACTAAATATGATTAGCGCTAAAACCACTTTAGGAACTCCTATGTCTCTAGCATGATGAATATGTCTCTCCAAATGTCTTAGTTTTGTTTACCACCCTAATCTCATTATTTGATCACGCTCTAATGTTCCTCTCTCTCTCTCCATCCCTCTCTCTGTCACTCACACACATTTACAAGCCCTTTAAATTCACATGGCCTCTTTCCACTGTGCAGTTTATTGTACATGAAATGCCCTTTTTCAATTTATTCATTTCAGAAATTACTAATTACAAGACCAGTCAATAGTTAATCATTTATCATCTCTTTAAAGTCACAGTCTTCCAATATTTGTACCTCCACACAGAACTTCTAATCATTAATATATGTGTAACTAATTTCATACATTCCAAATATGGAAACTTCTGGATTGCACAAATTATCACCTAGTATTTTATCTTATCTGTAATTATTTTTGTAATTCAGATAATCTGATTCTTATAACTAGGAAGGATTTGTAGGAAACAAATGTATGTGATATTAATCAAGATTTTTTTCTTGCATTTCTATTTTGTCTGGAGCAAACAGTAGCTCAAGAGAGCACTTAAAAATGGCACAGAAAACAAATGATTGAAGTCTTGGCTTTTGAGTTCCAAAATAAAGTCTTAAAATTTGCAGAACTGATAAAGATCTCAAAAGCCTTTTATTTGCAAAAGAAAACTTTTCTCTACTTTAAAATGGTTGTTTTGAAAAACCACACATAAAGTTTGTGTCATTAGAAAAATTAAATTTTAAAAAGATCTCTAATAATTAGGAGATATATTACTACAAAGTAGTCTTTACTAAAATTTTTTAAACATTTTGTCTTTTGCAAGGTAAATTTTAAGTTTATTTACTCTAGGTAAGATAAGTTCATTTATCTTTCTAGTTTTTCTACTTTATTTTGCCAATAGAAATTTAGAAAATAATTCATCAGAAAAATCTGCTTTGCTTTGATAGAGATCCTAGCCCTCCTATAAAAATTGCTTCTATAAATACATTTACCTCTTCTAATTCTGTACTATTCCTTATTAGATTTCCCTTAGCTGAAATTTCTCCTCCTCCCTCTTTGCTTAAATAAATTATGTTCCTCCCCAAATATCCATCTCAAATCCCTCCATGTTTTCCCAAAGTCCTCCATGATCACTCTGGGTTAGCAAACCATCTCTCTTTCATCTCTGAATCCACAGAGCAAGCATTATCAATGCAGTTCACGGGCCATGAAGCTCATGCTATTTTGTCATAATTCTTCCTTCTTGAACTACTTTATAATATTTTTATTATCCCATTCTTTTCAAGAATAGTACCCTTATTTCTGCAAATAGATTCTAAATTTTTGGAGAGAACTGACTATGTTTTTTATCTTTATATTCACCAGAGACCACATCAACGGTTTGCCAGGAGTAAGTGCTATAAGTACATTTGATACAGTATTATATCCTTTAGTGATGACAACAATATAGCAACAATTATATCACTTATTAAGCATTTACTATGTGCCAAGCACTGTGTGAAGCACTTCATATGGATTATCAATTTTATTCTCATAACAAACCAATAAATTCTGTTCTAATGTATAGCTGATAAAACTAAGACTTTAGAGGTGTTAAGTACTTTATTCCAGGCCACACAGCTACAAGTGGAAAACCCAGAACTTAGTTTGGTCCTCCATACTAAATTTTTATTTGTAGGAATCTAGTGCATCCTCAGGTAGACAAATTTTATTATCTGTTTCTTGATGTCATTGTTTTAGGAAAAGCATTCTTAACCAATAACAAGTCTACATTCAAGTAACTATGTCACCCAAGACCAAAAGGAGGCTCTCTGACGTAGGTTTCATAAAGTCAAAAAGTGGATGGACGATGTTGAAGTTGGCTCACAGTTTTAATGAAGTAATAGACATCTTAAAGGAAAAAGTAAATCACACTAGAAGAAAACATAATACATTAGAACTCTACAGTAAATAATGATGATTTCATAAACATTCGACAAAGATTTCTTGCATATCAGAGCTAGCGATGATCCTGAGAAACAACTGGGCAGTTAAAAAGTACAACATGGTATGAAAGAATTATTATCAAGTAAATCACTAAGACAGAGTAAGTGTTTCTGAAAAATCCTCCAGTAGAATCTGGAATTGGCAAAATCATCTACACGTGAACCAAAAATAAAACAAGGACGAAGAGATTATAAAGTACTTTAAGTAGAGTACCATCTGCTCTTGATTTACTGCTTCTGAAAAACAAAGAACCCTTACAAACAAAGGGAGTATGGCATGTTTGAGGAACTGCACATAGGATGTCTAATAAGTCACTGCTAAGCTTAATGTGTACAAAAATGAATTTTTGATCTTTGCCAAAACCTATTTCTCTTCAGTTTTTTTCATCTGAAGAAACATTATCTACCAGTGATTTGGGCCACGAACTTTGGAATCTTCCTGAACTCTGCTCTTCCTGTCTTGCTCCATATGCAATTAATCAGTACATTTTATCATCTCTTCCTTTGACATACATCCTGAATCCTATCACTTTTTACACCTTGACCCAACCCCAAGGCACTTCTTACTGTGACTGGACCACTGCAATAGGCTCCTACCTGGCTTTCCACCTCCTACTTGCCAGTTGTCCCCAACATCATGCATACTCAGGCACACACAACTCAGAGTGTTCACTTGAAAATGTGTCAGATTATATTAGTCTTCAAAATTTTCCAGTGATTTCCATCTCACTCAAGGAAAAAAATCAAAAATTCTTATTATGGTCAACTAGGTCTATCAGCAACTCACTTCCCCTTGCAACCGCCACCTAATTAGTCTTATCTCCCAACACTCTCTCCTGCCCTAACACCACCAACAACAATGCATCCCTCCTCCCTCTATTCCAGACACTGGGGCCTCCTTGTTCTTCCATGAACCCATCATTTTCTTTTTTCTTTTTTTTTTATTTTACTTTAAGTTCTAGGGTACATTTGCACAACACGCAGGTTTGTTACATATGTACACATGTGCCACATTGGTGTGCTGTACCCGTTAACTCATCATTTACATTAGGTATATCTCCTAATGCTATCCCTCCTCCCTCTCCCAACCCCATGAAAGGCCCTGGTGTGTGATGTTACCCACCCTGTGTCCAAGTGTTCTCACTGTTCAGTTCTCACCTATGAGTGAGAACATGCTGTGTTTCATTTTCTGTCCTTGCCATAGTTTGCTCAGAATGATGGTTTCCAGCTTCATCCATGTCCCTACAAAGGACATGAACTCATCCTTTTTTATGGCTGCATAGTATTTCATGGTGTATATGTGCCACATTTTCTTAATCCAGTCTATCACTGATGGACATTTGGGTTGGTTCCATCTTTGCTATTGTGAATAGTGCCGTAATCAACATACATGTGCATGTGTCTTTATAGCAGCATGATTTATAATCCTTTGGGTATATACCCAATAATGGGATGGCTGGCTCAAATGGTATTTCTAGTTCTAGATCCTTGAGGAATTGCCACACTGTCTTCCACAATGGTTGAACTAGTTTACATCCCACCAACAGTGCAAAAACGTTCCTATTTCTCCACATCCTCTCCAGCACCTGTTGTTTCCTGACTTTTTAATGATCGCCATTCTAACTGGTGTGAGATGGTCTCATTGTGGTTTTGATTTGCATTTCTCTGATAGTCAGTGATGATGGCTGCATAAATGTCTTCTTTTGAGAAGTGTCTGTTCATATCCTTTGCCCACTTTTTGATGGAGTTGTTTGATTTTTTCCTTGTAAACTTGTTTAAGTTCTCTGTAGATTCTGGATATTAGCCCTTTGTCAGATGGGTAGATTGCAAAAATTTTCTCCCATTCTGTAGGTTGCCTATTCACTCTGATGGTAGTTTCTTTTGCTGTGCAGAGGCTCTTTAGTTTAATTAGATCCCATTTGTTAATTTTGTTTTTTGTTGCCATTGCTTTTGGTGTTTTAGTCATGAAGACTTTGCCCATGCATATGTCCTGAATGATATTGCCTAGGTTTTCTTCTATGGTTTTAGGTCTAACATTTAAGTCTTTAATCCATCTTGAATTAATTTTTGTATAAGGTGTAAGGAAGGGATCCAGTTTCAGCTTTCTACAAATGGCTAGCCAGTTTTCCCAGTATCATTTATTAAAAAGGGAATCCTTTCCCATTTCTTATTTTTGTCAGGTTTGTCAAGATCAGTTGGTCATAGATGTGTAGTATTATTTCTGAGGGCTCTGTTCTGTTCTATTGGTCTATGTTTCTGTTTTGGTACCAGTACCATGCTGTTTTGGTTACTGTAGCCTTGTAGCATAGTCTGAAGTCAGGTAGTGTGATGCCTCCAGCTTTGTTCTATTTGCTTAGGATTGTCTTAGCACTGCAGGCTCTTTTTTGGTTCCATATGAACTTTAAAGTCGTTTTTTCCAACTTGGTGAGGAAAGTAATTGGTAGCTTGAAGGGAATGGCATTGAATCTATAAATTGCCTTGGGCAGTATGGCCATTTTCACAATATTGATTCTTCCTATCCATGAGCATGGAATGTTCTTCCATTTTATTTTATTTTGTTGAGTAGTGGTTTGTAGTTCTCCTTGAAGAGGTCCTTCACATCCCTTGTAAGTTGGATTCCTAGGTATTTTATTCTCTTTGAAGCAATTGTAAATAGAAGTTCACTCATAATTTGGCTCTCTGTTTTTCTGATATTGGTGTATAGGAATGCTTGTGATTTTGGCACATTGATTTTGTATCCTGAGACTTTGCTGAAGTTGCTTATCAGCTTAAGGAGATTTTGGGCTGAGACGATGGGGTTTTCTAAATATACAATCATCTCATCTGCAAACAAGGGCAATTTGACTTCCTCTTTTCCTAATTGAATACCCTTTATTTCCTTCTCCTGCTTGATTGCCCTGGCCAGAACTTCCAACACTATGTTGAATAGGAGTGGTGAGAGAGGGCATCCCTGTCTTATGCCAGTTTTCAAAGGGAATGCTTCCAGTTTTTGCCCATTCAATATGATATTGGCTGTGGGTTTGTCATAAATAGCTCTTATTATTGCGATATGTTCCATCAATATCTAGCTTATTGAGAGTTATTAGCATGAAGGGCTGTTGAATTCTGTTGAAGGCCTTTTCTGCATCTATTGAGATAATCACATATTTTTTGTCTTTGGTTCTGTTTATATGATGGATTATGTTTATTGATTTGCCTATGTTGAACCAGCCTTGCATCCTAGGAGTGAAGCCAGCTTGATCACGGTGGATAAGCTTTTTGATGTGTTGCTGGATTCAGTTTGCCAGTATTTTATTGAGGATTTTTGCATCAATGTTCATCAGGGATATTGGCCTAAAATTCTCTTTTTTTGTTGTGCCTCTGCCAGGCTTTGGTATCAAGATGATGCTGGCCTCATAAAATGAGTT
>NW_012105031.1:5035991-5071364 GCF_000951045.1 Mandrillus leucophaeus
TTTTAATTGTGATGTTAGGGTGTCAATTTTAGATCTTTCTTGCTTTCTCTTGTGGGCATTTAGTGCTATACATTTCCCTCTACACACTGCTTTAAATGTGTCCCAGAGATTCTGACATGTTGTGTCTTTGTTCTCATTGGTTTCAAAGAACATCTTTATTTCTGCCTTCATTTCGTTATGTACCTAGTAGTCATTCAGGAGCAGGGTGTTCAGTATCCATGTAGTTGAGCAGTTTTGATTGAGTTTCTTAGTCCTGAGTTCTAGTCTGATTGCACTGTGGTCTGAAAGACAGTTTGTTATATAATTTCTGTTCTTTTACATTTGCTGAGGAGTGCTTTACTTCCAACTATGTGGTCAATTTTGGAATAAGTGTGATGTAGTGCTAAGAAGAATGTATATTCTGTTGATTTGGGATGCAGAGTTCTATAGATATCTCATAGGTCCGCTTGGTGCAGAAATGAATTCAATTCCTGGATATTCTTGTTAACTTTCTGTCTCATTGATCTGTCTAATGTTGACAATGGGGTGTTAAAGTCTCCAACTATTATTGTGTGGGAGGCTGAGTCTCTTTGTAGGTCTCTAAGGACTTGTTTTATGAATCTGGGTGCTCCTGTTGGGTGCATATATATTTAGAGTAGTTAGTTCTTCTTGTTGAATTGATCCCTTTGCCATTATGTAATGACCTTCTTTGTCTCTTTTGATCTTTGTTGGTTTAAAGTCTGTTTTAACAGAGACTAGGATTGCAACCCCTGCTTTTGTTGTTGTTGTTGTTGTTTTCCATTTGCTTGGTAGATCTTCCTCCATCCCTTTATTTTGAGTCAATGTGTGTCTCTATGAGATGGGTCTCCTGAATACAGCACAATGATGGGTCTTGACTCTTTATCCAATTTTCCAGTCTGTATCTTTTAATTGGAGCATTTAGCCCATTTACATTTAAGTTTAATATTGTTACATGTGAATTTGATCCTGTCATTATGATGTTAGCTGGTTATTTTGCTCATTAGTTGATGTAGTTTCTTCCTAACATTGATGGTCTTTACAATTTGGCATGTTTTTGCAGTGACTGGTACTGGTTGTTCCTTCCCATGTTTAATGCTTCCTTCAGGAGCTCATGTAAGGCAGGCCTGGTGGTGACAAAAGCTCTCAGCATTTGCTTGTCAGTAAAGGATTTTATTTCTCCTTCACTTATGAAGCTTAGTTTGACTGGATATGAAATTCTGAGTTGAAAATTCTTTTCTTTAAGAAGTTGAATATTGCCCCCCATTGTCTTCCAGCTTGTAGAGTTTCTGCTGAGAAATCTGCTGTTAGTCTGATGGACTTCCCTTTGTGGATAACCCGACCTTTCTCTCTGGCTGCCCTTAGTATTTTTTCCTTCATTTCAACTTTGGTGAATCTGACAATTATGTGTCTTGGTGTTGCTCTTCTCGAGGAGTATCTTTGTGGTGTTGTCTGTATTTCCTGAATTTGAATGTTGGCCTGCCTTGCTAAGTTGGGGAAGTTCTGGATAATATCCTGAGGAGTGTTTTCCAACTTGCTTCCATTCTCCCCATCAATTTCAGGTACACCGATCAGGTGTAGATTTGGTCTTTTCACATAGTCCCATATTTCTTGGAGGCTTTGTTCATTTCTTTTTACTCTTTTTTCTCTAAACTTCTCTTCTTGCTTCATTTCATTCATTTGATCTTCAATCATTGATACCCTTTATTCCATGTGATTGAATCAGCTACTGAAGCTTGTGAATGCATCACGTAGTTCTCATGCCCTGGTTTTCAGCCCCATCAGGTCATATAAAGTCTTCTCTATACTGTTTATTCTGGCTAGCCATTCGTCTAATCTTTTTTCAAGGTTTTTAACTTCTTTGTAATAGGTTCAAACATCCACCTTTAGCTCAGAGAAGTTTGTTATTACTGATCATCTGAACACTTCTTCTCTCAACTCATCAGTCATTCTCCATCCAGCTTTGTTCCATTGCTGGCAAGGAGCTGTGTTCCTTTGCAGAAGAGGCGCTCTGATTTTTAGAATTTTCAGCTGTTCTGCTCTGGTTTCTTCCCATCTTTGTGGTTTTTATCTACCTTTGGTCTTTGATGATGGTGATGTACAAATGGGGTTTTGGTGTGGGTGTCCTTTCTGTTTGTTAGTTTTCCTTCTAACAGTCAGGATCCTCAGCTGCAGGTCTGTTGGCGTTTGCTGGAGGTCCACTTCAGACCCTGTTTGCCTGGGTATCACCAGTGGAGGCTGCAGAACCACAAATATTGCAGAACAGCAAATGTTGCTGCCTGATCGTTCCTCTGGAAGCTTTGTCTCAGAGGGGCACCTGGCCGTATGAGGTGTCAATCAGCCCCTACTGGGAGGTGCCTCCCGGTTTAGGCTACTCAGGGGTCAGGGACCCACTTGAGGAGGCAGTCTGTCCATTCTCAGATCTCAAACTCCATGCTGGGAGAACCACTACTCTCTTCATAACTGTCAGACAGGGACATTTAAGTCTGTAGAAGTTTCTGCTGCCTTTTGTTCAGCTATGCCCTTCTCCCAGAGGTGGAGTCTACAAAGGCAGGCAGGCCTCCTTGAGCTGCAGTGGGCTCCACCCAGTTCAAGCTTCCCAGCCTCTTTGTTTACCTACTCAAGCCTCAGCAATGGCGGACGCCCCTCCCCCAGCCTTGCTGCCACCTTGCAGTTCAATCTCAGACTGCTGTGTTAGCAGTGAGTGAGGCTCCATGGGCATGGGACCCTCCGAACCAGGCATGGGATATAATCTCCTGGCATGCCGTCTACTAAGACTGTTGAAAAAGTGCAGTATTAGAGTGGGAGTGTCCCAATTTTCCAGGTACCATCTGTCATGGCTTCGCTTGGCCAGGAAAGGGAATTTCCCGCCCCTTGAGCTTCTCTGGTGAGGTGATGCCCCACCCTGCTCTGTGGGCTGCACCCACTGTTCCACAAGTCCCAGTGAGATGATCCCAGTACCTCAGTTGGAAATGCAGAAATCACCCGTCTTCTGCATCGCTCACTCTGGGAGCTGTAGACTGAAGCTGGTCCTATTCAGCCATCTTGGAATCTCCCCAAATTCATCATTTTCTTCCCTTTCTACCACAAGGCCAATCCCTGTGCCTGCAGTTGCTCTCAGTTCAGTTCTCTGCTTATATGCCTTAGGAAGACATTCTCTAATCACCCTATATAATATAGCTACATTACCACTGCCACCTTTTTCTATCTTCCATGCCTTATTATTCTTCAAGACACTCATCACACCCAACACATTATTTTTTTGTTTATTTTTCTGTCAATCTCTATTAGATACAATCTCCTTAAGAACAAGGACTTTGTTGAGAAGTATGCAAAATGACCAGCTAAGTGTATATTTAAAAAATAGCCCTAACTCCCAAAATACTAGGACAAGCCTGTAAAAAGAGCATAGATATTGGTTAGCCAGATTTGGACCTTTACTTGTATTCTATAACATTTTTCAAATAAATCTCATTCTATATATTTGAGATTTATAACATAGTATAAGATATAAGTAGATCAGAAATGTTACTACAATGAAACAAATTAATAATCTCAGATAGTTACTTTTTATGACTAGAGCAGTTAATATCTACTGATTTAAAAAAAGTCTCTAATATAATTCTATTAACTATAGTTCTCACATTGCACTAATGATCTCTAGACATATCCCATTCTACATATCTCCTACTTTGTATCCCTTGAACTATATCTCCCCATTTCATCTCTGCCTCCCCATGCTCCTGGTAGCCACTGTTTTGTTCTATATCTCCATCTATTTGAACTTAAAAAAAAAAAAATTCCACATATGCTAAATGAAATAAGCCAGACCCAGAAAGAAAAAATGTTGCACAATCTCATGTATATGTGGAATGTAACGCTTTTCTATCCTTGCCAAATTTAGGGAAATTAATGCCTGTGAGCCTCCATTTCCTTATCACTAGAAAAGCAAGGGAGTGTGAAATGTAATGAACTGGGACTGATGAGGAGAAAGGCTAGGGGTTAAAAGTAAGAGTCATGGTTAAAATTAATTCACAGAGTTGTGTTAACCAAAAATAAAATTCTAAGGTGCCCCAACCATCTGAATGGACCCCTCGTGGTCAACAGCATTCCAAAGTTAACCTGAAAAAATTAGTTCAACCTACAATGGGAAGTCGGAGCTACACACGCCTCATTGTACCTTCCTCCCTTTTGGAATTACTGATAGAACAGACTCTTTCAGTCTGACAGGAAATATCTACAATCTATTCTCTCTGAAGCCTGCTACCTAGAGGCTTCATCTACATGTTAAAACCTTGGTTTCCACAACCCCTTATCATAACCCAGACATTCCTTTCCATTGATAATAACTCTTTCAATCAATTGTGAATAAGAAAATTTTTTAATCTACCTATGACCTGTAATTCCCCCACTTCAAGTTGTCCTGCCTTTCTGAACCAAACTAATGTACATCTTACATGTATCACTTGATGTCTCAGGTCCCCTAAAATGTGTAAAACTAACCTGTATCCCAACTACCTTGGACACATGTCATTAAGACCTTCTGAGGCTGTGTCACAGCACGTCCTTAACTTTGGCAAAATAAACTTTTTAAATTGATTGAGAACTGTCTCAGATACTCTTGGGTTCACAGTTGCTATATTGTTCTCAGTAACATATGTAAAGTATATAACAAACTAACCAGCCTATTATGGCCTTCAATAAATGTTCACAAACACACATTTTTGTTTCTATTATTCCCATTCTATTTTCTGTAAATGGAAAATTCCAGCTGCCTAGAGAGTGTGATCATTCCCAAACACAATATTGGTTAGTCTGAAAATTGAAAGAGAAACAAATGTAGGCCTCTTAGTTTACATTTTTAAAAATAAATGTTAGATGCTTGTCTACACCTGTGGTTGTGTAGAAAATATAAAATAACCTCATAAAAACCAAGATTACTATGGCCTTCATTATGTTTTGGACTAAGTCTTCACACCCATATCACACCTAGACTATGATAAGGTGTTTCAAGGACCAATTTTCAGGATAATTTTATTTCCGTGAATATGTTTATGTGGATAGTATCTATTTTAGTACTTAATATTTCCTGGAAGCTCTGATTATTTAGAAAGAAATGAGTAGACACTGGGTCAATAAGCCCAGGTTAGTGTCTTTTGCCATCTAATGTTTTAAGTATCTTTGATCATTTTCTGAAAACAAGTCAAATTAAATCCAAACAGTCATGTAGCACACAACACCATTATCAAGTATTTCTGCCAGCTGAGAGGATAAATAATATAATGAGACATGTTAATTATTTGCTTTCTACCAGCTCTAATTGATTAATTTTGACTGGTACATCTTGCTAATGTAATGGAGTACAGTAAATATTAGAACTTGTTATTTGTTCCAGTGCTAGGAAATCATGGTCTCTAATGACTTGCCCCATTTGTAGCTTTCTCTGCAATCTGCCAAAGTGTGTTGATAGAGCCAAGTTAATCTCTTTACCAAGTGAATTTCCATGTGAATATCACACTAGGAGACCCATTATCAAGTCAGGTGAGTCCACTGAGTTTTCTGTCTCAGAAAACTTGACACACACAACCCCCACAACCCCCAGTTTTATATAGAGCCAAACCCATGAAGGTACTAAGAAATCCTAGCTACATGTGTACATAGGTATCTTTCTACTTAAGAATATATCCTTAAACCATGGTTGTTATTCTACATAACTAAACACCTTTATGTGAGCCGATGAGTGGTTGTACCAGAAATACTGAAAATACTTCCAGTACTAGATTTGAAAGCCTTGAATAAAATGTGAAGAGTTTTAAATCACAGCCATTTACAGGAACTTACCACCAGAGCAGTGTTTCTCCAACTTTTTTATTGTCCTCTAAGGAGTTTTTTAAGTTTTTTTCCCCCTAATTGCCATTTCCCCTGAAATTGTAATATCATGGACATACTGTATGTCTGGTTATGTTCTATGGCCCTTTGTAGGGCCACAAACCATTGTAATATCTAAGGTTTTTTTCGGTTTTTTTGTTTTGTTTTTTTACTTTTCCAAGAACCAGTTTTTACTTCTTGGGGGCAGTATCACTCCTTTTGAGAATGCATTTACTAGAGTCTTCATTCTACTGACTCTTCATCATTGTCTGAGTTACATATTCTCATTCAGATACATCAACCTCTGTATATCTCATGTTTCTCATATGAGCTGGTGAAATAGGTACACACATCCTCACCATGTCTAAGTCCACCCCATAACAATACAACTGGTACAAATACACTTTATCCCTTTTCTTCACCCCCTAATCCCTACCAATTAATGCATGCTGAATTAGGCTCAAGCAACATTAAGGCAATATTGAAAAAAGAAAGAAATCTCAAAAGAACCATACAAATTATGCTTTGCAGAAAAACTGAATGAATTTCAACCTGCAATCTACATACTTTAGTGAAGTTCTTTACTTTTCTGAGCTTTAGTGTCCATATCTGTTAAAGGGAGATATCAATAGTTATCTCTTACCTATTCACCCAACAAACATGTGTTAGTTCAGTTTGAAAGTCCTCATGAGGACAACTGGAAGCACTTACTGATAAAGAAAAGGTGAGGTTCTTAAAGTTACTGCAGCAAGCAAAAATAATATCTTTACAAAGTCTTAGAATATCCAAAGAAAGAAAAGTTTAAAAGGGTATATAGAATCATAGAATCTATTCTGAATGATTTTGAGGTTGCATTAGTTCATTTTTATGCTGCTGATAAAGACATACCCGAGACTGGGCAATTTACAAAAGAAAGAGGTTTAATTGGACTTACAATTCCACATAGCTGGGGAGGCCTCACAATCATGGCAGAAGGCAAGGAGAAGCAAGTCACATCTTACATGGATGGCAGGAGGCAAAGAGAGAGAACTTGTGCAGGGGAACTCCTCTTTTTAAAACCATCAGATCTCGTGAGACTTATTCACTATCATGAGAACAGCACAGGAAAGACTCACCCCATGATTCAATTACCTCCCACCAGGTCCCTCCCACAACATGTGGGAACTCAAGATGAGATTTGGATGCGGACACAGCCAAACCATATCTTTCCACCCCGGCCCCTCCCAAATCTCACGTCCTCAAATTTCAAAACCAATCATGTCTTCCACCAGTTCCCCAAAATTTTAACTCATTTCAGCATTAACTCATAAGGCCACAGTCCAAAGTCTCTTCCAAGATAACTGCCTTCCACTTATGAGCCTGTAAAATCAAAAGCAGGTTAGTTACTTCCTAGAAACAATGGGGGTAGTACAGGCATTGAGTAAATACAGCCATTCCAAATAGGATAAACTGGCCAAAACAAAGGGGCTACAGGCCCCGTGCAAGTCTGAAATCCAGCAGGGCAGTCAAACCTTAAAGTTCTAAAATTATCTCCTTTGACTCCATGTCTCACATAAGGTCACACTGATGCAAGAGGTGGGTTCCCATGGTCTGGGGCAGCTCTGCCCCTGTGAGTTTGCAGGGTACAGCCTCCCTCCCTGCTGCTTTCACAGACTGGTATTGAGGGTCTGTGGCTTTTCCAGGCGCACAGTGCAAGCTATCAGTGGATCTACCATTCTGGGGTCTGGAGGACAGTGGCCCTTTTCTCACAGCTACACTAGGCAATGTCCCAGAAGGGACTCCATGTGGAGTGCTGACCCCACATTTCCCTTCTGCACTGCCCTAGCAGAAGTTATCCATGAGGGCCCACCCCTGCAGCAAACTTTTGCCTGGGCATACAGGCATTTCCATATATCTTCTGAAATCTAGGCAAAGGTGGCCAAACCTCAGTTATTGACTTCTATGCAACTACAGGTTCAACACCACATGGAAGCTGCCAAGGCTTGGGGCTTTCACCCTCTGAAGCAACAGCTTGAGCTGTACCTTGGCCCCTTTTAGTCATGGCTGGAGTGACTGGGATACAGGGCATCAAGTCCCTAGACTGCACACAGAATGGGGACCTGAGGCCTGGCCCACGAAACCATTTTCTCCTAGACCTCTGGGTCTGTGATGGGAGGGGCTGCCATGAAGACCTCTGACATGTCCTGGAGACATTTTCCCCACTGTCTTGGGGATTAACATTTGGCTCCCCGTAACTTATGCAAATTTCTGCAGTTGGCTTAAATTTCTCCTCAGAAAGTGGAATTTTCTTTTGTATAACATTGTCAGGTTGTAAATTTTCCTATCTTTTATGCTCTACTCCACTTATAAAACAGAGTGCCTTTAACAGCACCCACGTCATCTCTTGAATGCTTTGCTGCTTAGAAATTTCATCCACCAGATACCCTAAATCCTCTCTCTCAAGTTCAAAGTTCCACAAATCTCTAGGGCAGGAGCAAAATGCCACCAGTCTCTTTGCTAAAAGATAACAAGAGTCACCTTTGCTCCAGTTCCCAACAACTTCCTCATCTCCATCTGAGACCACCTCAGCCTGGATCTTATTGTTCCACAATTTTAGGTATCTTTTCAGCAGCTCCCCACTCCTGGTACCAATTTACTGTATTAGTCCATTTTCACACTGCTGATAATGACTACCTGAGACTGGGCAATTTACAAAAGAAAGAGGTTTAGTTGGACTTACAGTTCCACATGGCTGGAGAGGCCTCACAATCATGGCAGAAGGCAAAGAGGAGCAGGTCACAAATTACATGGATAGTGGCAGGCAAAGAGAGAGAACTTGTGCAGGGGAACTCCTCTTTTTAAAACCATCAGATCTCATGAGACTTATTCACTATGATGAGAATAGCATGGGAAAGACTTACCCCATGACTCAATTACCTCCCACCAGGTCCCTCCCACAACATGTAGGAACTCAAGATGAGATCTGGGTGGCGACACAGTCAAAGCATATCAGAAGTCATTCTTGAAAAGCAAATAGCAGGGGATTAAGTAGAGTTAATCACATAATAATGTAGATTGGTGGGCAGAGTGAAGTGAGTGAGCTACTGAAGTGATTGTTTGCAAAGCAGTTCTGATGAGCATACCATGTTGTTGTTGTTGTTGTTGTTGTTGTTTTAATAAGGTAGATATTTTAGTTGGTTTGTGGTCTTAACCTCTCAGTATTGTTTAACACAAAGACTGGAATTTTTTTCCATGCTCAGACCTTGCAATATGTCTGACATTAATGTAGGCACTAAAGATAAAGACAAGTTCCTTGCCTTCAAGAAGCTTTTATTTTAGCAAGAAAAAATAAGCTTTAAATAAGACTTTACATGGATTAAATCTTTTGAAGTGTAGGTTGCTAAAAAAATAAATCACTGCAATGAGTCATTAATAAAGACAATATAAGCAAATGTCTTTTCATAAAATGTCTAGTAGAGTGTCTAAGATCTAGTGTGTCTATGTGTCTAAGATCTTTCTCAACAGGAAGGATTCCTGAGAATATTCACTGGTTTCCAATGTTTGGGCTTGAAGGTAAAAGTAGGGATGGGGTAGTTTCGCCCATTTTCATTGACTTTGGAGGGATTTGTAGATTGTGTCTCAGATAATTTTAAGTCCCAGTGAGGTACTGCAGCAGTCTTTCACAAAATTTTAAGGAAGACCCTGCCTCACCCTCTGAGTTGGTGAGGGCAAATGCGAGATGAAGCAATAAAAGTTATCAAGGTTATAATCTAAAAATTATTAACCTACTTAACCCAAATTGTCTAGGATTATAATCAGCAGAAATTGATGTCCTGGTTTTTGTAAGTGCTGCATCTTAGTAGGTTTGAATATCAGAGATTCATGTTTAAGAATCACGCCTGGCCGGGCGCAGTGGCTCACACCTGTAATCCCAACACTTTGGGAGGCTGAGGCAGGTGGATCACCTGAGGTCAGGAGTTCAAGACCAGCCTGACCAACATGGAGAAAGCCCGTCTCCACTAAAAATACAAAATTAGCTGGGCGTAGTGGCACATGCCTATAATCCCAGCTACTTGGGAAGCTGAAGCAGGAGAATTGCTTGAACCTGGGAGGCGGAAGTTGTGGTGAGCTGAGATTGTGCCATTGCACTCCAGCTTGGGCAACAAGAGCGAAATTCCATCTTTAAAAAAAAAAAAAAAAAAATCATGCCTGTGTGATTTCCTTGATACAAGCCTTTCGATACCAAAGGGCCTGACTCCTACACTGCCCATGTAAGCAAGCCACATCATCAGGAGTTACAACCTAGAATTTTTGAAGTAGTAAAAGTTAAATTATTGAAGAATTATTATTGTAGTAAAAGTTAAATAAATCTGCTCAGAAAACTCCAAAAGGTCCAGGAAAACAAGGCAGTTTAACTGACGGAATTATGGTTTTGGCTCTGTCTATGTGGCTCAGCTTTGACAGATCCTCAGCACAGATCCTCCATGAGCCAAAAACTCCTACTAAATTCTTCCCTCTCCTATCTCAAATCAAGCAGGTCCACATGCGTACTTCTCCCTTCCTGATTAAAACTGGCTTTATCTCCAGCATACCCATTTTAGAAACACCATCACACAAGGCTTACCAGGTAAACCTGCACTAATCTGTCTTGAAGGCTTAGGCCCATCATTTACTAATGTTAATGACCCTAAGTCAGCCCTTTATATTTTTGGTGCTTGATTTTTCTCACCTATGAAATAGAGGTAACTATAGTATCTAACTTGTACAATTGTTCTGAGATTTAAGTGAAAAAATGCATGAAATTAGTGTAGCATAGTAATGAAAAAATAGAGAACTATAAATTTTAGCTATATTATTATTACCATTCCTTCAACACATCTCTCCAACTTATCTCCCCTCAATTGCTCCTGACTCCAACAGAATTGTGACTGTTGTCACCTCACACCTTTTATTTTAACAGTTTTCTCACTGGCTTTCTTACCCCTTAGTTTTCCCTCTTTTTAATCTGAAACATAAGTAATAAAGTAATTATTCCCTGCTCTCAACTTCCCATCACATCAACTTCCTAGCTTATACGCATTCTTCTACCCCTCTTTCAAGGTTTTCTGTAAACTGAATGCACTAAACAAAACTACGCACATTGTTAATTCACAAGTATTGGATTCATTTTGGTAGCTTTCAGCTGTAACCAATGGTTAGAAGAAGATGTACCCTGTGGGTCTTCTCTCCCACAGCCTGGCCACTCAGAATACACCAACATGAAAGCAAGACTCAGAGCTGACTCTGCTACTTACGCAAATAGTCACTTGACCCCTAACTTGCCATATGACCAGTTCTTTAAGCTCCGTGAAGCCTCATCTCTCTTAGCTTTTCAGGTGTCCCAACAGTGGTTGTTCTAGTTTGAATGTTTGTGCCTCCCCAAAATTCATATGTTGGAATATTAACCCCTAAGGTGATGGCATTAGGAAGTGGGGCCTTTTGGGAGTAAGGCCTTAGGCAAAGCCCTCAAACATGAGACTGGTGCCTATATAAAAGAGATCCCAGAAAGCTTCCTTGCTCCTCCCACCACGTGAGGACACAGGAAGAAGGCACCATCCATGAGAAAGTGGGCCCTCACCAGACACCAAATCTGTCAGCACCTTGATCTTATACCACTCAGACTCCAGAACTGTGAGAAATAAGTTCTGTTGTTTACAAGCTACCCAATTTACAGTATTTTAGTCTAATGTACTTTAATTGAATGGGCTAAGATAGTGGCCTGAATGGAAAATTCACGTGAAGTAGATACTAATAGAAGAATTTAACTATCCTTCTGTTCAGGGTTTCACAACAATATCCTCTGATAAACAATGGAACACAGGAAAGATTCAGAATTCTAAACCTCTGATGCCTTTCCAAAGGATGTGGTCTGTTGGACTTACTAGGTTGCTGTGTCTTGTTTAAGCACCAGTTCCCATGCCTATACAAATTTCTAGCCTGTGAGTCCTCATTTCACAGATTAAAAGTAATATCTAACCTCCATTATACTAATTAACAAGGCAACTGATATTAATTAAAATAAAGAAGTGAAACATTCTGAATGCCCAGGACTCTGGTCTTTGGGCCTCTACTCAGAAATTTTAATGTACTAACTAACCATCCCTGGAGTGCATATTACTGATTAAGGTACCTAACATGTTAATAACGGACCTTAAAGTATAGATTAAGTTGACTACCACCTTCTACGGTGGGTATTTTAATAGCACTGCAGGCCAGGCATGGTGGCTCGCACCTGTAATCAAGTAGATTACTTGAACTTAGGAGTTCAAGACCATCCTGGGCAACACAGCAAAACCCCGTCTCTACAAAAAATACAAAAATTACCCAGGCACAGTGGCTCACCTGTAGTCCCAGCACTTTGGGAGGCTGAGGCAGATGGATCACTTGAGGTCAGGAGTTCAAGATCAGCCTGGCCAACATGGTGAAACCAAGTCTCTACTAAAAATAAAATAAATAAATAAACAAACAAACAAACAAATAAATAAAAACTATTCAAGTGTGGTGGCATGTGCCTGTAATCGCAGCTACTTGGGAGGCTGAGGCAGAAGAATCACTTGAACCTGGGAGGCAGAGGTTGCAGTGTGCCAAGATCGGGCCACTGCACTCCAGCATGGGCGACAGAGAAAGATTTCATCTCAAAAAAAAAAAAAAATAGCTGATCCTGGTGGCATGAGCCTGTATTCCCAGCTACTTGGCTGAAGAGGGGAGAATCACTTGAGCCAGGGAAGTTAAGGTTGTGGTTAGCCAAGATCGTACTACTGCACTCCAGCCTGGGCGAAACAGTGAGACCCTGTCTCAAAAACTCCAAAAACAGCAGAATATAATATCTAACTTTACCTCCCCCTATTTCCCAACACACACATTCATCTAGAGCAGTTTCTCAATCTGGACACTACTGATCTTTTGGACTGGATAATCCTCTGTTGTGAAGGGATGACCTGTGCATTATAAGGTGTTTAGCACACCGCTGGTGTCTATCCGTGAGATGCCAGTAGCATCCCTCCCCAGTTGTGATAAACAAAACGTCTACAAACGTCTACAGACATTGACAAGTATCACATGCTCGTAAAATCACCCCTTGTTGAACATTACTGCCCTACAGCGTGGCTGACCCCCTAAAGCCGTCCCCACCTACCAGGCTATTTTTATTTCTTAATTTTACTTATAATGGTCCCCAGTCTTAGAAGATACCTTCTCCACTGTGCTACTCAAATGTGACCCACGTTTTAAGACAAGACAGCAACAAGAATTTCAAAAAGCAAATGAAGCTCTCAGAAGTGATTTATTTGGTCCATGTAAATGTGGGCTACAGATTTTCATAGATGGCACAGTTCTAGGGATTTACACTTTCTCATTCTTTCTACTTATCTCATTTAAGTTATCTGCCTGGCCCTATGATAATTTACATTAATACTTAATAATAAGTTTTAATTCATAATAAGCCTAATAAGCTTTATAATAAGCCTAAATCATCCTTCCATGAAATTGTCCACTATGATGTCCATATTGACCTCTTCCTTTTCAGGAGAAGTTTTATGCTATGAAGAAAACTAAAGAAATTCAATACAACTCTAGTACTAAAATTTCTCACAACTTAATGACTCCTGTTAACAGAAGCAAAATACTAAAACAGTGTACTACAGTCATCTATTCTTTAAAATAGTCACAGAAATCATGTTATTAGACTGGCAAAAAACAAAAAACAAAAAAAAACAATGCTCACCTGGGTCAACATGAGCCATCCTGCAATTTTTGAAAGACCAAAGACCACATAAAACAGAGTTCTTTTTTTTGTTGTTTGTTTGAGACAGTGTCTTGCTGTGTCACCCAGCCTGCAGTGCAGTGGCGCAATCTGGGCCACAACTTCACCTCCTGGGCTCAAGCAGTCCTCCCACCTCAGCCTCCTGAGTAGCTGGGACCACAGGCGCATGCTACCACGCTCAGCTAATTTTTATATTTTTAGTAGAGACAGAGTTTCGCCATGTTGACCAGGATGGTCTTGCACTCTTGTGCTCAAGTGATCTGCCTGCCTCAGCCTCCCATAGTACTGGGATTATAGGCGTGAGCTACCACATCCAGCCAAAGACAAGGTTCTTAACAACTCTTGTGTGAATGTTCTTTTACACAGCAGATATAAACCTGTTTGTAATAGACAAAGGGTACATACAGGTGATAATTTTTCTTTGAACTACTAATTCTCTTTTTTTAACTCTCTATAGTTCCTAAAAATAGACCCTATCTTATTAAATCAAGAACATCATAAGTAAATGTTGGCAAAATACAAAGTTAGGTGAACAGTGGCTGTTCTCAGCAAGGCTCAATAAACATAGTAGGAGCTATAAGAAATTAATTATTAATAAAGCAGAGTGAAAATGTAGTGATATATCTGTGCATATTTATAAATGTGGGGTTAAAGTATTTATAAGAGATTCTACCTGAGTCTAGTTTATAACATGTAAGATTTTAGTTTTCCCTAAAATACAATTGAGATAAAAATTTAGCAATACTTTGTTAAGACATGACCTTCATATTTATTTTATCTCAAAAAATTTTTAACAGGACAAAAAGCACTTTCCAAACTGAATTATATATATGTTAGGAAAATCCATATATGTGTAAAGATCTTTATTAACTATTAGAGTTTTTGTAAATATAAATTATGTCCATTGATTATCTCACTCCTTTACTTTTCCAGTTGAAATAATTCACTTCTCCTTTTTTCTAGGATTATATCAAACACTTTACAGTGCTTCAGCAAAGCTATACACCCCCTTCTCCAAAAGAAGAAAATTTCCTTTTAGATAATAGGGCATTTTCAAAAGAAAAGGAAAGGACAAAAGAACTTAATACTTATCACGTTCCTACTGTGTTCAGTTCTATGTAAGACGCCTTCAAAAATGCTTAAAACCTTACAACGATCATCAGAGAGAGGCAGTATTACATTCAGTTTATAGACAGAAAAATGAAGTCTCAGAGAATTTAAGAATATTGTCTAATCTCTTAAATGGAAAATGTGGAATTCGACTCAAGCATATCTGAGTGCAGTCTTTGGTGTTTGAACTACTCATACTGCTCATCAGTTTTCTCCTCCTTGGTAAAAGAATCTTGACTATAGTGGTCAGTTGGGTTCACCTAGTTCAGTTATCTATATATGAAATAATACCCCAAATATTCCCTTTTCTAGCATTTTATGAGATATGCAAAACTCTAATTGATAATGAAAATAATAAATAATCCCAAGTATTAATAAGGTACATGTGGATAAGTTTATTAAAATTTCTATATATATGAATGCATTAAACAAATAGATCATATGCATAGCATTCATGATAAGTATTCGGTAGATAAAAATGAGGACCTGAATAAACTTCCATGTCCTTCTCACAGTGGAACTGGTAAAACACTTTAGCTGGTAAAACAGTAACTGGTAAAACACTTAGTCATACTAATGGCTAAGAAAATATTCTGTTCTGGTGTTAATTTCTCTTTTATTTAGCATCTTGTTTTTCTTTAGTGGGCACTTCACTGGTTTTGTGTAATCCTAATCTACTATGAACACTGATTTCTTGAGTATCCAGATCTTATTTTCAGAATCTAGTTTTTCACATGCTGAAAGTTCAAGTATGAGATCCATCATTACACTGCAATAATATTTACTCATAATGAAAATATTTGCCAATCACTATGTTAAATATCTTGCATTTACCATCTTATATCCTATTTACAAAACCTTGCAAGGTAGATATTTTTACTTCCCTTTCGTAGTTGAAGAAACTCAAGCTTATGGGGATTTTGTAAATTCTAAACTCACACAGTTGGGAAACAGTGAACTGTAATTCAGATGCAGACCATCTAATTCTAAGCTGCATACTCAACCACCTTACAGCTGAGGAGGGAATGTTGTTCTAATAACAAGCTTTGCAAAATGTCAGCTGCATGCTTTACATGCTAACCAAGAGTACATTCTTCCTCTGTTTATGTGGTTTTCTGAGCTCTGGGTAAGGCAACTATTCTCTGTGCCACAAATAAAAGTGTTTTATTCAGTTTTTCCTGAAGGAAATAAGGCTAATGCTGTTTTCTATGGAGAAAAGCATAATTTCCAAATTAGTTATTACCTTGAAAATGGATGATTCATTGGGCGAGCATTTCCTATACCACAGCATTACATGTTTTCCAATTATACTGTTCAGGAGAGGTTCTTAGTTAATTCTTAGTTCTATCTAGAGGTTATATTTTTATTCATTTATCAATTTTATCAATGTATATATTTCATACAATTTATTTATTTAATTAAATAGTACAACTTACATAGCTAACATCACCTGAAGAGCATAATGTAAAATAATTTTAGCTATATAAAATAAATTGAGTTACACAGAACTTAATTTCACCTTAAGTCCAACTTGTCCTAAATTGAACGATATTAAAGAGCCCTAAAAAATGCTTTAAGTGGTGATTTGAACTTCTATTGGAAATGTTATAATTTGCATACTGAAAAATATCTCATTGTACAAGGATGGTTTCTGTGACCTCTTTTCAATATGCTATATTGAGTTTCCCAAGAAAAAGGAGGAAGAAGGATTTTGCTAATCTGTCTGTATATCTCACCTGGTTCCTGCTGAAAGCAGTGACAGGCGCTTGTAAAAATATAATTCTGAAATATTACGAAGCTAGCTGGCCTACCTGAGCTCCAATTCACAAACTCAATTTTCTCAACACCTTCTAAAACCAACTACACTAGCTGATTTTCAAAGCAAGAAAAATTTAGTCTGACAGTCTATATGCCTAGAGGAATCATCATGCAATACTTATTGGGTTTGCAGTAGAAATTTACCCAGTGGATATTGAGTCAATATTTCTTTTCTGAATATTTATAAAGGGGTATGTTAGAAGTCATATGTAAGGGATTTATCATAATACAAAATTTAATAGACACGTGGGCATGCTTTAGCCAAAATGTACACACTTGGCTATGGATAAATATATCTACTATTTATAGTCAAATATTTCCTCTACCTGGAGAGATTCCTGTTCTGGAAGGCACTTTAGAACATGAAGTATTAATATTATTTCTAAAAATAGGGTGAGTAGAGTGACAATCTTCTAAAATCCCTGCCAGGAAGAAGAGAAATGCTAAATATAGATTGAGAAACCCCATCTTATTTGGGAGATTAAATCATATCTGTATAAATTATTGGAGACATAGCAACTTTCCACCACAAACTAGTTGTTACATTTTCAAATTCTATACTTCCTGTGTGTTACTTTGTAATGCACTTTTGTAATCACAGTATCTTTCACAACCTTTTCCAAGTTCCAAACAACTTCTATTTACATAACTTGATAAAGATCAGTAAAATTGACTCACTAGCTAAAAGGGATAATCATAGAATAATAGACAAAACAAGATAAAAAGCAGAAATTCAGTGTATTCTAATAAAAAAGAAAGAATGCTCTTATTTAGGTTTCAGAGCACTAAACCCAAGTGTCATATAGCATAAATTCTAATACTTAATGTTAATCTATAACTTTACATTGTCTTTCTCATGCATGAATATGTCATCCTTATAGCCTTTCTTGAGGACAGTATTATTGTTATATCTATTTTATAAAGGAGTAAACAATAATTAAAAGCATTGAAGTGGTTCAGGCATGGTGGTTTATTGCTCTAATCCCAGCACTTTGGGAGGCTAAGGCAGGCGGATCACTTGAGGTCAGGAGTTCAAGACCTGCCCTGCCAATATGGTCACTTGAGGTCAAGAGTTCAAGATGAGCCCAGCCAACATGGTGAAACCTTGTCTCTATTTAAAAATACAAAAAGTAGCTGTGTGTGGTGGCAGGCACCTGTAATCACAGCTACTTGGGAAGCCGAGGCAGGAGAATTGCTTGAACCCAGGTGGCAGAGGTTGCAGTGAGCCAAGATCACACCACCACACTCCAGCCTGGGCAACAGAGTGAGACTCTGTCTTAAAAAAAGAATTGAAGTGTTTCACAGGAATTGAACTCAGGTCTCAGACTAGATCCTTTGCACTTTCTAAGGCAAGCCTCATCAAAAAGCCCCATCAAAAAGGAGCATAAAGCATTGCTTAGGAATGAAGATAAAGCAATAAAAACACAAATCAAATTGCACTTTAGGGAACACAGCTGTTGTATTTTATGATTATTTTGTGGTTCTATAAAACAAGATCATCCCCATATTTCTTCATATGCCAGTCTAATAGTAATAAATTTTGCCTCTTTGATTATAATTAATGGTATTAAATAATAGATTTAATTCCACTCTTTATAGATTTCTGTCTCAATGATAAACATGTTACCCTCATATTTGAAAGTTTCTAATTGCTGAGTAATACAGTAGGTGATACATTCCAAGACCCCCAGTAGATGCCTGAAAACATAGTACCAAATCTATTTGTTGTCAATCAATCAAAACACATTTCTGTTCATATTTCTACCCACAAGTTTACTGCCTTTCCATCTCAACTAAGCACTTATCATGCACTGTGGCTGTAACTTTTGTAGTTTGAGGTGCGACAGCATAACTAGCATGAATTTCTTTCACTTTTCTCACTATTTCACAGATGGAAGATTTGTTCTTAGTAAACTTAGCAACCTCAGTATATGATTTTGCTTCCTTTCCTTATTGAGAACTTTTACCTTTTCTCTTAAAGGAAGCATTTTGCAGCTAATCTTGGCATATTTGAATTGTCAGCATCACTACTCTTGTGCTTTGGGGCCATTATGAAGTAAAATAAGGCTACTTGAACACAAGCACTGGGATACCAGGACAGTCAATCTGATAGCCCAAATGGCTACCAAGTGACTATCTGGTGGAGAGCATATATGGTGCAGATACACTGGACAAAGGGATGATTTACATCCCAGGGAGAACAGAGCAGAATGACACAAAATTTCAAAATGCCATTTAAGGGCATACAATTTGAAACTTGTCAGTTATTTCTGGAATCTTTCCATTTAATATTTTTGGACCACAGTCGACCACAGGTAACTGAAACCATGGAAAGCAAAACCACAGGTGAAAGAGTACTTCTGTAGTCATTGACCACGGAAGAAGCAGAAAAACAAGGCCTGTCTTAAGATTTTTAGCAAAAAAATCATTTTTTATACATGCAATATTTTTGTATATGCAATGTTTTTGCAATTACAATATATGTAATTCTACTCTCCCCCATCTCTAGGTATAGTTTAGCAATAGCTATATCACAAGGTCTAAATAAAGTCTAAATCCATCAACAAAACTAACACAGTAGTCTATCTGCCTTTTTATTTTTATAAAATGGACATAATGGAATTTAGGCCTTACACAGAGATTTCTGGAATGCCATGAACCTAAACAATTTGATTTTTAATTGATACTAACAGGATGCTTTTGCAGTAGAATGCAGCATGATTGACTACTTGTTATTTGGTTGCTGTTGTCGTTTATATCTTTTATTGACATAATGGTACATATTTTGGGAGTATAAGTGACATTTTTATACATATACACAATGCATAATGACCAAATCAGGGTAATTGAGATATCCATCACCTCAGATATTTTCTTTTCTTTGTGTTGAGAGCATTCTGATTTTTTCTTCTAGCTATTTAGAAACATAGGACAAATTATTGTTAACTATAATCTCCCTACTTTACTATCAAATACTAGAACTCATTCTAACTCATAAAAATGATATTTTGTACCCATTAACCAACTTCTCTTCATCCTCCTACCCCTATCGTTTCTAGCCTCTGGTACCATTAATCTACTTCTTAACTTTATGAGATCCACTTTTTAAACTCCCACATATAAGTGAAAATCTGTAACATTTGACTTTTTGTGCCCAGCTTATTCTCTTAACATAATGACCTCTTGTTACATCCATGTTGCTGCAAATGGCAAGATTTCACTCCTTTTTATATAGCTGAATAATATTCCATTTGTATATGTACCACACTTTCTGTATTCATTCATCTATTGATGAACACTTGGATAGATTTTATATCTTGGCTTATGTGAATATTGCTGCAATAAACACATACTGAATTTATTTTTGAATATAGATCAGATGGATCTATTCTCTTTCACACCTGAAACAGTTTGAGTAAGCCACAAATTAGTCCTTTGAAATTATACAGTTTGCTCCTTTTTGACCTCTTCTGTATTAACTACCTCATTTATATTCCTACAAACTCATGTGTATGTGTACACACACAAAATCTGATTGTCTAACAATTTTATCTAAACCTCAGTACTTTTCTTTCTTCTTTTTGAGCAATTTCATCTCCAGTTGTTACAATTTCACCATCTACTTTTAAATCTACATCTCTTGCCTTGTGTGATGATTAACTTTATGTCAACTTGACTGAGCCACGGGATGCCCAGATATCTGGTTAATTATTATTTCTAGGTGAGTCTGTGAGAATGTTTTCCATAAGAGATTCACATTTGAATTGGTAAACTGAGGAAAGCAGACAGCCCTCCTCAATGTGGGTGGGCATCATCCAACCCATCCAGAGCCCAAATAGAACAAAAAGACAGAGAAAAGTTAAATTCATTCTCTCTCTCTCTCTCTCTCTCTCTCTCTCTCTCTCTGCCTCTGCCTGACTGCTTGAGCTGAGACATTGGTCTTTGCCTGTCCTTGGACTGGGACTTATACCATCAGTGCTCCCTGTTCTCAGGCCTTTAGACTCAGACTGAAATTTACATTATTGGCTTTCCTGAGTCTCCAGTTTGCAGATGGCAGACCGTGGGAACCTCTCAGACTCCATAATCATATGAGCGAATTCTTTACCATAAATCTCATTCAACACACACACATGTGTGTACATATATATATATATAGAGAGAGAGAGAGAGACAGAGAGAGAGATAATAGAGAGAGAGAGAGAGAGAGAGAGAGAGATAGTAGATGTATTGATATAGGCAATGAATATAATGCCTTGCAAGATGAAGGAAGGAATCTGAGACAGGTGGTAAAACATGTGTAATAGGAATAATGATTCACAGTAGAGACCAAGGGAAAATCAGGAGACTGTTAAATAAAGCTGAGAAGTTGTTTTGAGTCTATAGGGAAAGATCTTGAATACCAAAATAAGATAGTTGAATACTCAAACAAGATATTTGTATCTTACTCTTTGGATGTTGGGACCATTGCAAGTTTTGGAAAGAGTGAAATAACCAGATTTTAATTTATGGAATGTAACCATGACATCATGAAAGGTAAAAGGATGGGGAAAAAGCCTGCGCTCAAGGTGGATGAATAGTAGGAAACTTGGTGAAGTGAGGTGGGAAATGGTGAGGGCTGAATTATGGACGTGACAGTGGAAATGGTGAGAAAATGAAGGCAGCAACACTGTGGAAGTGGAAGTAACGAGACTGGAAATTGATTAGATGAGGAGGGTGAAAGAAGGGAAAGTGGACAATTTGAAATTCTGAGATTTCAGACATGTGCAATTGAGACTGTGATAGTGCCATAAAATGAAATATGAAACACAGAAGGAAGAGTGGATATGGGGAAGAGGAGGACTTTGATTCTGGATATGAGACATTTGATCTGCTTCTGGGAATATTCATGTTATGGAGGTCCAGCTGAAAACTAGACACATAGATCTGGAGTTAAGGAGAACACATAAAGTGTGTGTGTGTGTGTGTGTGTGTGTGTGTGTGTTTATATATTCATTTTCTCTTATCCTCACATTTTGAAACCCTGGCTAACTAGAATGTCATCTAAGAAACTCTCCTCAATTTCTTGAGTCAGAACAATTGTCCTTTTCATCTTTTCTTCATTAGTCTTCATTTACATCTCTGCCATGGTACCTATTTATATACAATTTTAAATGATATGAGGTACACAGTTCAACTCACAGACATTCATTGATGGCTTCCTCTGTACCAGGCCAGTACTAGGAGGAAAAAAATGAGTCAGACAGTGTCTCGCCTCAAAAATTTACAAACTAAACACTGAACTATGGCAGGCAGATTTTGTACCATAAAAAAGATACAAACAAGGTGCTGTGAAGGCTTAAAAGAAGTAAATCTTTATTATGTCTGTCTTTTCCACAAAAGGTCAAAAACTATTTCTCATTCTCTCTCTGTTTCTTTCTCTCTCACACACACAGACACACCCCACAACCACTGTGTGTGTCACACAGTAAATATTTTTTGATGCTAATTATTTAACTCAGTAAGTCAATCAAAATAGATTTACTGCATGTTATAGACTGAATTATATTCCTGCAAATTTCATATGTTGAAATCCTAAAAAAAAACACCCAATCCCTAGTACCTCAGAGTATAACTATATTTGGGGATATAACTACATTTGGAGATAGCTACTCTCTGAGGTACTAGGGATTGAGTGGGTCTTTTAGGGTTTCACATTTGAAATGGTAGACTGAGGAAAGCAGATGCCCCCCTTCAATGTGGGTGGGCATCATCCAACCCATCCAGAGCCCAGATAGAACAAAAAGGCAGAAGAAAGCTAAATTCTCTCTTTCTCTCTCTCTCTCTCTCTCTCTCTGCCTGACTGCTTGACCTGAGACAGTCATTAAAGAGGTGATTAAGTTAAATTAGGTGGGGGCCTACTCCAGTTTGACTGGTGACTTTATAAGAAGCGGAAATTTGAACACACACACAGACACCAGGGATGTGGCACACTGAGGAAGACTAGATGAGGACTCAGCAAGAAGGCAGCTATCTTCAAGCCAAGGAGAGAGGACTCAGAAGGAACCAAACCTGCCAACACCTTGATCTTGGATTTCTGGACTCAAGAACTGTGAGAAAATCTATGCCCTTTATCATGAGAGCCTAACCATGAGAAAAATTCAGAATCATGAGAATAAACTATGTGCCAATTAAATATTAAGACAGTTTTAAAATGATACTTCATTAAAGAAGCAAATGGCAATATTTCTTTTTTTCCTTCAACTTTTGAGTTCAGGGGTACATGTGCAGGATGTGTAGGTTTGTTAAATAGGTAAACGTGTGCCATGGGCAAATAGAGATACTTCTTTTCAGTCATTCTTTATTTTGAAATTCTTTTTTAAAACTGTTAATCAGGTTAATCATCTAAAGAAAAAGTTTCCAACCCTTTCCTGGATAGTAATATATTTTGCAAGGAGAAAAAAGTGGTTGTCTGAATCACCATTCTACATTTATCCAAAGGGTACGTATCATTTTAGCATTTGCTATATAACTTGGGACAAGTAAGGAAAAAGATTGACTACTTGTGACCATAGCCCTTTAGAAGCGTTTTTGATTCCCTGGGAAACTCAAATTCTTGTAATTTATCAGAATTGTTATAAGAGCAGCAGAATAATATTTTGTTTCTTTCACTCCTCAGTCCCACTGAATTTTGCTAACAAGTTGGAACTTTGAGTTATTTTGGCTCAGAGGGCATTTTTTAGGATGGAAGTGCATTGCTTATTATCCTTTTATTCTTCAGTTCTCTCTTGGGCTTCCTAATCACAAAATATTCATTTAACTGCCATTCTCTTCATCATTAATAGATCAGGTAACTTTATATAGTTCTGTATTCTTAAGCAAAGGGAATGTGGTCATTGTGGGCACCTGTATAAATGTTAGTTTTTAAAGCTTCATCAGATAGAACCAAAAATAAACTACAGAGTGTGGACCATATCTCAGAGGTTTAATTAAAACTCAATTAATCACATTATATGGATTGAGTGAAATAAATCATCTGTGATAAAAATATATGTGTTCATATGTTTTAGCCAAAAAAATAAAATTCTTGCTTAAAGCAAAAGTTTAATGAATTCAAATGTATATTTATATGATGCTATCTTAAAAATAGCAATGATGCAGCTATTACTTGTGTGAGTTTTTATCATCTATCAAGAATTCTATGAATACATTCCGGTACACATGTCCCTTCGGTTTTATTTTGATTTTGATTCTCTTAGCTAAGGATAATAACATTATTACCCCTATAAAAATTGTATATGTTCATTATAAGTAATCAAAAACAAAACCATGTAGTACAAAGGAAAATATTCTTAAATTCCTTAAAATCTCAACATTTAGAAATTATTTTCTGAAAGTTTATTAACACTGTGGACATTTTTCCTATGTACAGACAGAGAAGAAAAGGTAGAAATATATATAGATAATTGATTGTCCCACTTGTTAAAAAGATAAGGCAGTCAAGTTGCTAAGTAAATTTATATTAAACTTACAGCCTGGAAAATTGTCTTGAAAGATAAATATTTTAGTTTCAAGAGCAAGGCACTTAATACACACAGAAGTTTTTTCATTTTCCAATGATCTGGACTTCGAGATTCAAGAGGCAAAGCCATCAAGAAACAAGTTATAAAGTTTGCACCATAAACAGGAAGTTTAATTACTTTTGAGAAACTGAATCCTGCCAAGCATCATGTGAACTGAGCTTGGAAGCAGATCCTTCCACACTGGAACCTTGAGATGACTGCAGCCCCTAACTAACACCTTGATTGTGGCTTTCTGAGAGACCCTGAGCCAAATGACTTAACAAAACTACACCTGAATTTCTAATCCACAGAAGCTGCTAGACAGTAAATGTTATTTAAGCCATTAAACTTTGGGGTAATTTGGTATATAGCAGCAGCAAACTAATCTATCATCCACTACATCAAAACCTAAAATGAGAAACTGGAATTAAATAATATTGAATTAAAATTCTCTTACAGAAATGTATGCATGGATTGGACTCCCTATAATCATGTTTATATCCTTATTTTTTCCATTTCATTTTAGATCATTTCATTAAATCTATTCACTATTTTACTGATTCTGTTTTCAGCTGTGTATATGTTCTTTTCATTGCTTCTAATATGTTTTTCGTGTCCACACTGTTTTCTTTTTTATTCCATTTTGTTTATAAGCTCTTCCAGCTTACTTCCACCTCATTCTGTTTTCTTTATGATATTATTTTGGAGATATTGTATTCTCTGCTTTTTTTTAAATAGAGGGAAATTACTTATCTTAACATCATTGAAAAATTATTTTTTCTGTCACTTTGGGTAATTCCCCTCACAATATATGCTCTTCATCTAGTTTTAATTATATTCATTTCCTCATTTTGCATTTGTATGCATAGGTACTGTGCTAGTCATTTCTAGTTATTACTTTTTAAATAAATGGATCTGCTATTTGTTCTAAAACTATATGAAGGAAGGGTTAGAATAGGTAACAGGCAATGAGTGTTCTGGGACATTACATAGTCTCTGCTTAAGGCTGAAAGTCTGTGTGCTCCCAAAATGCATGCACTGAAATCCTAAGCCCCAGTGATAATATTAGTGGGTGAAGTTTTTGGGAGGTGATTAGGTCATGAGAATGAAGTCTTCCTGAATGAGATGAGAGCTCTTATACAAAGAACTACAAAGAGTTCTCTTTTCCATCCACCATGTTTCCATCCACAGACAGGAGACAAACACTTATGAACCAAGAAGCAGACCCTCATCACACCTGGAATTTGTTGGCACCTTGATATAGGATTCTCCATCCTCTAGAACTGTGAACAATACATTTCTGTTGTTTCAAAGCCACCCAGTCTATGCTATTCTGTTATAGCAGCCTAAATGTATCAAAAGACATTCTCCATTATTATACATCGTCCCCAGCAATATTCACCATCTCACTAAAACTGCTATTTTCTCTGCATTGGGGGCACATCTTTCCTCAATTTTTAGCACTCAAGTAAATAGTGTGTAATAAAGACACTCTTTAGCAGCGCTTCATCCACTTCACTTCCAACAAGAAGCCTAGTTCCCAGGTAATAAAACGTCATTTGTCCTGGGATCCGCCTTATTTGGTATTCCTTGGTGTCAAATTGAGTCACTCTAGGAACGATTCTAGTTTTCCTTACATAAAAATTACTGAATGCTCTTTTCAGAATTGTAACTATTTTTTTAGGACAAATATGTAACTTCCTCAAGGTTCAAGCAAGTATATGATGGCTCACAACATAATCGTCACAATATATGACCAATAAACAGTTCACGGTTTCTAATTTGGAATTGTGGCCATTTTTCAGGTCATTTTTTTCTCTAGTTATAATTCTTTTTATTGACTTTGTAGGAAAGAAATAAAGTTAAAAATTCCTTGACTCCATTATCAATAAATCAAGTTCTATTCTTAAAAATTAGAAGAAAAAAGAAGGTAAAGCAAGATGGGCAAATGGAAGCCTTCACCAATTGCCTCCCCACCCCATACATACACAGGAACAGTAAATTTAACAAGTATCTACACACACACAAAAGCACCTTCCTAAGAACCAAAATTCAGGTGAACAATCTCACAGCACTTGAGATCACTGGTGCTGTGATAACTGATGCTGTGATAATTTCGTATCGCTGAAAGAACCACTGAAGAAGGTAAGAAAGACAATCTTGAATCACCAACATCATCCTTCCCCTATCCCCCTGCAGTGGCAGTGTAGCATGGAGAATTTGTGCATTTGCGGGAGGGAGAGTGCATTGAGTGTGGGACCCTGCAATGAACTCAGTGCTGCTCTGTCACAGCAGAAAGCAACACTAGGCTAAACTCAGCCAACAACTCACCCATGGAAGGAGCATTTAGACCAGCCCTAGCCAGAGGGGAACTGCCGCTCATCCTGGTGGTTGGAACTTGAGTTTTGGCAAGCCTCACCACTGTGGGCTAAAGTGCTCCGGGGTTCTAAATAAATTTAAAAGGAAGTCTAGGCCACAAGGACTGCAATTCTGAGGCAAGTCCTAGTGCTATGTTGGGCTCAGAGCCAGTGGATGTCAGGGGTATGGAACCTAGTAAACATTTGTTTTAGGCAGCCAGGAAGGCTAAGGGAGTGCTTGTGCCATCCCTCCCCCAATCCTAGGCAGCACAGCTTGTAGCAACAAAGTGGCTCTTTCCTTCTGCTTGAAGAGAGGAGAGGGAAGAATAAAGAGGACTTTGCCTTGCATCTTGGATACCATCTTCACCACAGAAGAACATGGCAATAGACAAGAGTTGAGCAGCCTAGCTCTTGTATAACATATCTAGACACACCCTGGGCCAGGAAGGAACCCATTGCCTTAAAGGAAAGGACCTAGTCCTGGCAGGATTGATTACCTACTGACTAAACAGCCTTGAGCCCTGAAGAACCAGTAGCAATACCGTAAGTAGTATGTCATGGGCCTGGGGAGAGACTCTGGGATGTGCTGGCTTCAGGTGAGACCCCAGCACATTCTGAGGTATGGTGGCTACTGTGAGAGATTCCTTCTATTTGAGAAAAGCAGAGGGAAAATTTAAACAGACTTGGTCTTTCACCTTAGTTACCATCTCAGCCATGGTGAGCGAGAGCACCATGCAGGCTCTTAGGGCTCCTGATTCCAGGACTTGGCCCTTGGATGGCATTTCTGAACTTGCCCTGTGCTGGAAGGGAGTCCATTGCTCTACAGGGTAAGTCCCAGACCTGACAGCATTCATGACAAGCTGACTGAAGAGTACTTAGACCTTAAGTGCACATCGGGGATAGCCTAGTAATACCTACCATTGGTCCGTGGTGGTGATGACCATGGCAAGAGGCTCCTCTGCCTATGGAAAGGAGAGGAAAGAGTGGGAAGAACTTCATCTTATTCGGTAGAATAAAGAAGCAGGTAGATTTCTTAGGTTTTTGACTCTAGTCCCTGGCTTCTATATGGCATCTCTGGACCCACCTGGGGCCTGGGAGAACTCATCACCCCAAAGCGAAGGACATGAGCCTGGCTGACTTCACCACCTGCTGATTGTACAGGCTTAGGGCCTTCAGCAAACATAGGCAGTAGCCAGGGAGTGGTTACGTCAGGCTCTAAGTGAGACACAGTGCTGTCCTGGCTTTAGGTATGACCCAGTACAGTCCCAGTGGTGGTAGCCACAGGGGTGCTTGTGTCATTTCACCCCCGAGCTCCAGGTGGCTCATAAAAGAGAAAGAGACCTTGTTTCTTTGGGAGAAAGCAAGGGATGGGGACAAGAGTGTCTGCCTGGTAATCCAGAGAATTCTTCCTAACCTTATCCAAGACTGACAAAGTGGTACCTCTATGAGTCTGCAGGAACAATAGCATTACTGGACTTAGAGTACCCACTGATACAGATATGGCATAGATCACAACACCCAAGTCCTTTCAAATACCTGGAAAGTCTTCCCAAGAAGAACGGGTACAAACAGACCCAGACTGTGAAGACTACAATAAATGCCTAACCTTTCAATACTCAGACACTGAAGAGTATCCACAAGCATCAGTACCATCCAGGAAAACATGATGTCACCAAATGAACTAAAAAAGGCACCAGCAGGCCGGGCGCGGTGGCTCAAGCCTGTAATCCCAGCACTTTGGGAGGCCAAGACGGGAGGATCACAAGGTCAGGAGATCGAGACCATCCTGGCTAACACGGTGAAACCCCGTTTCTACTAAAAAATACAAAAAAAAAAGGCACCAGCAACCAATCCTGGAGAAACAGAGATATGTGACCTTTCAAACAGAATTCAAAATAGCTGTTTTGAGGAAACTCAAAGAAATTCAAGATAACACAGAGAAGGGATTCAGAATTTTATCAGATAAATTTAACAAAGGGATTGAAATAATCAAAAAGAATCAAGCAGAAATTCTGGAATTGAAAAATGCAAATGACATACTAAAAATGCATCAGAATCTCCTAACAGCAGAATTGATGAAGCAGAAGAAAGAATTAGTAAGCTTGAAGACAGGCTATTTAAAAATACAGTCAGAAAAGACAAAAGAAAAAAAAATAAAAAACAATGAAGCACATCTACAAGATCTAGAAAACAGACTCAAAAAATCAAATCTAGGAGTTATTGGCCTTAAAGAGGAGGTAGAGAAAGATATAGGAATAGAAAGTTTATTCAAAGGAATAATAACAGAGAACTTCCCAAACCTAGAGAAAGATATAAATATCTCAGTACAAGATGGTTATAGAACACCAAGCAGATTTAACCCAAAGAAGACTACCTCAATGCATTTAAAATCAAACTCCCAAAGGTGAAAGATAAAGAAAATATCCTGAAAGCAGCAAGAAAAAATAAACAAATAACATAAAATGACACTCAAATAATTCTGGCAGCAGACGTGTCAGTGGAAACCTTATGAGTCCGAAGATTTGCATGAAAAATTTAAAGTGCTGAAGGAAAAATGTTTTACTCTAAAATAACATGTCCATTGAAAATATCCTTCAAATACGAAGGATAAATCAAGGCTTTCCCAGACAAACAAAAATTGCAGGATTTCATCAACACTAGAGCTGTCCTACAAAAAAAAGCTGAAGGAATTTTTTCGATCAGAAGGAAAAAAATGTTAAATAACCAGTAAGAATCATCTGAAGGTACACAACTCGCTGGTAATGGTACACAGAATATTATAACACTGTAATTGTGGTATATAAACTACTCTTATCTTAAGTAGAAAGACTAAACAATGAACCGATCAAAAATAATAAATACAATAAGTTTTCAAAACGCAAACAGCACAATAAACTAAAAATAGAAACAACAAAAAGTTAAAAGTGGGGGGACAAAGTCAAAATGTAGAGTTTTTATTAGTTTTCTTTTCATTTGTTTGTTTGTCTATGCACTCAGTGTTAAGTTCTCATCAGTTTAAAATAATGGGTCACAAGTTAGTATTTGCAAGCCTCATGATAACCTCAAATAAAAAAATACAACAGATACACAAAACATAGAAAGCAAAAAGTTAAATCATACCACAAGAGAAAATCACCTTCACTAAAAGGAATATAGGAAGGTAAAAAAGAAGAAAGGGAAGACCACAAAACAACCAGAAAACAAATAACAAAATGGCAGGAGTAAGTCCTTACTTATCGATAATAACATTGAATGTAAATGAACTAAATTCTCAAAAGACATAGAGTGACTGAATGAATAAAAAACAAACAAAACTAAGACCCACTGATCTGTTGCCTACAAGAAACATACTTCACCTATAAAGACACACATAGACTACAAATAAAGGGATGGAAGTAGATATTCCATGCCGACAGAAACAAACACACAAAAATAGAGCAGGAGTAACTATACTTTATATCAGACAAAAGAGATTTCAAGACAAAAACTATAAGAGAGACAAAGAAAGTTATTATATGATGATAAAGGGGTCAATTCAGCAAGAGGCTATAACAATTGTGTATATATGTTTTTATATATATTATATATATATAATATATATATGCACCCAACATTGGAGCACCCAGATAGATAAAGCAAATATTATTCGAGAAAGAGAGATAGACCCCAATACAATAATAGCTGGAGACTTCATCACCTCATTTTCAGCATTGGACAAATCTTCCGGACAGAAAATTAACAAAGAAATATTGAACTTCATTTGCACTACAGACCAAATGGGCTCAGTTGATATTTACCAAACATTTCATCCATCAGCTGCAGAATACACATTTGTCTCTTCAGCACATGGGTTATTCTCAAGAGTAGGCCATATGTTAACTCATAAAAAATATCTTAAAGCATTCAAAAAATTTGGAATAATATCAAGCCTCTTCTGGGACCACAAATGGAATAAAACTAGAAATCAATAACAAGAGAAATTTAGGAAACTATAACAAACACACAGAAATCAAACAATATGCTCCTGAATGATCTGTGGGTCAATGAAGATATTAAGAAGAAAATCGAAAAATGTCTTGAAACAAATGATAATGGAAATGCAATATACTAAAACCTACAGGATACAGCAAAAGCAGTACTAAGAAAGAAATGTATATTTATAAGCACCTACAGCAAAAAAAAAAAAAGAAGGAAAATGTCAAATACATAGCCTAACCATGCATCTTAAAGAACTAGAAAAGCAAGATAAAACCAAAGACAATATTAGTAGAAGAAAATAAGTACTAAAGATCAGAGGAGAAATAAATGAAATTGATATAAAGAAAACAATACAAAAGATCAATGAAATGAAAAGTTGTTTTTATAAAAGATAAACAAAACTGACAAACCTTTAGCCAGATTTAGAAAAAAAGAGATGACCCAAATGAGTAACATGAGAGTTTAAAAAGAAGCCATTACAACCAATAACACAGAAATTCAAAGGATTTCTGCCTACTATGAGCAACTATATGCTAATAAGTTGAAAAATCTAGAAGAAATATGTAAATTCCTAGACACATAAAACCTACCAAGATTGAAGCATGAAGAAATCTCAAACCTGAACAGACTAATAACAAGAAACAAGATTGAAGCCATAATGGCTTCACTGCTAAACTCTACCAACCATTTAATCCTTTTCCTATTTGCCCAAAGAATACTGACTAGCAGCACTTGGAGCTACAGTGTTTCCCCTGAAATAATTTTACCACGAAATATCTTGCTTTCATTATTATTTTTGCAACACTCTAGTGTATCAACTTCAGAAAGAAAAAACGTCATTCTATTTATCGCATTCTGGTAAAATAAGAGTAAAGAATAAAGTAATTCTTGACTGCTAAAAATGTCCAAACCTAGAAAATGTGGAATTCCTATGCATGATGTTCACATCATTCTTGAACAGTTGTTGGCTGAAGGTTTATTTGATGAATCTAATTATTCTGAAATAGATGATTCTGATGATTCAGACTATTCTGATATTAGTTCTGTTTACAAATAACTTCATGAACAGGTTATATATTTTATTTTCACCTTGCAAATTAGTCAGATTTTCTTCAGCCTCTGAAAGCATGTTTATGTATAATAAAATTAAATGAACTCTGGCAGCGAGCTATACTTTTCTTTTTCTAAACAGGTAAAGGAATAAAAAAGAACTAATACCAACCCTACTCAAACTATTCTCAAAAATAAAGAAGGAGGGAATACTTCCAAATTCATTCTATGAGGTCATATTATTCTGATGCCAAAACCATCAAAGACACACCACAAAAAAGAAAACTACAGACCAATATCCCTGATGAATATGGATACAAAAATCTTCAACAAAATACTAGCAAACCAAACTCAACAACATGTTTAAAAGATCATTCATCATGAGCAAGAGGGATTTATCCCAGGGATGTAAGGATGATTCGACTTGTAAGAGCTCTCACAAAGTCAGTCTTTAGAGACTAAAACAAGTCTCTTCTTCTTCAAATGTGCAGCCATCAATGTAAGGCAACAAAAAACATAAAAATCTAAGGAGATATAACACCATCAAAAGACTCTGGTGACCCTAAGTAAATGGAGATACGTAAACTATTTGACAAAAAAGTTTAAAATAATTGCTTTAAGGGCATTCAGAGAACCTCAAAAAATACAGAGAAACAATTTCATGACATAAAAAAAAAAATGACCAAAATTAGAAATTTAGCAGAGAGATCAAAATTTTTTTTAAAAAGCAGGAATTCTGGAACTAAAAATTATAAATAATGAAGTTAAAAAAGTAATAGAAGGCATCGATAGCAGAACTGATTAAGCTAAAAAAGAATCTGTGAACTCAAAGGCAATTTATTTTAAAATATGCAATCAGAGAGAAAATATGAAAAAGGAATGAAGAAAGTTTATAGGATTCATGGAACAGCATTGAAAGAGCAAATGTTTGAGTTATAAGAGTGCATGAAGAAGAGAAGGACAAAGGGGTAAAAAAATTATTTTCTAAAATTAATTGCAGAAAATGTCCCAGTTTGGAAAAAGTTATAAATATTCAGGTACATGAAGGTCAAAGGTCTCTAATCAGATTTAATCCAGACAAGATGACACCAAAATAATCAAACTGTTGAAAATCAGGACAATGAGAGGATACTGAAGGCACCAAGAGAAAGGAAGTAAAAACACATAAGGGGATAACAATAGGGCTAGCAGTAGGTTTCTCAGCAGAGATGTTAAAGGCCAGATGAGAGTAGGATGATATATTCAAAGTGCTGAAGAAAAAACTGCCAACCAAAAATGTGTTGCCCAGCAAAACTGTCCTTCAGAAATGAAGAAACAAAGACTTTCTCAGGCTAACAGAAGTTGAGGGAGTTTACCACCACCAAACCTGTCTTATAAGAAATGCTGAAAGGAATTCTTCAATCTGAAAGAAAAGAATGCCAATAAGTAACATGAAAACATATGAAAGTATAGAATTCACTAGTGAAAGTAAGTACACAATAAAATTCAGAATACTCTGATACTATAATGAAAGTGTGCGATCACTTGTGTCTTTAGAATAAAGTATAAAAGACACAACTGTTAAAAATAATAATAGCTGCAATAATTTGTTAAGGGTAACACAATATAAAACCATGTACATTATAACACTGAAAAATTTCAATGTGGGGGTGGGGTGGAGTAAAAGTATAGAGTTTCTTTTAAAACATAATCAGGTAAGTGTTATCAGCTTAAAATAACCTGTTATAACAAGATGATTTTTAAGTCTCATATTAGTCACAAAGCAAAAAACCTATAGTAATTACACAAAATATAAAAAATAAGTAATAACTGGCCGGGCG
Source organism: Mandrillus leucophaeus (assembly GCF_000951045.1). Classification (NCBI taxonomy): domain Eukaryota; kingdom Metazoa; phylum Chordata; class Mammalia; order Primates; family Cercopithecidae; genus Mandrillus; species Mandrillus leucophaeus. The sequence goes on from NW_012105031.1 coordinate 5,069,308, forward strand.
CAGTGGCTCATGCCTGTAATCTCAGCACTTTGGGAGGCCGAGGCGGGCGGATCATGAAGTCAGGAGATCAAGACCATTTGGCTAACACGGTGAAACCCCATCTCTATTAAAACTATAAAAAAAATTAGCCGGGCGTGGTGGTGGGCGCCTGTAGTCCCAGCTACTCCCAGCTACTCGGGAGGCTAAGGCAGGAGAATGGCACAATCCCGGGAGGAGCTTGCAGTGAGCTGAGATCACGCCACTGCACTCCAGCCTGGGTGACAGAGCAAGACTCCATCTCAAAAAAAAAAAAAAGTAGTAATTGAGGGATCTGAGATAAAGAAAATTAAGTGTCCAGAAAACTAAATCAGATTTTAATATGTTACAACAGCCAGAAGAAAGTTCGTATTTTTTAACAATAGTACCCTTTTCACAAAAGTGCACACAATATTTTTGTGAGTCAGCTCTATGTTGTCTTGAGAATGTAAAGGAATATTTTGACCTAGAGTACATAATATCTTAAAACTACATCACAACTCAATTTTTAATACTTTTTATTAATCATCTATAAAATGGTACAATTCTAAAATAATGACAATGTTTTAATTAATTAATGGAAGACTTTAATATTAACATTATGGTTTCCAATTAAATATTTTTAAATGCTTAATATTTTTATTTATTCTCTTTTTATAAAACTAATTTCCCAAGTTTCTATTATTCAATACTAGATTATATAATCAAGCTTGAAATTAGTCATCATGTCAGCTTCTTGGAGTTTATTATAATTAATATTTAAATACACTGTGCCAAATGTTAGAATTGTTTAATAGAGAAAGTAACATAATAAAAATGCTGAACTATCATCATTAATTCCAAATCAATAATGGAAAATAATTCCAAATGACCTATGCATAGTGTCATTTGTGATTAATATCTGGTTTTTCCCCTGATTTTTTTTTTATCATGCCCGTAAGGTAATAAGCCAGAAACCAGACAGCCTTCCCCAAAATATCACATGTTCCTCAAAACATGTGAAGAAGCTCTTTGTTATGGACTAAAAGTTGCCCCACCTTTGGTACTTGCCCTTAAATTGCTTCATTTTTCATCTGTTGTAGTAGATCAAGTCAAGTCCAATTATGAAGCCTTCATTTATCTAAAAGTTCCACTGATTATTTGCTGTGGTACGTGTGACTCAAGAACACATTTACTTAATCTCCAAACTTTCCCTCTATTTCTCATGTCAGAAAGTACCAAGTAAGGAAATGGAAAATCATAACAGTAGAAGGCTGCTTGCCAAAATTAGCGAATGTGAATTACAATGACACTCCAGATCCAAAAATAGACTGAATTTTAATTATCTCCTTTGAAGGAAAATAAAATAACAATGATATCTAAATATATGTCTCAAATAAGGCATCTGTTTTCAGGAAATAAGAAATAATAGAGTACTATTTGAAAATGCTTCCTGGTACCCAGTGAGGCTGTATTATAAACAGCCACAGTTGGATCTCTGCTTCAGGCATTGCTGGGAGCCAGAACAGAGTGAACTTATCAGAATAGACTATCTACATCTCCTATTCTACTCCTTTTATTCTCTCCACATAAATAACACACACAATAAATTTAGATCTCACAAATAGGTGCTAAAAGGGTCAGCTCTCAACAATATGCATTTTATCATAAACACTGCATGGTTTTAATTTCTACCAGCCAACTCAGTTCAAGATTGAACCAGTCCTGACGCATAATATTAGGGGAGTTAAGTTATTCTTTGAGCTTCATTTCTGCTCGGAAAGATTGAAGAACCTATTAGTGACACTTTTTTTTTTTTTTTTTTTTTTGAGACAGAGTCTCGCTCTGTCGCCCAGGCTGAAGTGCAATGGCATGATATCGCCTCAGTGCAAGCTCTGCCTCCCGGGTTCACGCCATTCTCCTGCCTCAACCTCCCAAGCAGCTGGGACTACAGGACTCCCGCCACCGCACCCTGCTAATTTTTTGTATTTTTAGTAGAGACGGGGTTTCATCGTGTTAGCCAGGATGGTCTCCATCTCCTGACCTCGTGATCCGCCCGCCTC
>NW_012105031.1:5071414-5073395 GCF_000951045.1 Mandrillus leucophaeus
GGTTTCATCGTGTTAGCCAGGATGGTCTCCATCTCCTGACCTCGTGATCCGCCCGCCTCAGCCTCCCAAAGTGCTGGGATTACAGGCCTGAGCCACCACGCCCTGTGAACGGATGCTGTTTGGACACCAAGCTGCTATGCGCACCTCTTCAGGCACACACTGATAAATGGGGCTTATTCCTCGAACCAGACAACCATCCAAAATGTGTCAACTTACACCACGGCCCTTTCTCACAAGTTTGTTACAGAGTTATGGTCAGAGTTCTTGTTGAAAGGCTTCATAAAGTTGTTTTCTATTGTTGATTAATTTCCCACGTGAAAAAAAAAATAGTAAATTCCCAGCTTGATAATTTCACTAACTTTTAAAATGACGTTCTTCAGAATTCATATTCAGACTGTAGCCCAGTGTACCACCTCTTTCCATACTCCAAGAAAGTATCCAGATAGTGTACAGTTGAAGGGCTTAGGCTTGCACAGGCCTGGGTACAAAGCCATCCTCTGGAGTCAGGCTGCCTACTTCAAATTCTGGCTCAGAAAATGACCAGTTCTGTGACCATGAGGAAGCTCTTTAGTCTCCATACCTTGGTTCTTCCAAATGTATGGGAAAATGAGGACCATAATGGAATTGTTCTGAAGATTAAATGAAATTACCCACATAAAACTATTAGTAAAGCAATTGAAATGTTTCTCCCTCATGTATTTTTTTTATTTTCATTCTACAAATCTTGCCATAAAATCCATGGAATACAAGTTATGTTGTATGTGATTAAACTGGCAAACTAGAGGAGACAAAATCTGCATGATTCTTAACTAATTTAATTCTTTTAAACAAATACCAAAGTGTACTGTCTATGGAGGAACCCTAAGGGGCAAAAGCAACTGCTTCCCTCTGTGTGTACTGGAGCTAACAGAATGCTTCAGGATGCTCAGTCATACTGGGAGAAATGATGCATTCAATAATGCTTTTCTCAAAAATCAGAGAAAACATTTGTATTTTAAGTGGTATCCTAAATCAATTTTGCAGCATATTTTTAATAAATCAGCTTTGAAAAGCCCTCTATTGTTTAAATAATAGACAATACGAGCTGTGTGCTTACGAAGACAATCATTCACTTATGTACCAGTTTAATTTCAACATCATAATTAGTCTGGCATTAATTCAATAGAAGCTCTTTTCTCCTTTACATGAGGTGTGATACTTAAATCTTACTAAATTATAACAGTCATTAAAATAAGGGAAAATATTGTATACTGTCAACCTACAATAAATACACTAACACATCAGTTACTTGTCTATTTAGAGGTGGGGGTCTCACTTTGCTGCCCAGGCTGGAGTGCTATAGATATTCACAGATGGGATCACAGCCTACTACAGGCTGGAACTCCTGGGATCAAGTAATTCTGCTGCCTCAGCCTCCCAGCTAGCCAGAACTACAGGCATGCCATTGCACCCAGCCATGTGTGTCTAATTATTAATGGCCCATTGATTAGTAAATTCCATGTCATTGTTCCAGCAGATCCTTGAGTCACTGTAGCTTCATGACTGAGAATTAAGGCCAAGCCAAATTCCTCCTAAAACACTACATAATCATGTGTCTGACCCTCTCCCCAACCTGCAACATATACCAATGATGAACTCAAGAATCACGGCACTCTCTGCTTAAAGATTACCATAACCCTTTCCAAATTAACAGCATGCTCAAATGTTTTACAAAATTCTAATACAATGAAACCTATAGAGGCTTATTCATATTTTTCATGAAAAAAGTAATGTAACAAATTCCATATTATGAAAAGAGCATAAGACTAAAAGACAGAAGGTTCAAATTCTAATTCCAGTTTATCATTAACTTGATGAGTGACATTGAGTAAAAGCACCTGACCTTGCGGTACCTCAACTTCCCTATCTTAAAAGGTGAACATTACAGTACTTGTCCTACTACTGCAACTGGTTGTTGACAAAATTAAATATAATAAATTAC
>NW_012105031.1:5073517-5103098 GCF_000951045.1 Mandrillus leucophaeus
TATCTTCAAATCATGTATATATTTGAAAATTGTGTTGTACAAATGTAAAATATTACTGTCAATTTTCTTAGAACATTTTCAATCCTTCTACAGCATGTCTCTGTTACCAACCATATCATTGCATGATGTTCTCCTAAGAGCTCTTTATTCTTACCAATGACCCAAGGAGTTGTAATGCTGCATTGTAAAATTTGCCATTTAAGAATATTTTTAAAGTAACAAATTGGCATTTTGGCTATCAATCTATAATATAATATAATATAATCTTGATGTTTCCTGCTTTCTGTAAATATTATCTTCCAGCATTACCTTGAAAGAGTAATTTCTAAATTTTACTGATTACAGTTCTATTTCACAGGAAAATGACATAAGAGAATACAGAATTAGCTTAATATGAAAATGTTTTCTGGGCCAGGGATTTGGATCTCAAGTTGCAGGTGTGAAATTCTCATTTTCTTTTTTGGTTTTTTGTTTTTTCAATGTCTTATTCTAACACACCAAACATATGTATGAAGAGAAAAAACAAGTAAACAACAGAGAGTATGGTAGCAAAAGCTGGCTTTACTGCTTACCAGCAAAGGGTAAATAATTTCACCTTGCTTAATCTAAGTTTCCTTATAGGTAAAATAGGTACACATGTTATATAACAGTTATAAAGTTTAGAAATACAGCCAAAACATCTAGTTTTCATAAACTGGAAAACAGTATCACATGATATTCCAAATGCAACACTGAGCACTTATGTGCTCCAGTGAAAAGAAACCTTCTTTTCTTCAGGCTCCAACTCTCTTAGCCCTTTAAGCTTCAGCATCTTCAGAGTTACTTGTTCATATCCCAGGGTTAATGCTGGTTATTCTTGACCAGCTGCAAAAAGAGCAGAAACTGCACCACCAGGCATGGTGGCTCACACCTGTAATCCCAGCACTTTGGGAGGCCGAGGCGGTGGATCACCTCAGGTCAGGGGTCTGAAACCAGCCTGGTCAACATGGTGAAACCCTGTCCCTACTAAAAATACAAAAATTAGCCAGGCATAGTGGTGGGTGCCTGTAATCCCAGCTACTTGGGAGGCTGAGGCAGGAGAATCACTTGAACGCAGGAGGCGGAGGTTGCAGAGATTGCACCATTGTACTCCAGCCTTCGCAATAAGAGTGAAACTCCCTCTGGAGAAAAAAAAAGAAAAAGCAGAAACTAAGACGTATGATATTCTGGGAGGAAGACTTAACGTCTTGCTCAAATACTGACCACTCCAGAAGCAGGCTTCCCATGAACTACCATATTTTCCTGCCACCTGGGAATTAGCACATCTCCAGTTTGCTTAGGGGTCCAATCCTGAGATCCAGCAATTGCTCCCACAGAGGCAGGAGAGAGCTCTGAGTTACAAGCTATTAAAAAAAAGCTGGGCGCCGTGGCTCACACCTGTAATCCCAGCACTTTGGGAGGCCGAAGCAGACGGATCACGAGGTCAGAAGATCGAGACCATCCTGGCTAACACGGTGAAACCCCGTCTCTACTAAAAATACAAAAAATTAGCCGGGGATGGTGGCGGGCGCCTGTAGTCCCAGCTACTCGGGAAGCTGAGGCAGGAGAATGGCGTAAACCCGGGAGGCGGAGCTTGCAGTGAGCTGAGATCCGGCCACTACACTCCAGCCTGGGCGACAAAGCGAGACTCCGTCTCAAAAAATAAATAAATAAATAAATAAATAAATAAATAAATAAATAAATAAATAGGCAAGAGTAACAAGAGGAGAGGTTGGTGATCTAGGAACAAGGTCATTTGTGGCCCAAAGTGATCTTAGTGCTATGTAATGACATGGCTGTTGCTACAGTGACCATCTGCCGTGAAGATGGGGCTTGGCAGAGAACATCTCTCAGTACCTCCCATTTCACTGTCCCTAAAGCAGAAGCTGAGTGTCACCATTTGTTAAAATTGGGGAAGTCTCGGAGGTGTGGGTTCATCAGAACAATAGCCACTGTTGCTTGTGGTCACAGTCACTGAAGCGGGGGTCCTGGTCGCTTCTCCAACAGCTGGGAAGCAGCCCCTAGCAATTTCCTCAGGATATAGTAATTCGTCAAGGTTTGATAAATGCTCCTTGTGTAAAAGACAGGTTCAGACAGGAGTATTTCATGACAAAATTGGCCTGAGTACAAAGTGTGATAAGGTCTTTGATTCACTATCAAAGACACTCATCGCCTCAGAACCAGTGCTTCCTTTCCACCTGAAGCTGGTGAAGGCAGAGCCTCGCCCACCGGCCACATCCAGTCCAAGGATAAATTCACTCTCAGGATCCTCACTGCTCTTTCTTATAATCAAGCTGCGATAAAGGTTACAAGTTCAGTAAAAATGTTAAATCACCGAATTTCAAAAGGATTGCATCAGTGTGGGCCCCTTTCCTTGGAGAAAGTTCCTCTACATCTGTGTAAATTTATGGATATGGACAGATTCTAGAATGGAGGGTTTCTTCCAGTGCCCCCCTGGAAACAACTAAACTCTGTAGTCCAACAGGTACCAGAGAACTGGAGTAAAATCTACTCCCTCCATTCTAAGCAGATATGCTAGCGCGGCTAAAATGTCTTTTTCAAAGACAATATATATAACATGTCCTGCACATCATACATAAGTGTTCAACAAAAGGTAGTTATTGTTATTAGAAACATAAAAGCACAGTGTGTAGTTTCTGCTGAGCAGCTCCTAACTGGATATAGGACTAACCATGTAGAATGGCAATCAGCATTTAGTTCTCTTTCTTTAGCCTCCTACATATTAATTGAAAAAAATCAGAGCTGAGGTCAGTACAACAAAGATTTTTATAATAGTCCAGGTTAAATTCTTTCTATTTTTCCCCATCTCTAAATTTTCCATTTGTGAGTACACAACCATAATGTGTTGACTAATAACATAAAATGATAACAGTGTGTATTTTTGTCAGTAAGTAGAACTGTTCTGCCTCTAAAGATTCTCGGAAAAGAAAAACAAAAAAAAAAGACAAAGCTCATAAAAGTAGGATAAATTGAAAGCAAAGACTTGTTCTCTGGAAAAATTCTTCAACTGTGTATATATCCTCCAGTCCCTTACAACCAAAACAGAAGACCACACACTTCTTTTAATCCTAGAGTCTAAAGGTTGAATCCTAACTCCCTTTCATTTGTCCAAAGAGACTGGTAGACAGAAGGTACTCTATAATAAAATATGCTTAATCAATTGGAATCTAACTGGCATTAGCATTCCAGGCTCTGGTCCACTCTGGAGACATAGAATAAAGTGGATAACAAGGACACATACCCACAGCTCTGTTTCACAAAATGCATGAAATAAAATAATAATAATAATAACAGTTCCCACTTACATAACACTTACTGTGTGCCAGGCATTTCTCGAAGCAGTGTGTGTGTGTGTGAATGAGTGTGTATCATATAATCTTGACAATTCTATGAGAAAGTTGCTATTACTTCCCATCTTTACAGATTGGAAAATTAAGGCCCTTAGGTCACACAGCTTAAAAATGGCAAAGCTGACATTTAATCTCAGGCCATCTGAGCTTTGCAGCCTGTGCTTTTAACCACTACACTCTACCACCTAGAGTGGACATTTACCCAGGAATGGTATCAGTTGGAAAGCCCTCCTCAAATCATTTCCCCCGAAGTGTCACCAGAGAACATTTTATCATTTCTGAGGACAATGGTGGTGTTGTTACCTCCCCTTCCTTCAGGTGATCCTGGGGCCTAAGGATTTTTCAGATTTACAGTGTCTGCAGTTCACAATGGCAGAGTTCTCGTGTCACTCCATGCAGTTCAAAGATTGAACTGGTCACTACTTAGGCATCAGTACAGTTTTGATGAGCTTTTCTTTGGGAAGCACTGCACTGAGTGCCAAGAACTTACAAAGGTAAAGGGAGAGAGGTCCTTGTGCTCAGACACTGCTATAGATGCAATTGTATCCCTGCAAAATCTATATGTTGAAGCCCTAATTCCCAACGTGATGAGAACGGGGATGGAGCCTTTGAAAGGTAATTAGGTTTAGATGAGAGCCTAAGGGTGGGAACCCTATGATGGGATTAGTGCCCTTATAAGAAGAGATAGCAGAAAGCTTCCTCACTCTGTCTCTCCTTGTGCCATAAAAGGACGAAGCAAGAAGGCAGCTGTCAGCAAACTAGGGAGAGAGGCCTCTCCAGAAAGTAACCATGTCCATGCCTTGGACTTCTAGTCTCCAAACTGTGAAAAAAACTAATTTCTGTTGTTTAAGTCACCCAGTCTATGGTATATTGCTATGGTAGCCTGAGCTGACTTAGATAGACACTGACTTACATAGGACAGGACAGACACTTATATCTGGGTTCATGAAAGAGATTCAGACACGATGAAGAAGTTGTACATAAAGCTCGTATATAGAAATACTTATGCCCTTTAATAGAGAAGGTTTAGTGTACAGATAATAATTATTATCATATTACTATTGCTACCAATTACTAATATTTAACACAACATTTTCTCTTTTAGTTCTCAAAACAATCCTATGAGAAGCTGAAATCTAGAGAGAGTAGGTAATTTCCCCAGAGCACACAGCAGTAACTGGCTGACAGAGTCAACCCCAGCGATGACTACAAATCCCCTGACTCCATTCTGGCATCATGCAGCAGGGGGCAAGGCAGGACTTTAGTAGCAAAGCTTCCAGCACTGCTAAAATACAGCAGTTTGAAACTCAGCAAACAAGGCCTAGATTCAAGGCTTTCTAAAACACCAATAGGGCACTTATTTTTAGCTCCTCTCAAGACAAAGGAAAATAGCAGCTTCTTATTTGTGAAATGATTGTCCCTTTTAAATTAATCCAATGTGAATAAAAAGATAGCATCAAAATTGGACTTGGATATTGCAGCCAATCTCAAAAGATTTTGGAGGGGACTTTGTATGATCAAGGATAATCTTAAATCATAATCCCTTTCAGGTAAATGTGAAAACTGGGAATGCTTTAATGCTTTAAATTGAATAACAATACATTTCACAGAGTTTAGATTTGAAATGCACAGCACCCTGTTCTCCCTGCTCTCAGAAAACCTGTGCTCTGAAGTGAATTCACTGAGGGCTAAAAAGTTCAGTAACACCTATTGAATTATTGCACAATGGCTATTTTTTTTTTTTTTTGTCTGAAGCTCTCTGTTTATTGAGCATTATGAGTCAAACAACCCCATCAAAAAGTGGGCGAAGGATGCGAACAGACAGTTCTCAAAAGAAGACATTTATGCAGCCAACAGACACATGAAAAAAATGCTCATCATCACTGGTCATCAGAGAAATGCAAATCAAAACCACAGTGAGATACCATCTCACACCAGTTAGAATGGCAATCATTAAAAAGTCAGGAAACAACAGGTGCTAGAGAGGATGTGGAGAAATAGTAACACTTTTACACTGTTGGTGGGACTGTAAACTAGTTCAACCATTGTGGAAGACAGTGTGGCAATTCCTCAAGGATCTAGAACTAGAAATACCATTTGATCCAGCCATCCTATTGCTGGGTATATACCCAAAGGATTGTAAATCATGCTGCTATAAAGATACATGCAAACGTATGTTGACTGTGGCACTATTCACAATAGCAAAGATTTGGAACCAACCCAAATGTCCATCAATGATAGATTGGATTAAGAAAATGTGGCACATATATACCATGGAATACTATGCAGTCATAAAAAGGATGAGTTCATGTCCTTTGTATGGACATGGATGAAGCTGGAAACCATCATTCTGAGCAAACTATCGAAAGAACAGAAAACCAAACACCGCACGTTCTCACTCATAGGTGGGAATTGAACAATGAGAACACTTGGACACAGGATGGGGAACACCACACACCTGGGCCTGTCGTGGAGTTGGCAGAGGGATAGCATTAGGAGATATACCTAATGTAAATGACGGGTTAATGGGTGCAGCACACCAACATGGCACATGTATACATATGTAACAAACCTGCATGTTGTGCACATGTACCCTAGAACTTAAAGTATAAATAATTTTAAAAAAAGAACAGTGTAATATTTAAGAAAAATTGTCTCACAAATCAGTAAAGGCATGTTTTGTGAACCATCTGGTAAGCTGTTGAATGGATGCTTTTTTTGTTTTTTCTTTTTTCCAGCCAAATGATTTCAACACAGTCTACTACCAGATGTCTTCTGTTTCTGAACAAATGATAGGAAGCAATTTCTGTCCATCTACAACGGTATAAATAGCAAATCATCTTGGCTCCATTTAAAGTGTAATGCAACAAACTGTGGAGTCCTGAACCCAACATACACTATTCAGTTTTCTTACGGTTATTTTTTATTTCCCAAGATTATTTCAAAGAATAAGAGAAATAAATGATACATTCATAGATAAACAGATGATAAATGTTGGTTCTATTTGTTTTGTTATAAAAATAAAAGTTTACCTCCGGAATTATAAGTTGTGTTTATAGAGTAGAATTCAATACTATAATGAAATGTGCCATAGGAAAATGTTCAGCTGATTAGCATTTAAAGATATGCATTATGGTTGGTGCACTGCAAGTTAATTATGCAAAGCTCAAATTCATATTAATAGTGTAATTTTTATTTTTCTAAAAACTTACTTTTATGTGTCAAATGACATATCCCTCATCCTTCTAAAAGAATTTAAACTAGATTGCAACAAAAGATATAACAAAGAAAAATAGAAAATGTTCAGGCAAAAAATTAAAAGAAGATGCAAATATTTTGATTACAAATAACATCACTGCTGCCACTGGAATTTAAATTGGCCCTGCACATTTTCTTAACAAGGCCAAACACATAGATAGACAGATAGATAGATAGATAGATAGATAGATAGATAGATAGATAGATAGATAGATAGATAAATAGATAATAGGCAGACAGACAGAGATAGAACTCAGTAAATCGTGTGCCTACCCTTATACCATTGTTGCCTAGGAAGAAATATATTAACCCTTCAGAGAAGAAGAATTCTTTTCTGGTACTAAATTTAAATCAAATTTATGGGCAAAGGGAAGGGAATTGCTGAATAATAAAGACACATATTCTTAAAGCCCCTTTGAATCATCTTCAAAACATCAACCAGAAGTTTCTACACAGATAGACCAAAATGACAACTTAAATATTCCAGGTGCTTCGAGACAACAGGATCATCTTCAGACATTGAAACAGACAGGATTGATTTTATTTTCTCAGGGCTGCAGTGGATGAGGATCACAGACAGGTGACTACAGGACCCAGGGAGGTAACAGAGACTGTAGATTCAGCCAGAGATAAAACAACAGGGATGTGGTAAGGCCTCTGGCAAAAAGAGAGAAGGCAGGTCCCAGCACAGAGTATGTGCCTAGCCCTAGAAGAAACAGGATGCTAACAGCACATTCTCTAGGAGGAAATTCAACTCATAGGTGGTGTGATTATGTTCTGAGTTGCAGGAAAATAAAAATCATTTGCAAAATACTTCATGTCAGATACATTATTGGTAATAATACACAACTTCAAAATGAGGTTTTAAATATGCACAACTTTAAGTATCCACACCATGAAGGATGTAGTAGGTCATGGCAAGGTAACTCTTCAGTAATTAGAAAAAGCCAGGTAAGTTAACAAATATTATACCTTTAAATATGTGGAAGAGCTGTGGAAGCCATTAGGACTACATACACTAAAATCACAAAAAGGGCTGGGTGCAGTGGGTCGCACCTTTAGTCCCAGCTACTCAGGAGGCTGAGGTGGGAGGATTGCTTGAGCCGAGGACTTCAAGGCTGCAGTGAGCTATGATAGCACCACTGCACTCCAGCCTGGGTGACAGAGTGAGACCCTGTCTCAAAAATAAATAAAGAAATAAAATCTGATAACGTGACTTCTGGTTTGAGAAAAGAAAGCAAAAGAGCTAAACCCAAAATGTACTAGGGTGAAACTGAATCTCCTGTTATTTTAGGACTGAGAAGGATTTATTTAAATCTTTACTAATACATTTGCATTTTAAACCTTGCTACCACTATAAAAATTTGGTCACCAAAAACATTATTTTATAATTTCTTTTATTAGCTAATTCAATTTATAATAGTTTTAATCCAGTCACTTCTAATTTCTACTTTATTGCTGCAAGGCCTTAAAATACTTAATGTTTCTCATTGTATCTTTTTTTGCATCTTGTTGAAACTTATTTTAACTTAATTAACATGTAAAGATATTCTCTGTGTTAAAAATTTTCTTAATAGATATCCTGTGACCTTATCCAATATTACTGTCTTCTTTGGAAGTAGTCTGGTGTGAATACCTCCAGGCCTTTTAAAAATACATTTAGAGTTATGTAAGTATACTTGGAGATATATTAAATTTCTTATATGAAACATGTATGCTAGCATTTCATAATATATTGCAACTTGGTTTATTCAGGTCAAAATACAAACTCTTTATCTTAGTTTGGGGTGCTATAATAAAGTATCATAGGACTGGGTGGCTTAAACAACACTTATTCCTTGCAGTTCTGGAATCTGCCACCATAACCAAGGTGGCAGCAGATCCAGTTTCTGGCAAGGGCCACTTCCTGTTTGCAAATGGCTGCCTTCTTCTTGTATCCTCACCTGGCAGAGAACAGAGAGAATGAGAAATTCTATGCCTCCTCCTCTACATAAGAGCACTAACTCTATTATAATGGCCTCACCTTCGTGACCTAATCTAATCCTAATTAGCTCCTAAAAGTCCCACCTTCAAATATCATCACATGGATGATTGGGACTTCAATTTATGAATTTTGGGGCCACAAATGTTCAGTTTATAACACTGCTCATATGGATCCATGCCTCTGTATTGAATAACAAGAACCCTTGGATAGAAAGTGATTTGTGTCATGTAAGAAAACAATCATCCACCCTGTAGAATCTTGGTCAGAGAGAGAAGTTCAGTCTATTAGTCTTCCATTAAAAAAAAAAAGTTTCTAATTGTATTTCTCACAGCTGTTCTTCATGTTGTCTATTTTCACTAAAAATGTTGTTATCCATACATTTCTTGTCCTTTTTTTGCTTGTATGTTGGTCACCTGCCTCTTTTGGCTGCAAGGCCCTTTTCCACAGCAACACACGTTTCAGCCCGCAGGGCCTTCAAGAATTGCTCAATGACCCCTTCTCCAAAGCCACTTTACTTTTCCATATGATAATGGTGCTCTCTTGGAAATGTCACTAAAACTTAAAACTATTTCCCCCTTGAATTAGAGATTCACTTGTTTCCCAGTCATCCCCTACCCCCACCCCAGTCCTTATGTTCCATGGTCTAAGAAATCCCCCTTTTGATGAACTCCCATTACATTTCATATGTTCCCCTCTGTGGAATCAATAAAAAGTCTACCTTGTAAAACAAGGCACATTTCACAAACTAGACGGCAGAGGGAGGCCCTCTGGCTACTTGGTTAGGACTCACAGATGAGTACTTTACTTGAAGGCCTCACTATAACATTAGTGCTTACTATTTTTTCTTTCCTTTTTTTTAACTTTCCTTGTCTCTTTTCTGAGAGTTCAACAACTTTATTTAAGTATAATGGACATGCAATAAACTGCATGCATTTCAAATGTAGAATTACATGTTTTGATATATTTATTCTACTGAGAAACCAGCAACACAATCAAAATAGTAAACATATATGTTCACCACCCTCAAAAGCATCGTCATTCCCCTTTGTATCCCTTTTGTTCATAAATTATTTAATTAGATTGCCATACAATTGACAAATCATAGATTCTTTTATATATTAATGATATGTTACTTCTTCAGGCTAAACCTTGCCTTAATTAAATTTTAACAAGGCCTTTTTATCTTCTACCTCTCATTAGGAATTATCTTATTCCCTAAAGTACTGTTTTTCAACCTTTTTTCCTACACAACCCATTCCCATCAGTAACTCTTCTCACTACATAGTCTTATAATAAAAATGCTTACTCTTAATATGACTTAACTGAGAGACTTAACTGAGAGAAAGATCTCAGCAGATTTTTTTTTTACATAGACAGTTTTGTTGTTGTTGTTGTTGTTGTTGTTGTTTTTGAGACAGAGTTTCACTCTTGTTGCCCAGGCTGGAGTACAATGGCACAGTCTTGGTTCACTGCAACCTCCTCCTCCCAGATTCAAGCAATTCTCCTACCTCAGCCCCTCAAGTAGCTGGGATTACAGGCATGCACCACCACAGCCAGCTAATTTTTGCATTTTTAGTAGGGACAGGGTTTCACCATGTTGGCCAGGCTGGTCTCAAACTCCTGACCTCAGGTGATCTGCCCGTCTCATCCTCCCAAAGTGCTGGGATTACAGGCATGAGCCACCGCACCTGGCCTTATATACTCTGTATAATAGAAAGCAACTCTATAAACTATCCAAACATAACAATTTACTATACTATGAATGTAATATTTTAGTATAAGACGGCAGTAATAATTTGTCAACTTTTAAAGAAATGAATTCCTAGACAAAACAGACCTTTTAACAGTTTATAAAATAATTCACTCAACAGGTAATCTCTACCATCACCATCACAAATAAACTCCACCTAGAAGAACACTGCCAAAGAAAACTTCTCAACCATTACATCGTCCATTGTACTATTGTAACTATATCCCTGGAGTCTGAAAACTTTAATATTCAAGAAACAAAGTTATTTGAAACAAATCTTTTACCATCATATATTTTTAAATCAATGGTTATTATAAAAATTATAGCATGGTTTTCATAGGGAGTATCACATAATGATGATGTAATTCAGCAGGCCACAAAAGGGCAGCCCACAAGGTACAGATGGAGTTATGCAGATTTTAACAGATGATGGCAGGCAGGGTCATCCTGGCAGACCTCGGGTGATGCATGAATTGTGACAATTCCCAGTTGTTAGATTTGAGGAGGGGATAACTGTGTGTGGGAGGGAGAGAGGGAGGGAGGGAGAGAGGGAAAGGGAAAGAAAAGGAGAGAGAGGGCGGGGGAGAGAGGGAGAGAGAGAGAAACAATGAGTTTTTTGAGAGGCCAAAATATTTTTAAACAATTTAGAAAATGTCTTAATCTAGAAAATATCAGCATGGGACTGATCATTTCTGGATTAAAAATTTTCTAAAGTGTTTAAAACATGCTTTTCCACTAAACTCTAATTCCTAGTTGATGGGCTCACCTTAAAATTCTGAGGGTACTCACACACAGCTACTTGGCGCTGATTTCAGAGTGAGTTCTTGTTCCTAATTTATGTTTGGATCTCCCACAGTGCAAAGTCTTTATCAAACTTTTGTTGGTTGAGATGTAAACAGAATTAGTAATGCAGACAACAACCCCAGTGCTGAACACAAGCACATAAACTAATGAAACAGGGCTGTTGCTTTCAAAACAGGCACTTCTGTTTCATTTGCTCATTTAATAATTGCGAGATGGTGTGGCAGTCACAGACAGAAATATATGAAGAAAGAAAGCATACCAATCAGTGGCAGAGAGTATAGTCATAATGGCATGGCAGAGCCCGACTGTTTGGGTTTGAATGTTGACTCTAACATTTACAGATAAACTTAGAAAAAATACTTAATCTCACTGTGCTTCATTTATAAAATGCAGATCATACCAACACCTACTTTACAAGATCATTTTGAGGATTACATAAGTTAATATTAGGTGCAAAGAATAGTGCCTGACATAGCATAGCATTATGTAAGTTCTACCTATTATTGTTCTAATACTTCTTTTTTATTAATTTGGATTTAACATTCAAATAATTAGAAAAAAAGTAGGTAGATATCAGATAATTTGTGTCCTGGGTTGTAAGGGACAGAAACCCAACTGGGACTGGCTTTTTTTTTTTTTTCTTTGAGACGGAATTTCACTCTCTCACCCAGGCTGGAGTGCAGTGGTGCGATCTCAGCTCACTGCAACCTCCACCTTCCAGTTTTAAGCAATTCTCCTGCCTCAGCTTCCCAAGTAGCTGAAATTACAGGCCCCCGCCACCATGCCTGGCTAAGTTTTGTATTTTTAATAGACATAGGGTTTCACCATGTTGGCCAGGCTGGTCTCGAATCCCTGACCTCATGATCTGCCCGCCTCGGCCTCCCAAAGTGCTGGGATTACAGGCGTGGGCCACCGTGCCCGGCTGAGACTGCCTTTTTTAAAAACGAAATTATGCTTAGAGAACTTTAGGAAATTATGTGTCTCATGGATTAGCCTCAGCAAACAGTGAAACCAAGAACAACTCAAATACCATCATCCTCTCTCCATCACTCTCTTCAACATCAGCTTCATTTCTCTTTCTCTTCAACATCAGCTTCATTTCTCTTTTTCTTTGCAAAGTGGTTTCTTCCTCTCTGAAATTTTAACTAGAAAAATGGGGCTGATATACCATGAGCCTTACATTCCATATTCTAGGAACTCAGAGACTGGTATACTTTTCTCAGTTTTAATTAAAATACAGTCATACATTGGTTAACAATGGGAATATGTTCTAAGAAATGTATCATTTGGCAATTCCATTTCTGTGTGACGTCACAGAGTATATTCACACAAACCTAGATGGTTTAGCCTGTTACACACCTAGGCTATGTGGCACAGCCTACCAATCCTAAACTACAATTATGTACAGCATGATACTGCACTGAATACTGCAGGCAACTGTAACAGAATAAGTATTTGTATCTTTAAATATATGTAAACATAGCAAAGGTACAGTAAAAATATAGCATTATCATCTTATGAGACAACTGTTGTATTTGCGGTTTGTCATGAACCGAAATGCCCTTATGTGATGAGTGAGGGCACCTTCCCAGGGAAGGCCTCCTATTGCTCATTCCTAAGGCAGCTCCCCAAGGTCCAGATGGATGAGGAAAGGAACAGCTCCCAATGTGATGAGGGCTGCAGGGTATTCCAGAGCACTCTTCAACATCAGTAAAAATGTTTTGACATATAAACAAGATCATTTAAGGGCAAAAATAAAGTTCTCCCTCTGCTAGCTTTCCTCAATTAGCTGTTCTCCTCAAGCTCAATAAGACTCCAGGAGCAAAAGAACATCTCTCAACTTCCTGACACTTTCCAGCACTTGGGACAGGACTGTAGCTCAAATGTTATGGCTGTGTATTATAAACTCAGAAATGGGGTTTTAATAAACAAAAACCACTTTATATGCTGTTTAAAACTTGCTGCAATCTGTTAAACATACGGGTACATGTGTGCATCTGTGCGTGTATTTTTTAATGACATTCTTGGAACTTGTACTTTCATCCAAAGAACAATGTTTTCTTCAAAATAATTCCTGGTGCATCATAGAGAAGACACTGTGTTATCCTCTCGCGTGTCCAGCTTTAAGTGCAACGTGTGGCACACAGAAGAGGCTCAACATATAATCCCCTAAAGGGGAAGGAGCTGATGAATGAAATGAATGGATGAAAGGGGTGGGGGAAGAGGTAAAATCTCTTTGATTCTATTAGTTGTAATTCAAAAGTTACCACACAGGGGATAAAAAGAAAATGAAGGGAGAAAGAGTAGTGTTCTAGATTAAAACTTGGGCAGGGAAAGTAGCGTTCTAGATTTAAAGCAACTTCAAAAGCAAATGCAAAGTGGTGCTTAATTACATCTTGTTTTTTTGTTTAAAGCAGCTGTATCAAGCAATATGGGAAAAGTGGGGAAATTTGAATATGTGCCAGGTACTAGACAGTAAGAGACAATTGTATTAATTTTGTTGTTTTGATAATGATACTAAAGTTATGTAAGAAAGCATTTTCTTCTTAGATCTGTACAGTGAAGTATTTGGAATAAAAAGTAGGATGTTTAATATTTACTTTTAAATATCTTAACAAAGAAAAAGCAAAGATAGCCAAAATGTATGGTATATATACATGGGAAAGAAGCTCCTGAAAGCAAAGGTGCTCAAGTAGCTCTAAAATTACTTCATTATCTTGAGGGTTTATTGTTAACAGGTATAAAAAGTACTTTTCTTTTTTATCTATAGAAAGAAACCAAGGACACTCTTAAAATGACACCAACTTAATTTTCCAGTAGTTTTTAAACACCACACCTGAGACAAACCAAAATACTCACTCTTCCAAAAGAAGACAAGTTGGCACGTTGTTCATATCCTGCATCCTTTTGTAATATCCCCGGCTCTCATCTCAACCTCTGAAGATCCAAACCACCAATTAAGGTCCAGGTGAAGTACAACCATGACTATGAAACAGTCCCAGCTGGAGGTCATTTCTCACTGCTCTAACCCAAGGCTATTAGCACTTTGGTGAACATTGGAATCACCTGGGGTGCTTTAAAACATTTCCAATTCCGAA
Source organism: Mandrillus leucophaeus (assembly GCF_000951045.1). Taxonomy (NCBI): domain Eukaryota; kingdom Metazoa; phylum Chordata; class Mammalia; order Primates; family Cercopithecidae; genus Mandrillus; species Mandrillus leucophaeus. Next base: position 5,087,801 of record NW_012105031.1, read on the forward strand.
ACCATCCCTCCAGAGACTGAGATTCAACTGGTGTAGACTGGAGACAAGAAACTTGCATTTTTAATAAGTGTCCTAGGTGAATTTAATGCAGGTGTTCTAAGAACTACATATTGAAACAAATGCTTGAGTAAACACATTTTTAACCCTTTTAAATGCATGTTCTTTCCACCATATATTTAATGAGCTTAAAAACAAAAATCACAATTTATAGGTTTTGTTGCTCCCAAGAATCTGGCATAGTATCCTCTCATATAAGGCAATATTAAATATTTATTGGAAAACGTTACATTTAGCAAGAAAAGAGTACTGATTATCCCTAAGGATTGATATTCATTTAAATATGGTTCTATTTCAGTTTAAAAACATATTTAAATTTGTTGCACTAGTACCCCTAGGTTTTAAAACTTCTCAGTACATTTATAACTTTAGGTTGTAACTGAATTGCAAATCAACAGATGAATTGATTTTTAAAATGTGACACACACACACACACACACACACACACACACATCGGCTTTTTTAAAAAAGGAAATTCTGTCATTTGCAACAACATGGATGAATCCAGAGGTCATTATGCTAAGTGAAATGAGCCAAGCACAGAAAGACAAATACTGCATGATCTCACTTACATGTGAGTCCAGCTCATAAAAGTAGGGAGTAGAATTGAGACGGAGAATAGAGTCTGGAGGCAGGGAACTTAAGGCGTTTCGCGCTGACTTCTAGAACTAAAGTGAAAGGAAACCCTAACTTTCCATACCTAAGTAACAAAGGAACCGGAAGCTACTCCCTTTGTAGACCCCCACCTTTTCTGTGGGGCAGATGGGAAATTGAAAGTACCTCTGATTTGTTGCTTTTTGCAACCAATCAGATGTTTGCATAGGAGTGTAACTTTGTGACTTCACTTCAGCCTCTTTGGTCGCTGTCCACAACCAATCAAACTGATGGCCGGCCACTACTTCATTTACATGAGATTAAACACCAAGTTGCCAGTGGAAAACCTCAAGCGGGTATTCTGTATCTGGGCCCTTGAGCCGGCTGCTGGGCGGCTCTCACAGTGTGGAGTGTACTTTCATTTTCAATAAATCTCTGCTATCGTTTTTTCGTTGCTTCATTGTTTCTTTCCTTTGCTGTGCGTTTTGTCCAATTTTTTGTTCAAAACGCCATGAACTTGGACAATTTGCAGTCAAGACCCTCTACTGGTAACAGAACGATGGTTACCAGGCTGGGAGAAGGGGCTGACCAGGGAAAGAGGAGACGTTAGTCAGCAGCACAAAGTTTCAGTTATACAGGAAGAATAACTTCCGATGATCCATTGCACAGCATGGGGACTATAGTTAATAATGTATTGTATATTTCAAAATTGCTACAAGAATAGATTTTAGATGTTCTCACTACAAAGAAATGATAAGTACAGGAGGTGGAAGATATGTCAATCAGCTTGATTGGATTATTCCACAATGTATGCAGGTATTGAAACACCACATTGTACCCCATAAATATATATAATATTATTGTCAATTAAATTTTTTTAAAACCTTAGGTCATATATACACACAAACTATTATGGTCAGCATTTGTACTTGTGTGTGTGTTTTTTTTATACAGTCATTTATTTACAATCACTACAATTTAGATAATGGCTAATCAGCCTTTCACAGATTTTTTTTTTTTTTTTTTTTTGCTGATAGTTTCAAATTTTCTTTAATAGCATTATCATATCTTTGGTAGATTTTAGAAACTGTGATAATTTCTTAAATTATAGAGAAAATGTGTGTGTGTGTATATATATAAACATTGTAAATATATCTACAAATTTCCTCCACAATTTAAGAAATTATCACGTTTTTAAGTCGACCAAAAATACATACAGACATATATTTGTATATATGTATGTGTACAAAAAGAAAGGAGTTGACTTTAGCTAATTAATATTTGATGTAAATGAGACAATGACTCCAAAATTAGCCTCCTGGTATTTATACCCTAAATGTCACCAGCTTGCTCACAAATAGCAGTTGGCTTGGACATAAGGAAACTAGTGAAGGACATGTAGACAAATAGAAATTTATCCTCATCCTGCCATTTTGTTCAATGTACCCTTCATTCTTAGTACTACTGTTAACACCTATATTACATCTACATACAACATAAAACCATCAATAAAATATTATAATTTTCCCTTAAGAAGGTGCATATATTTTTAAAAATTAAGAAGAGAAATATATATATAAATATGTTTTTTTTTTTACATACTTCCTCTTTCTAGTGTTCTTCATGTCTTCCTGTAGATATAAGTTGGCATCCCCATATTATTTCACTTCAAATTAAAGAACTTCATTTTAGCATATCTTGTGGTGCTGGTGTGTAGAGAATTCCATTTTGTTTATCTGTAGATGTCTTTATTTTGCCTTTACTTTTGAGGAATAGCTTCATTGAACAAATAGTTCTTGTTTGGCAGCTTTTTGTTTTCCTTCTGCACTTTGAATCTATTGTTCCATTGTCTTCTGGATTCCATAGTACACCAAGAAATTGGTCATTGTTATTATTTTAGGAGACAGGGTCTTACTTTGGGCCCAAGTTGGAATGCAATAGCATAATCATAGTTCACTGCAGCTTAGAACTCCTGGGCTCAAGAAATCCTCCTGCCTCAGCCTCCTGAGTTGCTGAAACTACAGGTATGCACCACGCCAGGTAATATTCTTTCTTTCTTTATTTTTTTGGAGGGACCACCTTACACTGCCCCAGCTGTTCTCAAAGTCCTGGCCTCAAGTGATCCACCCATCTCAGCCTCCCAAATAGCTAGGATTACAGGTATGAGCCACTACACCTAGAAATCATTATCTTATCAGTAATTTCCCTATTTGTATCTCCCATTTTTTTTTCTGGACTGGCTGCTTTCAATATTTTTCTTTCAGCATTTTGATTATTATGTGTCCAGGAGTAACATTCTCTGTTTATTCATCTTAAAGTTTGTGGAGTTTCTTAAAACTGTAGATTAATGTTTGCTTAAACTGTGGTGTTTGGGGCATTATTTAATCAAGTATTTTTCTAATTCGTTTCTTTTCTCTTCTTCTGGAATTCCAATTACACGTATCTTAGATGGCTCCATAATGTCCCAGAAGTTTATGACGTTCTGTTTACATTTTTTACCTTTTTCTCTCTGTTCCGGATTGTGTACATTTTATTAATCGTTTTTCAAATTCACAATTTTTTTCTTCTTCTTTTTTTTTTTTTCTTTTGAGACGGAGTCTTGCTCTGTCACCCAGGCGGGAGTACAGTGGCAAGATCTCTGCTCATGGCAAGTTCTGCCCCCCAGGTTCATGCCATCTTCCTGCCTCAGCCTCCCGAGTAGCTGGGACTGCAGGTTCTCTCCACCACGCCTGGCTAATTTTTTTGTATTTTTGGCTAATTTTGTATTTGAATTCACAATTCAAAACCATTGCAATTGCAAGTGTTCAAAGCCATTCCAGTTGCAGACTTGTTTCCTTTTCAATGGTCTTCAGTGTCTTTTCAGTCCAGTATTTTACAGTTGTTAGACAGGGTTTCACCGTGTTGGTCAGAATGGTCTTGATCTCCTGACTTCGTGATTCGCCCACCTCGGCCTCCCAAAGTGCTGGGGTTACCGGCGTGAGCCACTGCTCCCGGCCAATTTTTTTCTTCTTTTACTTTCAATCTTCTGTTAAGATTATCTAGCATTTAAAAAGTATCAGTTACTGTATTTTTCAGCTCTAAAATTTTGCATTTTGATGAAGTTACCATTTCTCTATTTAGAAATAATTCTTTTAAATATTTGACCATATTTTCTTTAATTTTAAAATGTATAATCGCTGCTTAGAAGTCTTTTTCTAGTAAATTCAACGCCTGGGTCAACTCAGAGTCAGTTTCTATCAACTACCTTTTTTCCCTAAGCATGGGCCACAATTTCCTGGGGGTTTTGTTTTGCTTTGGTTTTGGTTTTGCATGTCTTAGACATTTCGGTAGAAAACTGGACATTGTATATAGTATGTTATAGCTACTTATAATCCTGTATTGTTCTTCCAAGAATTATTGGGGTGTTATTCTAGTATGCCATTAACTTGCCTGGATTCAAACTAAAAATATTGCATCATCCTGTGTTAGGTAGCCTATGGCGTCTTATAGCAGCGGTTTTTATTTTGTGTGTTTGTTTGTTTTTTGTTTTGTTTTTTTTTCTTTTGAGATGGAGTCTCGCTCTGTCGCCCAGGCTGGGAGTGCTGTGGCCCGATCTCGGCTCTCTGCAAGCTCCGCCTCCTGAGTTCACGCCATTCTCCTGCCTCAGCCTCCCTAGTAGCCTGATCTCTGTAAGTCTTCCAGTTCCTGCAAAGTTCTGTGGTAAGTCAAGCATTTGAGCAGAGATGATTCTCACTCTCTGGTTTGGTACTTCTATTAATTCCTCTCTAATTTGAAACAGCTCTACTGGCTTTGTACTCTATATAGTGATACTCTGAATCCATCCGGATTCAGCTTTCTGCCATTTGTGCTGTGCACAGCCAAGAAATGCATTCAGTTAAGAAGTTTCCCACTCAAATCTGTATACCTATATTTTTAAAAGTGGATTTATCTTTAATATCTGCTTGCTTTTTCATTAAGCCTCATCTCTGTACATATGTAGCTCACTAGTGAAACATGAATTTACACAGCTTATGTTCTGAATTTGTGTCTTACTTTTTCTGGGGATTTTATGCTGTTCAGTATTTTCCTTTAAATTTCTGGCAACTTACCTAGTCCCATATTGATCTTAGCATCATTAGCTGGTAAGGCTGCAGTTTATTTTCACCATCATTTTCCATAGCCATATCTGTGATAATTGATCATCATTCTTGACCCATAATCTGCATATTCACAATTCAAAACCATTGCAATTGCAAGTGTTCAAAGCCATTCCAGTTGCAGACTTGTTTCCTTTTCAATGGTCTTCAGTGTCTTTTCAGTCCAGTATTTTACAGTTGTTATCTGCAACTACTTTACTTCTCTGTCATTAATTACCATCTTTTTTTGACTTATCATTTATCACACATCTAATAATGACAAAATATGTACTAATAAGTTAAATAACTAGCTTATTCAGCACAACAATTCTATTAGATTTCTACTAAGATTGAACTCAAACAGGTTAACTAACGTACTCAACATCATTAACTAAAAAAATCCAGGATTAGGAATTAAATCTCTCTGCCTCCAGCATTATTCAGTAATACACTCGCCATAATCAAATAATAATAACAGTTAATCTTTAATGCCCTCTTGCTATGTACCAGGCATGGTACTCAGAAATTTAGACTTAATTCTAATTAATACATTTAGTCCTCATAGTAAGCCTATGAAATGGGTACTCTTGTCAACTGTCTTATAGATGAGAAAACGTTAGCCACAGCTTAGCTTATTTGAAGTCACAATAATATTAACTAAGAGCAAAAGCCAAGATTCAAATGTAGGTTATTTTACTATAGACTGAGAAACGAATTAAACTTGGAGCCTAAGATACTTTCTGGAACTGAAATGATTCATTATATGTAACTATAAAGATAATTGACTATAGCTTCCTAAACTACAAATTGTGATAAAAATTATATCTGTCCTGTATCAATCAGAAATTGATATTAAAATTGAGTATTTTAAGACAATAGAATGTCTAGAGCTTTTAATGCATTGATATCAATATCAATTGATAGACTTCAAAAGCTTCATAATTTATTCAAATAAACAGACTTCGAAACATTGGCTTAACAATGACTTTTTTAAAATCTATAATGGGTGGAACTCTTTAAAAAATAATTTTTGTTTTATATCCAAGTGATATACTCTTATAACAACTGAAAATTATTTCCTTAATAAGATATGTACCAAAAAGATTAATAATTTAAATGTTGCTATTGTATACAGGCCTTCCAAACACACAAGCACCATTACCAAAATCAACATTACCACTTTACCATTTTTATTGCTTGTTTACCAGAATTTCACACATTGATCTTTCAATTTGTCATGTAACTTAACAAATTTTTTTTAAGTAAACTTAGTAAAAGAAGTAACTTTTGAGAAAGCCAATTTTAGGCAATAAACTTACTACATAGAATCAACTTGTGGAAGATATAGTAATCTATACAAATCAAGAACTAGGGAAATGAAAACTATCTTAAGGTGATTGCTAAATTTAGATCTCCTGGAGTAGACTCTTCAAGTGAGTTGGAAACTCCCAAAGGTAAGTTTATTTGTTTCCGGTAACTATTTTCCTAATGCAAACATAGCTACAGTTTTCATACATGGATTCCAGAAAATGATATTATCACCTTTTCCTTTGTTCCGAAGAAGCCCACAAGGCTGATGATAGTCAGATAACTTATTTCTATAATTACCATATGCTTTGAATTCCAGTAAGGAAATAACTGAGAAAACTAGGGAATAAATACAGAGAAGTGTTACATCTGGGGAAAGTATTAGTTAAGCTTCTTGGCCCAATGGGCTTTAATACAAAATTAAAATCAAAGCAAGCAATCCTCCAAAGAAATCCACTCTAGTTATTCCTTACTGCAAGTAAATCCAAATCAAATTAACAAGGGCTTTGACTCTACGTAAGGTAGCTCTATCTTAAAGTAACTAATATTTTGCAATGTGATGTATAAAAGACAATACGATAGACAAGACCTCTTTAAATTGTGAGTTGGCTGAAATTGGACTATTTCCATTTCATTTCCTGAAACATAACGTACATTTCATTATTGCAAGTAATTTCTTTAAAAACAATCTAGCAACATATTAAAAAAATTATAAGCACTTCAGGGTATTTTTCTCAGCCATTGAAAACTATCTAATTAAATACTGTCATGTACAGCATTCATAAAAGAAACATGAAAATATCTAATTAAATACTGTCATGTACAGCATTCATAAAAGAAACATGAAAATAGTCCCTTAAACCAATTATGTTCCCTTCCCTAGAATGTTTTACTCTGAGAAAGTTCTCAACTCATCTGCACCAGGCCATAGTTGTTGATATTGCTAAAATAAACAGTATTACTAATTGTCTCTCAGTAATAGATTATTTAGAGTTGAAAGTCCTTCTAGATACAAAGAAATAAATCATACTGAGAAATATAGACACAATGAACAAACAATGAGTGAACTACCTTTCCTGAGCAAAGGACATTTATTTCTCAGTATCTTCTTTAATCACACTATGTGGGTGACCCTCTAATTTATCAGTTCATTAACCTGGCCAATGAACTGGCCAGGACCTACTGGACCTGAATGAACAGGACCTACTGGTAAAGAGTAATTTTGCATTGGGCCTATTTGTCACTGTACTCTTACTCAAGGAAGAAAAGCTCAAGAGCTTTGACTGTTTCTGAGACATAAGAGGAAAAGGAAGAGCAGAGAAGCAGTTGATAGTTGAAATGGGATATTGGAATGTACTGCAAAAACAGGATAAACTCTTAAATTTGAATTACAATGTCTCACATATAAAACTTCCTGTAATGTTCAACTAAGCAAAAGTCACATTAGGCATAATGTCACCAGCATGTTACCAGATGCTCAGGTTTTTTTCTTTTCACATTTCAAGGGATTTTATAATGCAAATGCTTCATTGTTTAACATAGAAGTAAGCAGGAAATCCTATTAGTTTGCCTCTTAGAAATATATAGGATTACTTCATAGAAATATATTTTATAGCCAACTCCATCATAACAAACTATTCTACAAAATAAGTGATACCTTTTATACTATATACTACATATACTTCCTTCTCCTTTCCGTGCCCTCCCCCTCGCCGAGATGGAGCTTCACTCTTGTCGCCCAGACTGGAGTGCAGTGATGCAATCTCAGCAGCTCGCTGCAAAGCATTCAAGTGATTCTCCTGTCTCAGCCTCCCAGGTAGTTGGGATTACAAGCACCCACCACCACACCCAGCTAATTTTTTGTATTTTCAGTAGAGACAAGGTTTCATCAAGTTAGCCAGGCTGGTCTCAAACTCCTGACCTCAGGTGATCCACTCACCTCAGCCTCCCAAAGTGCTGGGATTACAGGTGTGAGCCACTACACCCAGCCTACATATACTTTCATTATTATTTTTCACAAACTCTGCCTCACTTTAACACATTTCCCAAGTATTACATCAACTAAAAGAAATACAGAAATTCAATCTGATGTTGATCTAAAATTTTGTTTATATAATTCGTAGGTAAAGAAATGAGAATATACTGTTAGCATGAAGTACACACAAGTACCACATGAGGTCTAAAAACAACTTTTTCCTTCCACTCACTTGCTGGGTCACCTGACTTTGATCAGCATTTAAGTGAGTAGGATACCACCTAAGTGAGTAGGACACACACAAGATATCTGAGAATGAATGATCTTACCTGTAACTGCTTTGAAATCCCTGGAATATATCCTCTTACTCAGTAGAAAACAGTTTTAGTGTGTTTCTTTAATTGTTTTTCAAGCTTTTCATTTGTTTCCTGTATCAAATGAGGGGAAAACTCAAAGTTCTTTTTACTTTATTTCTCACCAAATATGACAAAGTTACTCATATCAAAGCTAAAAAGTAATATTCTCCCATTCATCACAGCCCTTTAAGAGTAACACACTTGTTGAATTATCCTAAGATGAAATTTCAAAGACAATTTCAACTGTGGTAAATACATTTAGCAAAAACTCTTGGAATATTTGTCTACAACAAAAAATAATTTCAGAAGAACATGAGTTTAATTATTATGTATATCACTCAAGTGCAAAGACTCAAAAATATATTGATAATCTGAAAGGTTTTTTTTATATAAATTTAAAAACAGCTACTCATAATATCATGTAATTTCTATTCCCAGTAAGCATGTTCAGTAAAAATAAAAATAATATTCATGGAACGTCTGTGGCTCCTCTTTATTTAAAAGCAGCTTAAATAGATATAAGGAGGCAATATTTTAAAATATTGTTTAAAAGAGGAGACCATATGAATACGAACATGTTTCGGATTTCATTTTATTCATGAATTCTTGAATATTTAATTTATCTGAATGTCTTCCCAAGGGAAGTCAGGTGGTATTACCATAATCAAGTAAGGATTTCTCGGTAAGTAATCCCAGCAGGAGAGCTAACAGTCAAGATTTCCTATCTGGTGGTGAAATGGAGAGAGTTAGGGATGTGAACCAGAGATGAAGTTCTGAGCTGAATCACCCCCGGTGAATATAAATGAGGCCTCCATCTGGGATTTTAGAGCATATTATTTCCTTCACTACCATGAGTTTATAGTTTAACTCATATCCAACCAGATGTATTTAATTCATATCTAACTAGATGATAGGCTGGTTTTTACTTCTATAATTATTAACAATGATATATACAGCCTAGAATTAATGCAACAAGAAGCTCTGGCATTTGAGTAGAGTTAGTAGTCCATGTGCATTAATGATGTATCCATAAATAATATATTACTATCAGCTTAAGGGCCAGAAAGCATTTTCAGCACAAATCGTTACATGTATCTTTAAGAGTCTTTAATGTTTTAATTCTAGAATGGATATAAGCATATTTGCCTATACATGAATAATCTTCCCATTATAGCCTTTAGATACTGATTCTTCACACACAAAGACACCCCAATAGCCTAAAACAGTTACTCAATTTGGAAATGTTTTTTAGCAGAAGTTCTGCCTGCCAACCCAATTAATAACCAATTCACCCCAAAGTGAATCAGAAATAGACTTAGGAGGGAAGAATATTTTATCTGCCTAAGCGATGCAATGTGCTTTTGTTTACACTTTTTTGTTGATAGTTACCATGCAACACAAGAAGCCACAGCAGCCCCTGCGGAAGTAAGATGAGATTAATCGTATATGATGAAATGCTGACACTGCATTACATAATATTTCAGTGCTACCATAGATACACCCATTTTAGCTTCAGATGAATAAAACATTTTGTTCCATATTTATAATGATAAGTAGTAAGACGTTTTAAAGGGATTCTGTAAGAATGGTATCAAGGTTTTATTGGCAATGGTCACTAAAAATTGTTATATACACAGCCATTCTATGTAATTTCGCTATCTTTGGTACAGTTGTACTTCTGTGGTTTTAGGTCTTATTCATTCATTTATTCTTTAAAAAAAACATTGATCTATGACAATGTAAACATACTTTGCACTGAATAAGATTTTGCCTAAGGTTTATCCTATACAAAGTCTATCTTATGATTACATTAATAAAGTTTCCCAGAGTTGAGGATATTTCAATGTTTCCAGGGTAAAAAATTTGGTAACAGGCCGGCTGCGGTGGCTTACACCTGTAATCCCAGCACTTTGGGAGGCCAAGGCAGGCAGATCACAAGGTCAGGAGATCGAGACCATCCTGGCTAACACAGTGAAATCCCATCTCTACTAAAAATACAAAAAATTAGCTGGGCATTGTGGCGGGCACCTGCAGTCCCAGCTACTTGGGAGGCTGATGCAGGAGAATGGCGTGAACCCAGGAGGCGGAACTTGCAGTGAGCCGAGATCGTGACACTGCACTCCAACCCGGGTGACAGAGCGAGACTTCATCTCAAAAAAAAAAAAAAAAAAAATTGGTAACATACTTAAGGCACTCATAGACTGAATATTTCATGTCACTGAGGTATATTAATGAGTAATTACTTATTACAGAGAAAAATATAAGTTTCTAAAAAAGGTAAAGAAACAAATTATAAATCTATGTAGAAGTACACTGATACATGATTTTCTTTCTTCAATGAAAAAATACTTATTGAGATTCAACCAAATGCAGAGCACTATGTTAGAAGCCATGTGCAGGAGACAGGCAGTGTCAGGGAGGTTGGAAAATATAAATTGCAATCCTCCAAAATTCCAAAAGAACTTAAAATCTCGAGGAGGAAAAGATTAAAATGGATGAAAGGTTAGCTCCTAATTTAAGGTAACATTATTTAATAGATAAGAATATGCATTTTAATCTAGGTTTCACCAGTTTAAGATGGTGGCCTACATTTAAATTATTTGAGATGTTTCCTAATCAAAATTAGGATAACAATGGTACCTTTTTCTGATTAGGTTTGAAATAATCTTAGCACAATGCTTGGATTTAGCATTCAGGAAATGTCTATTGTTTATTTGATTACAAATGAGTAATACATACAAGATGAGAAGAACTTGGAAATGGAGTAGAGGTAGAAGTAGTACACAGCAGAACAAAAGAAACGTCAAGCATGGGGAAGGACTTCAATGGCAGCTTGAAAGGCAGTTAGGATACAAATGGGCAAAGATAAATAAGGTAGTACTACAGTCTGTTGGAGAGGAGTAACAGAGGACAGACAGAAATGTCATGTTTGCTGAACCAAACTAACTAGAATAGAAGGTGTGGGTTGCAGTTTACTAGGATGTAATATTGTAAACAAGAGTGGAGGCCAAATTGAGGCACTTTGAATAGAAAGGCTAAATGATCTGCACTTCACAGGTTATAGAGAGTAAATTGATTGCTGGTTTTGCATATTAATTGAAAATATTCTGGTTCAGAGACTGTCAAAGAAATATAAATAAATAAATAGTCATACTGATTTATAGAATCTAGTTTTTGACACCATACTTTCAAAAATAAAATCTAAGGTATTAAGGGAAAGAACTGACCCTTTCAGAAGCATGTTTAGATTTTATAAGCCATGCATCATAATTATATCTCTGCATCTTCACATTCCATTTTCAGATAAATATATAGGCTCTTTGACTTTCAATGCAAAAGTTAATCGCTAATCTATTTTTAACTAGGATAGCAAGCATGCTTGTCCTACTGAGTTCTATAAGTGGAGAAGGATAACACAACAGTAAACAGAAATTACTTAATGAATCAACTGTGCACATAGTCTTGAAAAAAACGTCTTCAGTGTTACATCACTTCAATTATAAACCAGCAATTCTTCAGATCTCATTAATAGATAAGCATGCCAAATTAAGTTTCATAATACTTAACTCACAGTGATTTTAGGGCATGTCAAAGATTCTTATGTATGTTTTGACTTCTGAAATATTAAAAATTTTTAAATGGAAGTTTCTAGATTTAAAATTATAAAATTCTTAAAAGTTTCAAAGTCAACACAGACTTACATGTACTTCATTTCAAATTTTAAAATAGTTTTGTCTGTGATTAATTAAAAATATTTAACTGAAGTCAACCTGATGAATTAAGTAAGACTCATAAGACTCAAATGTATGATAATAACATAAATTACACCTTAGGAGGGCATGGGGACTGAGGGATCCATATATTAATAGCGATGCCTACAGACAAACTGCTTTAACTACTAGGGGAAAAAAATGAATTGCTGACTCTAAGAACCAGAAGAGTATTTGAGGAGAGATGCTTTCCGGCAGAGTCCCCTCAGATCAATTCATCCAGATGACCCAGTCATTCTACCAGTGATGTTAGCCCTGCTTAAAGATTAAAAAAACTTACTTTCTTTTCTTTTTTTCTTTTCTTTTTTTTTTTTTTGAGACGGAGTCTCACTCTGTCACCAGGCTGGAGTACAGTGGCACCATCTCGGCTCACTGCAACCTCCACCTCCCGGGTTCAAGTAATTCTCCTGCCTCAGCCTCCTAAGTAACTGGGACTACAGGCACACGCCACCACGCCTGGCTAATTTTTGTATTCTTAATACAGATAGGGTTTTACCATGTTGGCCAGGATGGTCTCAATCTCTTGATCTCGTGATCTGCCCGCCTCGGCCTCCCAAAGTGCTGGCATTACCTGCGTAAGCCACTGTACCAGGCCGATAAAGGAACTTTATCCCTATACCACATCAGGCATGATATAAAAGACAATCATCAATTAGGTGCTGACTCATGCACCTTAATAAACAGCTGAAAGATGTGTATAGGAAGGACCTCTGTTCCTATTCAGTTCAGTTCTGCAAACATGTACTCAAAATCTAAGGGCAGAAAATAAAGCACTCTGTGAGGTAGTAGCTGCAGACTTCAGCCTGGCTGTCCTAACACAGTGACCTGCTACAACCAACCATGGGAAAAGGAAGGAATTATGACTAATGCGAAAGGAATTGCTCATCCCTGGAAACTGATTTTAGTTCATCTTTGTCTCGACGGCCAAAATCTCAGTAAATCCCTGGCATGCATTATGCGTGAACAGATGGCACTACATGACAAAAGTTGAGTACCACTGATTTGCAAGGTAGGAAATACTCCATAATTCTCCTGTGTACACAGCAACTGCTGTTCCCAAAAGGCTCTCCACTGGCCCAGGAGTATGCTCTTTAATTCAGTGGCACAGAAATTTTGCAAGTGGTTTCACAGAATACCTGTAACCTGGCAGGGGTCACCCCGGTACCCCTAGTCATATGGTAGTTGAAACCATATAAAGTACTGTTCGATTTTTAAACCTCAAGAATGTAATGACAATGTCTTATGATCCATTGTAACATTCAACACAATCCCTAACGTCGAATGTTTCTTGAATAAATAAGCGAAAAATGAAAGAGACTGGGAAAGGTAGGACTTGGAATAGTTAGACTAACTAGATTGTGAATTTTACACTGGGTTGGCATCAGGATCTTTTATGCAACTGAAATCTTTCAAAGTAGCTAATGGGTAAAAAGAAAATGTGCAATTGATTGAAGTTTCAAGAAGAGACAGAACAGGAACTCCCAGTCCGTCTCCTCCCATTTCATTTACCTCTATCAATTGTCCCTTGAGGGATCTCCTAAAACCTTCAGCATTTCTCAGAGCACAGATTAAACAAAATCACACCAAACCAAATTCTATAACTACAAGAATAAAATGTACATGGTTTAGCACTGTAATCCTAAAACATAGGTACTAGCTTTTTGTAAGTGCTCAATAAACATTTACAGAATAAATGAATGTAGGGTTATGACATTTAGAAAAACTATTTGAGGAAAAAGGAGTAAATTTACAAAAAGATTCAATAGTAAACAATTTATTCATCCCAAGATCCATATAAAATTGTCTTTAAAAACTACAAAGATATAAACAAAAATAGTCTCAAAACGCATTTGGAGAAATTTTATTTTACTTTAGTAATATGATATTCATTGGGTTGTGAGTCTTTAAGTATGGAAAATAAATAAATGATTCCTTTTTAGAAGCAGCTATTCTGTTGTGTTCACGTAGACTGAAAATTATGTGTTAGGATTACAGTGATAAACCACGTAAATTAGGACAATTGATAGAGGTAAATGAAATCCGGGATTTATCTGCAAACTCATTTATGCTCATAGTTAGCTTGAGATAGAGCATGCATTATTTATTGTTCTTTTAGAGAGTTTTGTTTCTCTGATCACTGGCTACAGCTGCTTAAACGAATGATTCTTTCCTTAAGTTCCTGATACTGCTTTGTTCCAATTTGACATTTCCCTTGTATTACTCAAAATTAATCTTCATGTTATATGTTACAGGACATTTTCCCCAACTCAGGGCATTGTACTCATGTTTCACTTAAATGTAGATATTCTTGTTTCAAGTTTGCTAAAATGCAGAAACTTCCTAGAAGCTCTTCAGTGGCGTTTCTTAATTAGAACAACATATACCGATTCTTGAAGACAAAGAACTGTATATTTGATGACTTAAATTTTATTGACTATATAAAGCAACTTAACAAAGGAAAAACAGTTTCTCACTGAAGACAGAAAGATGTTTTTCACAGTGAGCTACCCAACCAAAATCCTTTTTCAGCAGAGCCTTTTGGACGTTTTTATTAACTTGATAATAGAATGTTATAAATAACGCAAAGGGATTCCAAAAGTTTAATTGAATTTATGTATACAAAACTTTACCATATAGGACCAATATTGTTCATAATTTAACTCTGATAAAGTTTATTGAAAACATTAGGCCAGGTGCAGCGGCTCATGCTTGCAATCTCACTGCTTCCTGAGGCCGAGGTAGGAGGATTGCTTGAGGTCAGGACTGCAAGACTAGCCTGGGCAACATAGTGAGACCTTATCTCAAAAAAAGAAAAAACAAAATTAGCCAAGCTTGGCAGCACATGCCTGTAGTCCTAGCTATTTAGGAGGCTGACGTGGAGGATCCCAAGCCCAGGAGTTGGAGGTTATGTTAGCTAGGATTGCACCACTAGATTCCATCCTGGGTAGCAGAGCGAGATCATGTCACCCCACAAAAAAAAAAAAAAAAAAAAAAATACATACATTTAAAGCCAAATAGAAAATAAAACGAAATGAATTCTATTACAGAATATCTCACTTGTGACTCAAGATTTTTTTTATAAGTCATATTAGCTTTTACTTTGATTTCAGCAATTTCACGCAA
>NW_012105031.1:5103148-5169643 GCF_000951045.1 Mandrillus leucophaeus
AAAAGTTTCATACTTTTGAGGCCCAGTGGCAGGTAGAAAGAAATGAATTCTATTACAGAATATCTCACTTGTGACTCAAGATTTTTTTTATAAGTCATATTAGCTTTTACTTTGATTTCAGCAATTTCACGCAAGAGAACATGTAAGCCATGGACTTAGGTCTATAGTCTGGTCATAGTTCCAAAAACGTAAGGATATTCTTAGGATTGATGCACTCATTTCAAAAAGTGAAAGTCTAGGAATTTAAAGATTCATTTTCCTTTCTTCCATCAAAGATGGGTACCTAATAATTCAGACAGCTTCTAGCTCAAGAAATATGCCTGCAAAAAACTGAAGATAATTGGCACTCAGAAACTTCAAATCATCTTTGAAACTGTGGCTTTCTTTTCACTGGAAACTGTTGAATTTTTCTAAAATTTTTTGTTCCATTGGAGGTAGAACATTCAAGTGGTGAAAGAAAATTCAGCTTTCTAGTAGCTCCTAGTCAATCCATACACCTAGTATCAGCCTGAATTACCTGAATTTCTTTGAACAAATTAGTTCTGTTTTTTTTTTTCTCTGTTGTTTAAAGTTCAGTATGTTCAGATTTTTGGTCACATTAATATGAAGTACTATTTAGGAACCACTCATATCCATCAAATTGGCTCTCTCAAAATCCTTTAACAAAAAAAAAAAATGACTTGTGTTTCACATGTCGCATGAAGACACCACCAAACAGGCTTTGTGTGAGCAACATGACTGTTTATTTCACCTGGGTGCAGGCAGGCTGAGTCTGAAAAAGGGGTCAGCAAAGGGTGGTGGGATTATCATTGGTTGTTATATGTTTTGGGATAGGTGGTGGAGTTAAGAACAATGTTTTGAGGGCAGGGGGTGAATCTCACAAAGTACATTCTCAAGGGTGGGGAGAATTATAAAGAAACTTCTTAAGGGTGAGGGAGATTACAAAGTACATTGATCAGTTAGGGTGGGGCAGAAACAAATCACAATGGTGGAATGTCATCAGTTAAGGCTATTTTCACTTCTGTGGATCTTCAGTTGCTTCAGGCCATCTGGATGTATATGTGCAGGGCGCTGGGGATATGATGGCTTAGCTTGGGCTCAGAGGCCTGACATTCCTGTCTTCTTATATTAATAAGAAAAAATAAAACAAAATAGTGGTAAAGTGTTAGGGCTGTGAAAATTTTTGGGGGTGGTATGGAGAGATAATGGGCGATGTTTCTCAGTGCCACTTTGAGCAGGATTAGGGGCAGCGTGAGAACCTACAGTGGGAGAGATTCAACTGAAAAAAGATTTTGGGGTAAGGGGTGATATTGTGGGGTTGTTAGAAGGAGCATTTGTCGTATAGAATTATCGGTGATGGCCTGGATGCAGTTTTGTATGAAGTGAGAAACTAAACGAAAGACACAAGGTCCAAATCAGAGAAGGAGAAAAACAGGTATTAAAGGACTAAGAATTGGGAGTACCCAGGACTTCCAATTACAGAGTGTCAAAGGGGGTTCAGTGTAATTATTTGCTTGGTTGGTGAGTTTTTGGGCTCTATCCTTGAGTTTTTTTATGTTGTCATATACTAGGCCAGATTGATTTAGGTAAAAACAACATTCTTTGTTTAAAAATATACAGAGTCCCACTTTTTTTTTTTTTTCTTTTATTAGCAGTGAGTAAGTCAGGGCCTCCTTGAATTTGGAGGAAAGAGAAATGCAAAGCCAGTAATTGTTTGTTAAAGAAGGATTAGAAACAGCTAGGAGAGAGTGAGTGAGATTGATAGGGTGGTGGAGATAGCTGGGGAGAGATAGAGGGCGGCATAAGAATGGGAACCAGAATAAGAGTAGGTATAAAGGTAAGGAATAGGATTTCATCAAGGTGAAAGTATTGGAGTGTACTTTGTCACTGAAGGTCTTCTATTCACTTAAAGAGAGACTTAAGGGTGGCAGTTTGAGGTAAAACCAGGAACCACTAAATACTAAAAGCCTGAGAAACTGCTTGGGTGATGTGACTAATAAAGGCCAGTCCGTTATCGGACTGTATAGAGGTGGGAAGGCCAAACAGAGGAATTATGTCTGACAGAAGAGAAGAAATGACCGTGGTGGCCTTCTCAGACCCTGTGGGAAAGGCCTCTACCTATCCAGTGAAAGTGTCTACTCAGACCAAGAGGTATTTTAGTTTCCTGACTTGGGGCATGTGAGTAAAGTCAATTTGCCAGTCCTAGGCAGGGGCAAATCCCTGAGCTTTATGTGTAGGGAAGGGAGGGGGCCTGAACAATCCTTGAGGAGTAGTAGAATAGCAGATGGAACAACTGAGAAGTGATTTCCTTGAGGATAGATTTCCACGATGGAAAGGAAATGAGAGGTTCTAAGAGATGGGCTAGCGGCTTGTAACCTACGTGGAAGAGGTTATTAAATAACGATAGAATAGAATGGGCCTGTGAGGCTGGAAGAAGATATTTTCCTTGGTATAAGAACCATTTGCCTTGTGTGGGAAGAGATTGATAGGTGGAAGTTTCAGTGGGGGAGTAGGTGGGAGTGACCAGATGAGAAGGAGAAACACTGCTATAAGGGATAGAAGTTGAAACGCCAGCTGCTTTTTTAGCTACCTTATCAGCATAAGCATTGTCCTGAGCAACGGGATCTGATGCCTTTTGATGGCCTTTGCAGTGAATGACTCCAGCTTTCTTTAGAAGTGGCCTTGAGAAGAGTTTTTATTAAAGAGGCATTAATGATGGAGGACCCTTGTGTAGTGAGGAAACCTTTCAGCTCATAAAACAGAATGGTGGTGCAGGATATGGGGTCAGGATAAATATTGACGCATAGTCCTTTTACAAGACTGAGGGCCTGAATTAAGGCTAATGAGTTCGGCTTGCTGAGAGGTAGTGGAGAGGGGCAGAGCAGTAGCCTCAATGATAGATGTGGAAGATACTATAGCATAGCCTGCCTTTGCTGGTGTGTGGCAATTAGGCCTGGTGGAACTGCCATCAATAAACAAAGTGTGATCAGGGTGAAGAACAGGAAAGAAATATGGGGAAATGGAATGAATGTCAGGTGGATCAGAGAGAGACAGTCATGGGGGTGAGGTGTAGGAGGCCGGATTGAAGTCCCGGCCAGAACAATGGTAATTGTGGGAGACTCAACAAAGAGTGAGTACAGCTGAAGGAGCCGGGGAGTAGAAATTATATGTGTCAGGTGTGAGGAAGAAAATAGATTTTGGAAATTATGAGAACTGTAGAGAGTGAGTTGAGCATAGTTTGTGATTTTGAGGGCCTCTAAAACTATTAGGGCGGCAGCAGCCACTGCACGGAGACATGATGGCCAGCCTAAAATAGTAAGGTCAAGTTGTTTGGACAAAAAGGCTACAGGGTGCAGTCCCAGTCCTTGTGTAAGAATTCAGACTGCACAGCCCTGCACTTCAGCTGTGTCTAATGAAAAAGGTTGGGATGAATCAGGGAGAGCTAGTATTGGGGCAGTCTCTAAAGCTGTTTTCATGGAAAGGAAAGAGGAGTGGGGAAAGGATTTAGGATCTATGGGGTCAGCTAGGTTTCCTTTTGTGAGTTTATGTAATGGTTTTTTAGGATGGCAAAACAAGGTATCCAAAGGCAAAAGTATCCAACCATGCCTCAGAAGGAAAGGAGTTGTTGTTTTATAGAAGGGATTGGGGTTTGGGAGATTGGCCGGACATGATCAGCAGGGAGAGCACGTGTGTTTTCATGAGAATTATGCCGAGATAGGTAACAGATAAGGAAGAAATTTGGGCTTGACTGAAGTAATGGGGGCTGTCTGTGAAGCCTTGTGGCAGTACAGCCCAGGTAATTTGCTGAGTCTGATGGGTGTCAGGGTCAGTCCAAGTGAAAGTGAAGAGAGGCTGGGATGAAGGGTGCAAAGGAATAGTAAAGAAAGCATGTTTGAAATCCAGAACAGAATAATGGGTTGTGGTGGGAGGTATTTGGGATAGGAGAGTATGTGGGTTTGGCACCACGGGGTGGATAGGCAAAACAATTTGGTTGATAAGGCACAGATCCTGAACTAACCTATAAGACTTGTCCGGTTTTTGGACAGGTAAAATGAGGCAATCGTAAAGAGAGTTTATAAACTTTAAAAGGCCATGCTGTGACAGGCGAGTCATAATAGGCTTTAATTCTTTTAAAGCGTGCTGCGGGGTGGGATATTGGCGTTGAGTGGGGGTAAGGGTGATTAAGTTTTAATGGGATGGTAAGGGGTGCATCATTTGTTGCCAAGGAGGGAGTAGAGGTATCCTATACTTGTGGATTAAGGTGGGGAGATACAGGACAGGATGCAAAGGAGGCTTTGAACTGGGGAAAAAAGCAGCGATGAGGTGTGGCTGTAGCCCAGGAATAGTCAGAGAAGCAGATAATTTAGTTTAAATTTCTCGACCTAATAAGGGAGCTAGGCAGGTGGGGATAACTGAAAAGCAGTGTGTAAAAGAATATTGTCCAAGTTGGCACCAGAGTTGGGGAGTTTTAAGAGGTATAGAAGCCTGTCCGTCAATACCCACAACAGTTACGGAGGCAAGGAAACAGGCCCTTGAAAAGAAGGTAATGTGGAGTGGGTAGCCTCCGTATCGATTAAGAAGGGTAGGGACTTACCCTCCACTGTAAGAGTTACCTAAAGCATCTGTGATGGTCCAGGAGGCTTCCGAGATGATGGGGCAGCGTCAGTCTTCAGCCGCTAAGTCGAGAAGATCTGCGAAGGAGTCAGTCAGAGAGTCTTGGGCCAGACTTCCAGGGGCTCTGGGAGTGGCTGCCAGGTGAGTTGGACAGTCTGATTTCCAGTGGGGTCCTGCACAGATGGGACACGGCTTAGGAGGAATCCCGGGCTGCAGGCATTCCTTGGCCCAGTGGCCAGATTTCCGGCACTTGTAGCAAGCTCCTGGGGGAGGCGGTCCCGGAGGAACACCTGGCCGCTGCGGTTCAGGCGTTTGGATGTTCTTGTGTGCTGGAGATATGGCTGGGGTTTCTCTCACAGTGGAGGCAAGTAATTGCAACTCAGAAATACGGTGTCTCTACTCTATTATTGTACACCTTGAAGGCAAGTTTAATTGAGTCCTGTTGTGGGGTTTGAGGGCCAGAATCTAATTTTTGGAGCTTTTTCTAATGCCAGGAGGGGATTGGGTAATAAAATGCATATTGAAAATAAGACGGCCTTCAGGCCCCTCTGGGTCTGGGGCGGTAAAGTGTCTAAGGGTTGTCGCTAAGCGGGCCATGAACTGGGCTGGGTTCTTTACCTTGGGTAGTTTCTTTAAGTTTGTCATAATTAACAGCTTTGTAAGCTGCCTTTTTAAGCCCTTCACCTAGGCAGGAAACCATGTAATCTCGCCTAGCTATACCTGGGGAATTGGCCAGATAGTTCTACTGGAGATCTTCTCGGGGAACTGCTCTAATGCCTTCCTGCAGGTCTGGCTCATGAAGCCGGTGGTTATCAGCATGAGATTGGGCCAGAGAAAAAACTCTTTCCCGTTCATCTGTGGAGAGGGTAGAAGTTAGGATGACATTTAAGTCACTCTAGGTTAAATTGTAGGACAGAGTTAGATACTGGAATTCCTGTATACATTTAGTGGGGTCTGATGAGAAAGAGCCTAAACACTGGCTGATTTGGGAGAGGTCTGATAGAGAAAAAGGCAAATATACCTTGACTATGCCTTCAGCTCCAGCCACCTCTTTAAGAGGAAATTGCTGGGCAGGTGGGGGAGTGCTAGTCACGGAATGAAACGGTAAGCCAGACCAGGTGTGAGGAGGGGAGATGATAGAAAGATTTATAGGGTTTGGGAGCACAGGCTGAGCAAGAATCAGGACCTGGCTTGGTGTGGTGAGGAGCAGCCTGGGGAGAAGGGGAGAGGTCAGATGAGTCCATAGAAAAGAAGGATTCAAAGGACTCAGAGCTTGGGGTGCAGACTGAAGGAACAGATAGGAGAGAAAGAAGAAAGATTTGGGATGAGTCTCATTGGGAGCAGAGACTAGGGAGGGACCAATGTGTGAAAGAATGCCTGGACGTCAGGCACTTCAGACCATTTGCCCATTTTTCAACAAAAATTATCTAGATCTTGTAGGATAGACAAATCGAAACTGCCATTCTCTGGCCACGTGGAACTACTGTCGAGTCTGTACTGGGGCCAAGCAGTATTGCAGAACAAAATAAACGCTTAGATTTTAGGTCAGGCGAGAGTTGAAGAGGTTTTAAGTTCTTGAAAATACAGGCTAAGGGAGAAGAAGGAGGAATGGAGGGTGGAAGGTTGCCCATAGTAAAGGAGGCAAGTTTAAAGAGAAGGGTAGAGACACGGAGAAGGGGGTGGGGAGCAGCCAAAGCAGGCGTCCCCACAATTGACTTGCCACCAAGGGAACATGGGTGAATGATCAAGACAGGCGCCCCCATGGAGATCAGACACCAATGGAACGTGGGTGAAAAATCAGAGAGGCATCCCCGCAATGATTAAATACCAAGGGAAGGCTGCCTTCTAGAGTCCATGACTGGCACTGGAGTTTTGGGTCCACGGATAAAACGTGTCTCCTTTGTCTCTACTAGAAAATGAAAGGAATTGAAATTAAGAGAAGGGAGAGATTGAAGCGTGGCACCAAGACTGAAAGGAGAAAGAGGTTGAGGGACAGTGAGAGAGGTTGGAGAAGAGAGTGCAGTTGATCTGCACCATCTTGTCTGCTTCTTACTGTATACGTGGCTGACAAAGAGAAGGGAAGATGGAGCCGCCGTCTTGAACATGTCTAGTCCTTAGTTTCTGCCTGGCATTCACCTGTGAAAGCTCCCAGCTTGCTTGTCTTATGTCTGCAGCCTGACTTTACATGCTGCTCTTCGTTAAAAAATGATTTTGAGCTGCTTTTCATTAAAAAGGAAAGCCTTATCAAGGACTCCCATACCCTTACTATCTGCCTAAGTGATTTCTTCTTAACTCCTATATCAACACTAGGTACCACTGAACTTAAGAGAGTTTATATACATTTTTATTATTTTCGATTGCTTGGAAATCTCTGCATAGTTACCATCTTCTTCCTGCTTCCTTTGTCCTGGCTGTGGTAATGCATATTGCTGCAAACCTCTTCAACACCTATTCAGCTAAGTAGATCTTGGTCTGGCACCTGTAGTACTCTTCAGACGTGAGCCTGCTCTGCTGTAGGGCTGAGGTCAGAGTCTGAATGCTGGGCAGGCTACCAGGAACCATTTTGTCTGCCTTTTCAGAAAACAAGCATTGACTTCTGAGCCCACTTGAATTTCAATATAGACTTGTAATAGAAAACCCTTTTTGCCCAAGGGTTGTGTCCTAAATGGTACCTCAGGTCTTTTCTTCTTGTATTCTCAAAAGAGAAAAAGAATAAAACCTAAGTAAGCTGGAAGGCTCCCCTGGTGACCAAGCTTTAGCTTTCTCTTCTCCCTTTAATTTTGAAATTCGAATCTATTTTGAAAACTTTGTGCCGAAAGCTAGTGATTATGTTTTGCTCTAATATTGAGATTTGTAGTAACATTTTGATGACTAGTGTTAATGACTTTCTTTTCTTAAAAAAACAAGTCCTAATTCACCCTGCACAATTTAAAACAATGATTTACATATAGTAAAACAAATTTTAAGGAGACATATGCAATTATTTCTTCACAGAATGTTAACATTTTAAACCTAGTCAGTTTGTATGATAAGCCTCTCTCAAGCACTTTCTTTTGAGCAAGATAAATGTGCCTTTATAGAAAAACTTCTATAAAGTTTTCTACAAACTTTATAGAAAAACTTCTCCACTGGAAGCTTTAACAATATTTTCCAAATGGTTTTCCTAATCATCAGTTTAATTTTATGGACTGGCCTTTTATGGGACATTGCCAGACACGGTTAGAGTTTTCACCAAATTACACTGAATTCGTCTTAAAGCTGAAGTCAGGGAGTCAATAATCTTTTTTCTTTTACTAGACTCTCTCTTCTGGAGAAGTTTTAGATGCATAGCAAAATTGCATCGAAGATACAGAGATTTCCCATATACACCCTGCCTCCACAGCCTCCCCCTTCATTTGGTACAATTGATGAACCTACATTGACACATCATTACCACTCGGAGTCCATAGCTAACATTAGGGCTTATTCTTGGTGTTGTACATCCTGTGAGTTTAAATACATGCATAATGACATATATCTACCTTTACAGCTTCATACAGAGTATTTTCACTGCCCTGAGAATCCTCTGTGCCCTGCCTAGTCTTTCCTGCTTCACCCCTAACCCTTAGCAATCACTGATCTTTTTACTGTCTCCGTATATTTGTCTTTTCCAGAATGTTATATTGTAGTTGGAATCATACAGTGTGTAGCCTTTTCAGATTAGCTTCCTTCACTTAGTAATATGAATTTAAGTTTTCTCCATGTCTTTTCATGGCTTGACAGTTCTTTTCATTTTAGCAATGAATAATATTCCATTGTCTGGATGTAGCACAGCTTATTTATCCATTCACCTACTGAATGACATCTTGCTTGCTTCCAAGTTTTGGCAATTATGAAAAGAGGTGCCACAAACACCCATGTGCAGATTTTGGTGTGGACACACATTTTCAGCTTTTTGGGGTAAATACCAAGGAGCGATGATTGTGGGTTTTATGGTAAGAGTATGTTTAGTTTTGTAGGAAACTGTCCAACTGATAATAGAAAACCCTTTTCCAAAGTGACTATACCATTTTGCAGCAATGAATAAGAGTTCCTGTTTCTCCACATCCTCTCCAGCATTTGGTGTTGTCAGTGTTCTGGATTTCAGCCACTGTAACAGGTGTGTAAAGGTAATTCATTGTTGTTCTAATTTGAATTCCCCGATGACATATGATGTGGAGCATCTTTTCACATGCTTACTTGCCATCTGTATATCTTCTTTAGTGAGGTATCTGTTAAGGTCTTTGGACCATTCGTTAGTTGGGTTGTTAGTTTTCTTGTTGTTGAGTTTTAAGGGTTCTCTGTGTTTTGGATAACAGTCTTTTATCAGATATATCTTTTGCAAATATTTTCTCCCAGCCTGTGGCTTGTCTTTTCATTCCCTTGATATAGTCTCTCACAGAGAAGAGGCTTTTCATTTTAATGAATTTCAGTTTTATCAATTCTTTCTTTCATGGATCATGTCTTTGGTGTTATAGATAAGAAGTCATCACCATATCCAAGGTCATCTAGATTTTCTCCTACATTATATTCTAGGAGTTTATAGTTTTGCATTTTACATTTAGGTCTGTAATCCATTTTGATTTCATGTTTGTGTAAGGTATGTGTCTAGACTCACTTGTTTAATGTGGCTGTCCGGTTGTTTGCTCACCATTTGTTGAAAAGACTATCTTTGCTCCATCGTGTTGCCTTTGCTCCTGTGTGAAAGATCGGTTGGCTTTATTTATGTAAGTCTATTTCTAGGATCTCCATTCTGCTGCATTGATCTATTTGCCTATTCTTTTGTCACTATCACACTGTCTTGATTATTGTATCTTTACAGTAAATCTTAAAGTCAGGTAGTGTGAGACTTTCAACTTTCTTCTTCTCCCTCAATATTGTGTTCATATTCTGGGTCTTTTGCCTCTTTAAATAAACTTTAGAATAACTTGCTGGGATTGTGATTTAAAGTGAACTGAATTTATGTATCAAAGTTAGGGAGAACTGACATGTTGATGGTATTAAGTCTTCCTATCCAAGAACAAGAAATGGTGTTCCATTTATTTAGTTCCTCTTTGATTTTTTTCATCATATTTTTAGTTTTCCTCATATAGATTTTGTGCATTTTTTTAGATTTAGATATATACCTAAGTATTTTTAGATGCTATTTTAAATGATATTGCATTTTTATTTCAACCTCCACTTGCTAATTGCTGGTAAGTAGGAAAGCAGTTAACTTTCATATATTAACATTGTATCCCACAACCTTGCTGTAATCCTTTGTTAGTTCCAGGAGGATTTTTGTTGATTCTTTTGAATTTTCCTCATAGACAATCATATCATCTTCAAACAAATAGTTTTATTTCTTCCTTCCCAGTAAGTATACTTCTATTTCCTTTTCTTTTCTAATTTCATTAGTTAGGATTTCTAGTATGATGCTGAAAAGGAGTGTTAAGAGGGGACATCCTTGTTTAGTTCCTGGTCTTAGTGGTCAGCCTTTTAGTTTCTCACTATTAAGTATGATTTTAGTTGTAGAGTTTTTTGTAAATATTCTTTATGTATCAAATTGAGGAAGTTCCCCTCGATTTCTAATTTAACTGACAGTTTTTATCATGAAAGGGTGTTGGATTTCGTCAAGTGCTTTTTTGGCATCTATTGATATTATTATGCCATTTTTCTTCTTTGGCCTGCTGATGTGATGAATTACATAAATTGATTTTTAAATGCTGAACCAGTTTTTCATACCTTGAATAAATCCCACTGGGTCATGGTATATAATTCTTTTTATACATTGTTGGATTTGACTTGCTAATATTTTGTTGAGCCAGTGATTTTTCTGCATAAATATATTAGTTTCATCAAAGGGGAACTTTTAAGATAATTTAAATTCACTTATTTCCTAACATGCAGCATATTCAAATATCTATGAAAAGCTATTTACATCATTTTTCATTTTCTCTCAGCTACTGATTTTTTGAATAGGAAATAATATGAGTTATTCATGAATTAAAAATTAATATTAGGTAATATTTACTGAGTCCTTACTATGCCATGCACTATGCTAAATTAAATCATTTAATCCTTAAAAAAACCCTATAGGTATGCATTACTATCACTAGACCTTGTTCTACAGATGAGGAAATTGAGGCTCAGAGAGGTTAAGTAACTCACCCAAGGTTATATAGAGCCAGTCATTTGCATCCAGGCAGTATAGTCCCAGAGAGCCTACATTTAACTCTATGATTTACAGTTCAACAAAATCATCCACCACTCATTCACGACTCAACAAGATAGTTTCCTGACAGATAAATCAAATAACAAATTTGAAAGGCACAAAGTGTTGCTTTCATCTTTTCATCAGCATTTCAAATTATTTCCTGGATGACCCTCATGTACCAGGCACTGTTTTAGCGACTGACAAGATTCCTGTACTAACTTCTTTCTAGTAGCACCAGGAAACAGAATGGTCAGGAAAGATTTCTTTGAGGAAATAGCATTTGAGCTGAGGAAAAAAAAAAAATATCTTTGGAAGACTATTGGAAGAAACTAGCTATGCAAAGAGCAGAGAGATTAGGATTTGTGCAAAGGAAATATAGTTATGAAGTCCTTGAGACAGGAATGCACTTAATTTGTATAAAATACTGAAAGAAAAAAAAAAAATGACCTGTATGGCTAAAATCTAGTAAACGACGCATATGTGGGACACGCTGAAGTTAGCAGGCAGAAAAGCAAGCTCAGACATGGCCATGTGAGCAAAGTACAGATTTTATTCTAAGCACAATGGGAAACCACTGGAGGGCAATAAACAAACAGGGTGACATGGACCACTCTGCCTTGTTTGTGGCTTGTAGCAGAGCCACAAGTAGAAGCACAGAGATCAGTTAGGAGTTTATGGTAATCTAAGTGGAGTGGTTTGAGTCATGGTAACATAAGTGAGAATGAAAGGAAGGAAGAGTTTTTGAGAAATAATTTGAATGCATATTGACAGGTGTTTTGGCTAAAGCAACTGAATGAATGGTAGTAACATTTGCTGAGATTGAGGAGCTTCAAAACGAGATGGGAGAGGAGGCAGGAAGGCTGGAGGATGAGGAAAACAGATGAAAGAGTTCTGTTTTGGATGTGTTTAGTTGGAAATGTTTAATTCATATCCAAATAGAAATTATTTACATCAAGTATTTCTTAGTCTTTGACCTTGAAGACAAGGCCTGGTGCCCACTGCAATGCATGAGCTCTAACTATATTTCTAGCTCTAGTACAGATCAAACGTATACTTCAACACAAACGATAAAGTTGATAGAAATTTAGTCTCAGTAGAGCATTGCTGTTTCAAGACTTATAATTATTTGAAAGCTCTTTAGATGATGTGGAAGGCTGAAATGTTTACATAAATTAAAAGAACTAATCCTCTGTGTGTTCTAAGCACTACCTGGAGAGGGCCTTTAGAGCTGCCCAGCAACGGGATATCGTATTTTCCTAATTATTCACTCTCCTACTCTCCTAACTGCTTTTCTCTTTTCAATTTTTTTTTTTTTTTTTCCCTGAGACAGAGTCTTGCTCTGTTGCCCAGTCTGGAGCACAGTGGTGCAATCTCAGCTCACTGCAACCTCCATCTCCTAGGTTCAAACAATTCTCCCGCCTCAGCCTCCCAAATAGCTGGGATTACAGGCATGTGCCACCACACCCGGCTAATTTTTGTATTTTTAGTAGAGACGAGGTTTCACCATGTTAGCCAGGCTGGTCTAGAACTCCTGACCTCGTGATCTGCCTGCCTCGGCCTCCCAAAGGTCTGGGATTGCAGGCGTGAGCCACTGCACCCAGCCCTCTTTTCAAATTTCTAACAGCTCTTTCTCACTCTTACTCTTAGATGATTCTCTTAAAAGAGAATGTCCCCCACCACAACAATCCACCTAATTCTCTCTGTGCCCATATTGCCTTCTTTCTCTCCAGTTAAAAATCTAGAAATGTCTCTATTCCTAGCAGAACTAAATGAGATCCCCCTCCTCTGTCGCTGCCCAAGGACATTTCCCAGCATTTCTCCATTTCCTGTCCTCTATCACTGATCCTTCCTTTCATGCTGGATATGTATATCCTATCATACTAGAATTGTAGATCACAACATTAAAAGCATGCTGTCTGGAGCCATACTGCCTGGATGCAAAAACCTTTGAAATGTTTTTATCCGCTCACCAATATTGCTATTTTTCACAGCCAAAAACAAAACAGAAAAGTTGCCTGCCCCTTTTACTGCCTGCTACAGCCCCATTTCTTTGCTCTGTTTGCAGCAAACTCCTAAAATGTATATTCAACATCTCCAATTCTTTTTCCTTTCACCTCTCATTGTCTTAAATACACTCCAAATTTTGTCCCTACCACTTCTTTATAGATTCCTCTTTTGGTCTCCAATGTCTTATCCTCAGAATGCTTCTTTTCTACCTGCACTCAGTCTCTTAGTGATGGCTTTGATTACTATCCATATGCTGTCAACTCCCAAATATTTCTCTCTCTCCCAACCTCTTTCTAAACTTATCCAGCTGCCTACTTAACTTCATTTGGGTGTCTTCTAGACATCTTACATCTAATATAGCCAACACTGAGCACCAACCCCAAACATTGATTCCCAGCCTCAAACCATTACCTCTATGAATGGCAACTTTATCCTTCCAGTTGCTCAAGTCAAAAAACTGGTATCATTCTTGATATCTATGTCTGTCTTACACACAACACTCAACCCACTCTTGTCTTCCTCTGATAGCTGAGGCCTAGAGAAGCTAACTGACTTGCCCACAATTCCTCAGCTAGCAAGTTACTGCCAAGATTCGTTCCAGTGGTAAAGTTCTCTCCAGTGCTAAAGTCTGTGCCAACTAGTGAACAGCTCACCTTCAGTCTAGGTTGGACGCTAGCCTAAAAATGAGTCATCCAGCCAATCATAAAAATAGAAAAGAAATAGGTATAGTGTTTATATATTCCAAAGAGTCTCTGAAGTGACTGAATTATAACTTTAAACTAATATATGGCCTCTCATATATTACATTTGCATAGCTGGTAAAAGAAATATGTTCCGCAATTTGTGAACACACTGACAGGACAATTTATCAAAGATTTAGTAGGGGCTTCTTTTCCTTCCTGACTTCAGATAAAATTGTCAGGCACAAAACCTTCTGTATCACATTGTCTAGACTTCAGATGAGCAGATTTCCCAGAGCTCTTACCAGAAGTGACTGTCAAAGATATCCTCTGATCTTTCTTACTCTGCCCATCTGTTTTCACTTGACTTTCCAAATTTGGCAATTGTCAGCAGATTTATGAAGTTGTGGGAAGACACCAATGACCCATCTCATCTTCCTTCCCTCTGTAATTCTCAAATGCAAGCAATATCAGCTTGTCTCAAAGATGTTATCTGTCCAAATTGTTTTGATTCTTTGCCCTCAGTGTTTTTGTTACACATATTTTACATGATGTCAGAACATAACATTCAGGAAAAAAACAGCTTAGGGAATCCACAAAGTTCACTGAGCATAAACATGGTTTACTAGCATCATACTAGGTCAGTTCCTTTAAAAGAGGCTACCTAGAATATTTAGTGGCCTCTCTAAAGTTTTTTTTTTTTTTTTTTTTTTTTTTTGCAGCATTTTGTTTTAAAATCCCAGTGTTTAGCTTCATGATCCTTTGGGCTTTTAAAGAATAGTTGCCTTCATCTTTTAAGGATGGCAGTGGTATACTGGGAGAATATATTTTGAGAACAGTCATTTTCATGGCTCAGAATCCTTCTTATGTGGTGTTACAAAGAGTGGTGATATTTTTGTTATGATTTTTAGTAATTCTAACAATTTCTTCATTCCCTTACTAAAAGAATCTGCCATCTCCATTCCTTCCTCACCATGTTTCGAATTGCTCATTCACCCTTAGAAACAATACTTCTCTGTTAAAGTCACAATGTGTGACAGTGAGGTTTCAAGAGTTCTGGTTAGGCATTTTGTAGAATGGCCTTCATTTTGCATTTGCCTCACAATTTCTTATTATTACACTGAGGTTATGAATTTCTACAAAGAACCCCACTAGGTGAAGCATCTTTCTCATTGCATCATGTCAGAGGACAGATGATATTAATGTGATTTATCTCTGGTGATTTTAACTTTGATCACTTGGTTAAGGCCGTATCTGTCAGGCTTCATTCTTATGCTTTTCCCATATTAAATAACAATTGCAAGGCTTACCTATGCTAGACAGTGCCTCCTGAGTATGTTCTGTCTGATGATTTACATTCACTTCTCATGAGTACCTACCTGTGGCTATCAGTCTTCTCCATGAGCTTGAATGTGCCTGCCTCCTCCTCAAAGCTACATGTACGTTACTTCAACATTATTTAAGGGGAAAGAAAAAGTGGTTCTTTTACAAAGTTTGTGTGAATTGTCATCAATATTTGACACATACGTCTGCCCAGCAGCCTCAAGCTAGACAGCATGTGTGTGGGAAGGAGCATGGCATATAGTTGGAAGTACTTTGTGTTGGCAAGTTATACTGATGCTACTGAATCTAAACATTGAGACCTGGACCAACAAACTAAGAACCATTCCATGTAACTCCCAGTGCAGATAGCTGCTGCATATTAATTATTGAGCATTTACAGCACCCCTAATTAGAAAGTTCTGTGACTTTTTATAGCTAGTACTTGGCCAGGTGGTGGTAACGCTTAATGTTATAAGGGATCTTGTAACCAAAGTGAAAAGTCCCAAATCCAGGGAGTCTCCCACTTTGGGCAAGCCTTCTCAGAGACTAATAAGGACATAGAAATCAATAAATTTCATGCCCAATGTTTAGCTTAGTTAGTAATGCCTTAGAAGTTATCCTGTCTATCCTTTCACCCAGTGAAGAAAATTACTACTCCTTAGCATTTTTTCTACATAAAGAAGTTGATTTATGATTTGATTTTTACATGTTGTCTACAAATTAACATATGATCATAAGGATGGGCATGGTGGTTCATACCTGTAATACCAATACTTTGGGAGGCCAAAGCAGGCCAATCACGTGAGACCAGGAGTTTGAGACCAGCCTGGCCAATGTGATGAAACCCTGTCTCTGCCAAAAAATACTAAAATTAGTCGGGCGTGGTGGTGCGTGCCTGTAGCCCCAGCTACTTGGGAGACTGAGATGGGAGAATCACTTGAACTTGGGAGGTGGAGCCTGCAGTGAGCTGAGATTGTGCCACTGCAATCCAGCTTGGGCAACAGAGACTGTATCTCAAAAGAAAATTTATATATATATATATATATATTCATGAGAATAGGCACAAAAAATCATATTTGTAGATAACAATTATCCTTTCATTTGACTTTTCATTTAGGAAATTTATCCTTGTGCTATTAGCATAAATGATAGTTTTTCTAATAAGAAGAAATTAATTTTTGAGGTTTTATTATAAGAGGAATTATTACCTTTTCTTTCTAGAATTGGAGATTCCAGCTACTATTATGGAAACATGGTTGCAGTGGGTTTTCAGTAACTTATGGTTCAACACAGAAATGATACTGTTGTAGTCGGTTTAGAGTTTCTCTTCTTGCAGAAGGCGCTGTCACTGCCGTATGGTGCTGCTGTGAAAACACGAAGGTTACATGCTGACCTTATTCACTGCAATAGTGATATCTCTTCTGATCAGATGGTAGCTTCTCAGAGTGTACAGGGAAAAGCAAAGTCTCAGCTCCCAGGGTTAGTCTCAGCTATGTTTGTCCCAAGTTACTGTAGCTGTGGCCTCCCAGTGTTACAGCTTTTTATTTTATATTTAAAGTCTCGGTCATTAATCCCAAGGTATATACACAATGCTATAGTGGCTGAGTCAGACATATACAATGCCTAGAGCCAACCCCGCCCCAGCAGAGGCTGTCACCAGTTCAAACTCCTGAATTCCTCATCTCTCATTTCGGCGATGAGAGATATTCTAACAATGTTGAACATCAATAAAAAAAGTAGTTGGGGTCTTAAGCTCTGTGTAAATTCGAACTGACCTTTCTCCAATAGATTTTGTGTCCCATATTATAAAGGATGTGGTGTTGGGATGACTTTTATCAAAGTCTAAACTTTTTGTTACACCATGAAATTAATTTAGACTTTCTATTTTATTTTCTAAATTACTTTTCTTTAAGAATTTTCCTTATTTTGCTGTATGTTATAAAATGAAATCTCCCTAGTCATCAGTCTATAGATTAAGCAAAACTTTCTCCCCTTTTCTTCATTATCCTTAGACATTATGTTTACCATGTTCAATTGAAAACACCATAAGGAAAACTACCTCAGTATATAATGGACTGAAGTGAAAAATATACTACAGAGAAATTCTCAAGGACCATCTCAGAAATTTAACGAAAAATGGAAAAGGAGATTGTAGGGGGAGGGGGATTGGGTTGTCATGTGTTTAAAGGTACAGAACAAGGAAGGTGAGAGGCAGCTAATGGTCTCTGTGTGGCCTCCAGTAGGGTCACAGAACAATGGCAGTTCTGCTGGGATGGTTCAGAGGAGGTTCTTTGCCTGGCCTCAAGTTTTAGTGTCAACAGCGCGTGAAAACAAGCCTCGGGAGAGGAACAAATGACTGAGATGCTTCTAGTAAGGACCTTAATGAGGATGGAAGTGAAGACAAAAGGGAAGCTATGAGACTTGAAATATGATGCACCATTCCACAGTTTTGAATGCGGTCCTGTGGGAGAATAAAGACTGTTGTTTATTTACATTAATTTGACAGTCACAGATTATTTAAGAGTTCTGATTGCCTACATGCTTAATATTTGATAAACACACCCTGAGATACTTGGGCTAATTCACCTTCTTAATCCAAGTTTGTGGTAAAAGTTTATCCTGTATTTTAGATATCCTTAATAACTGAGAAAGAGTGATTATGGCAAGACGTATTATTCAGTGCAACTAATGATCAAGGAATTTAAGAAGAGTGTGCTGATACAGGTTCTTTACATTAACTTGTAGCAGTAGCTTTAAGGAATTGTTAAAGTGACTTCTTTCACAAATAGGAAAGGAAAGGACAGCACCTGGAGGTCTAAATGTCATTTGTTCATTTGAGAACAATATACAAAAAGTATCAGAAATCAGTTTCTTTGCATTAAGAAGTATATGTGATTAGGTGAAAGTATGAGATTTGCATATTAAAAGCAATGGCACTCAGTGTCAAAAAGAACTGTGTATAAGGCAGAATCTTATCAATTACAATAAATAGAATGAAAAAAAATGTAAGCATAACTCCAGGTGGCATCAAAATCTACTAGGCTAAGTCTATAAGTGCAAATGTGTATGTTAATTGCTAATATGTCTCACTTAGCTGAATGAGCCGGTATGTTCGGAATCCAAGTCATTCAGCTCTGCACTACTTCAGCAAAGCTGAAGTGGTTGCAGTGGAAGCACACACTTAGGTCTCCCAGGACAACCAAAAATACATGCACTTGCCCATCATCTTGATGTATTCCTAAAGAAATATAAACCCTATTTAAAACAGCTCTTAGGTCTAATGAAAATCTATGATATATATATTCAGATATATGTAAGGCTACATTTTTCAGCCCAGCACCTTTTCCCAACATAAATTCCTAAAGATTTTAACTGCATTCCTTTTTCAGCATAGAAGAGTTATGTTGTTAACTACTGGCATGGGAAGAGTGATTTTTCAGGAGGGAGTAGGGAGTGAGATAGTGCAAGGTGAAACAAGGCATATTAGAATTACCAAGGGAGAATTTTCAAACTACCTCATATCCGCACTTCCTGACTTTGGGAGTCTGATGTGTGCCTCAGGAGTCTTAGGACCTAGTGGGGTGTGCAGAGGGGGATGCAGCTTGTTGGAGCCTCTGTGATCCAGTTCTGTTCCCACACATTCCCTCATGTAGAATTCCTGAAGTGAAGGAAAAAACACTTCTTCTCTGAAAGATTTTTTAAAGGCGGACTCCTGAGGGAACAAACAAAACAAAGTAATCAGCGGAACAGTCTCAGTGTTCCTGACTGAGATTGAACCAAATGTTCCTGAGCATTCTTCCTCACACCTTTATTATCTTAGAAAAAAACAAGCTGTTCCAACTTTCTCACTTGACTGTCACATTCTAGGTAACAGAATGTCTCAGAATGTTCAATGGTACTGGAGGGATTATGCTGAATGCCTCTTACTGAGGGCTTCATCAAGTATTAATGCAAATAAAAAATTTAATATTATTATCTAAATATAATGCCCTAAATCTCACCCCCAGGGTTTCTCTTCTTCAGATAATTTTACTTATTCATAGAAATAAGTTAATACATGCCTATGGTACACTTTATAGTATCAACCTTTGTCAGAAATATTTAATTAATTGTATTTCATTCAATTGTGTAATTTGACTCCCAGGCCTCAGTATTGATTCAACCTCCAAAATATTTTGAATTATACCTTTCCTCAAGAAACAACAGAGGAAGCAACTTAAGTTTCTATCAACACAGTGGAGAAAATGTGGTACATATACACAGTGGAGTATTACTCAGCCATAATAGCAGAATGAGATCCTGTCATCTGCAACAACATGGATGGAAATGGAGGACAATATGTTAAGTGAAAGAAGTCAGGTGCTGAAGACAATGTTCACATGTCCTCATTCATTTGTGGGAACTAAAAATGAAAACAATTTAACTCATGGAGATAGAGAGTAGAATGATGGTTACCAGAGGCTGGGAAGGGTAGTGGGGGATGGTGTGGAAGGAAAGAGTGGATTGTTAACGGGACAAAAATATAGTTAGAGAGAATAAATAAGATCTACTATTTAAAGGCTGAGCATGGTGGCTCACACTTGTGATTCCAGTGCTTTGGAAAGCCAAGGAGGGAGGATCGATTGAGGTCAGGAGTTTGATACCTATGCCTAGGCAACATAGCAAGTCACATATCTATAAAACAAACTTTAAAAATTAGCCAGGAGTAGTGACATGTGCCTGTAGTCCCAGCTACTCAGGAGGCTGTGGCAGGAGGATTTTTCGAGCCCAGGACCTAGAGGGTGCAGTAAGCCATATTCCTGCCACTGCCCTCTAGCCTGAGTGACAGAGCAAGACCCTTTCTCTGAAAAAATTAAAAATCAATCAATCCATCAATAAACCTAGTATTTGATTGCACAATAGGGTGACTACAGTTGAAAGTAACTTATTGTACATTTTAAAATGCTAAAAGAATACAACTAGATTGTTCATAACACAGAAAAGGTCAAATGCTTGAGGTAATGGATATCCCATTAACCCTTATGTGATGATTACACATCACATACCGCTATCAAAATATCTCATGTACTTCATAAATATTTATACCTACTATGTATCCATAAAAATAATAATTTTTTGTAAAGAAACAATAGCGCCCAGGCTGCCGTCTAGAGTGAATCATAGATACAGGATCTAGGAAATGACCTAACTATAAATAAATATATACATACACATAAATACTAATCTTTTTAGATATATAAAGAAATATGTAACATATAAATAGAGGCATCAATTTACATAAAACAAATTAGAATAGAAATGTTTATATATACAACAATAGAGGGCTGTATGCCATTCTATAATGATATTTTGCCATATAGGAAGGAAGCAAAGTACACTATTCAATAAATAATGCAGGCATGCATGCACAGATGTGCACACACACACACACACTCACACAAGGTCCCTACCTTAAACCATACACAAAAGTAAATTCCAGGTAGATTTTAAAACTAAATATAAAAACATCAAATTTTACAGACTTTAGAAGAAAATATTTTAAAATTCCTTGATAACTTCAAGGTAAAAAATATTTTCTTAAATAAGACCCAAAAATCTACAACTGTAAAATTTTATTTTACATTCAATTACTTAAAATATTAAAAGTCAATATTAAAATAATAAAATGATAAGGCTCAGAGTAGAAGAAATAATTTATAACTCATATAACTGACAAAGACAGTATAGAATATATAAAGAACATCTATAAAATCAGTATGAAAAAAGACAACACAAAGGATATAAAGTTTCACTCATGCAGCATGAATAAGTTCTGGCGATCTAATGTAAAGCATGCTAACTATAGTTAACAATACTATATTGTGTACTTGAAATTTGTTAAGAAGGTAATCTTGTGTCTTCATCAAAAAAAGGGGATAACTCTGAAGTGATAGGTATGTTAATCAGCTTGATTGTGATGATCATTTCATAATGTATACTTAACCAAAACATTAAGCTGTATACCTTAAATATATAGAAACATTTTTATCAATTATACCTAAATAAAGCTTTTTAAAAAGACAAACAACAAAATGTAAAAATGAGAAAATGACCAGATCTTTCATAGAAACAAAAACCTAAATTGGTAACAAATGTATGAAAACATGTTCAACTTTGCTAATATTTATGTAAAGATGTATTAAAGCTATAGTAACATACCATTTAAAACCCATAAGGTTAAGGGAAAAATTAAGAAGACTGATAATACCAAGTGTCTGTGAAAATGTAGAGGAATGGGAACTCTAACAAACTACTGATGGGAGTTTAAGTTGACACAAGCACTTTGGAAAAGTTTGGAAGTGTGTGAAAGATGTACTCACTATAATTAGGGGAGTTAGAGATCACCTCTAACCATCTTTAAGCTCTTACGTGGGCCCTTCAGCTGAATCTATAAACCAAATTGACACCGGGCAGATTAACAAAACAAAAGCATACACATTTTATTAGTTTTGCATGTACATGGGGACTTCAAAAAAGAGTAAAGTCCAAAGAAGTGGCAAAAAATAAAAAAGATGCTTCTATACTTTTTAGACAAATAATGATAAATTTGAGAAGAAATGACAGGACAAAGAAAATCTGACTAGGGACAGTAAGTATATGAAGGCTCATTGTAGCCCCCAGTTCCCAGTCTCTGGTGATAAGGGTTATTTTCTAGCCCTGGTACTGGGAAGGTACTCCTCCCAGAGGAGTCGTTATGGCTTGCTGCCTGCAGGAAGAGATAGGCCAGGTAGACCTTTCTGAAACTATCATTTCTGCCATGTTTTCAACTCAACGTAGTAAATATATCAACCCAGCACATTTCGGGATGGTATATCATTCAGTCCTTCACATACAACCACAAAATTCCACTCAGTATGTATCTTAGAGCAGTGGTTCTAGGATATATGTGTGGCCTGAAGAACCCTAGAGGCTCCCTAAGACTCTTCTTTCAGGGAATCTACAAGATCAAAACTATTTGCATAATACTAAGATATTTTTTGCTTTTCCACATTCATTGCTTCACAAGTGTACAATGAAGTTTTGCAGATGCTACCTCCTACACACACATACACACACACACACACACGCTAAACACCGTCTCTTAGGGGGAAGGAGGTGAAATGGCTTATCAGAGAGGGCCACATAGAACTGATTATCTTGTAACCCTGAGTAGATGTAAAATGTTCATCATCAGCTTTACAAAATTCTATTTTCTGGATCACATATTAAAGAGATTAAAGTCTCCTATTGTGTATTTATATAAATAAACTATATTTACCAGCCTCACATTCTTTTATTTAACCAACAATCCTGATAGTAATCATAAATTCGCCTATGATAGCCTGTGGCTTTTTTACATGAGAAAAATGAAAGGACTTCCTCTGCTGAGGAAAGGTACCTCGGTGGAGAGAAAAGCACAAAAGCCATGGATGAAAAGAATCTAGATTTTTACAACCATGCCTATTGCTCATCCACTGGCCTGAGCAATTTACACATCTGTGAACCTCCTCCATTCCTTATTTGTAAAATGGAGATAACATTTCTTAGATAGGATTATAAGTGTGGGGGTACCTAATGTGAAAGGATTTTTTTAAAATTAAGGAATAGCCTTTGGAGGTAGATTTATTCATCTCTTTGGATTCCATGTTAGTCAGCATAATCCTCATTTCCATTCTCTGTAAATATTCGTAACTCCCTTATAGTGGCCCAGGGAGGGTTCATAGTGGGAGTCATCCTTCTCAGGTGAAGCCAATAAAGGCTATATTACCTAAAGAGAATTTTAAAACAATAATAAAACCAACTAAAAGTCCAAATGCTGTTTATTATTACCACATGCTGCTGATTCTAAATATTGCCAACGCTGAAAAACTTTGCTCCGTGGCAGACCACCCCTACTGCCCACACTTCCGTTACACCACTGCTCTTATACACCTTCTTCTTTCTGTAGGACTCAGCAAAAATACTGGCTTTTGTTTTGTTTTGTTTTGTTTTGTTTTGTTTTGTTTTTTTGAGACACAGTCTCACTCTGTTGCCCAGGCTGCAGGCTGGAATGCAATGGCGCGATTTCAGCTCACTGCAAGCTCTGCCTCCTGGGTTCAAGCAAGTCTCCTGCCTCAGCCTCCCAAGTAGTTGGGATTACAGGTGCCCCCCACCACGCCTGGCTCATTTTTGTATTTTTAGTAGAGACAAGGTTTCACCATGTTGACCAGACTGGTCTCAAACTCCTGATCCCTGGTGATCCACCCACCTTGGCCTCCCAAAGTGCTGGTATTATAGGCGTGAGCCACGGCGCCCAGCCCTGGCCCTATTTAAATACAGCATCTTGCATATTCTGCATCTAACTCAGAAATGAAGAAAACACACAATAAAGCTAAAAAATTCCATTGTTACATTCATAATCTCAAATCTTAAATGGACATTCAACACTGGTGGGCATTGCACTACACTTTTCTGGTATATTTGTTCCCCTACTATCCAAATTACTATTTCACGCATTTTTCTTCCTTCTCAAATACACGACACTCCTGATCATCCCTCTCATTATTTGCTAATGACCTCATACCTCATTAAGCAAGGAGAAAGAATGCAATGGGAACACCCTCATTTTCCTACCATTAAATACACCTTTCCTACTAGTAAATTCTACCTTTTCTCCTCCTCTCCCAATAGATAAGGTATTCCTGCTCATAGATGACTGTCCCCTTGTGCTCTGGATCCCCTATGACTTTTTCAAGGACTTGATATATATAATTACTGCCTGTCAATTGGATTATTATACATAATGGAAGAATGGATGGATAAATAGATGAATGGATAGATGAATGAGAAAGAGATGTTCCCTCGTTCACACCTCCTTTGCAGCTACAACATAATTTCTCTGCTTCCTTTCCAAGAGAAACATCCAAAGTGATGTCTAAAGTCATTTTCTCCATTTTCTCACTTCCTATTCTCTCTTCAATTTGATCTAACTGGACTTTGTCTCAACCATTCCACAGAAATTGTTCTAAGCAAGATCATCAATAATCTCCATCACATCCAATCCAATGTCACTTCTCTGCCCTTAAGCCCTCAGCAGCACACAGCTACTGTAATACTCCCTTCCCTTTGAAGCATTTTCTTCTTTTGTAGCATTACATTGTTCTGGTGTTCTTGCCTAACTAATTGCTCGTTGTGAGTTCATTCTTCAAATCTTTAGATACAACCTTTATATTCATTCTCAAAAATCTATTTTTACAGCTCCAGCCTCTCCCTTGAATTCTCTGTCTAAAAATGGCATTCATTTCTATTTTAACATGTCCAAAACAGAATTTTTGCTTCCCCACCATACATGTTCTTCCACCATCTTCCCTTCATCAGCAAATGACACAATAGCTCACCCAGTTGCTCAAGCTGGAAACCTAATGGTTACCTTTTTTCTCATACCCCAAATTAATCTCATCAGCAGCCCCAAAATGTATCTTAGATCTAACCATTTCTTTCCATTCTTTATCATGGTAGTCTAAGCCATTATTATCTTTACCTTGGGCTGCTGAAATTTCCTTCTATTTGCCCATCCATCATTCTTTTACAAAAAATGCTATATTCTACATGAAAGCAAGAATCAGTTTGCTTTCATGTAGAATATATAACTTTATAAGCAAGCTGATTTGCTTACAAAATGCAAATTAGATCATGTTGCTTCCCTGGTGAACATCTTCCCATTACTTTCCATTATACCTAGAATAAAATCCAAAACCGTTACCATGGCCTAGAAGCCCCTGCACTATCTGGCTCATCTCCACCTCTGTGATCTCATCTCCTGCTATTCTAGTCATTGCTCAACACATTTTAGCAATATTGACCCTCTTTTTCTTTCCTGGATATGACAGGACCCCTTTCCTTAGAGTGAGTTTACATCCCAGTTTCCCTGAGTGGTCCAGGTTTATGCCTATTGTTCTGATGTCCTATTCACTTTTGCATTTGCACTTGAGCATTTGTCTCAGGCTCATCTTTTGTTTTAAAACCAAGGCCTATTCATAGTTGCATTAAAATAAGCCAGAATGGGTTTGGTAGATCTTCCATTTGTACTTCCAGTGGCTACCCTGCTGTTGTCTAATAGTGTGTGAAACGTGCAGCAAACTGAGTTCTCACTCTAACAAACTGATTAAATCTGAAAGGTGACGATCAATAAGCATTCTCTTTTTTCAGATGCTTTCAAAGGAAAAGTAACAATCAAGTTAGACTCTTCCTAAAGTAATGCACTGGGACAGAAGAGGGTAGGAAGAGTCAAGTGTTCCAGGTCTCTGGGGGTGGTCGGAGACGTAGTAAATCTCTCTATCTCTGGTATACTAGCCAGTGGGGCAAGATGTTGGAAAATATCCTGTGGCTTACTGGACTTACCTTGTCTGAATGTTGGAGTCTCCTTTAGCAGTGCTTTTAGGGTGAGATTGTGTTCCTGTTTGTAGAAATCTAGTAAGAAACATTACTAAACACAGACTGTGGCTGATGACTTTTCACCCTGATGCAGCCCTCTGAGGAACTACTGTGTGGATTGACTGCAATCTCAGTGAAAGGACGTTTGCTCTGGTCTGCCCAGACTCACCTGGGTTTCAGATGTAACACCAAGAGCAGCAACATTTGCAATAGCAACTCAGAATGATGCCATTCAGCCAATTCTCTCAATTTTCTGGAGATAGAAACTTGGGACAGTCTTATTAGACTAAGTAAATAACCCTGGGGGTCCAAAGGGAAATCTGGAGATAGGAGAAGAAAAGGAAAAAAAAAAAAACAATAGGCTGCTGCAGATTGTGAGATATAGATGGAGTCATATTCATTTTATATAAAATAATATAAGCATTTTTTTCTAAACTCTAATCTGAATCATTTCACTTATATGCAGATCTCCAAAACACATAATAAATCTGAACACATTCAATGCTAGTGAGAGAATTTCTACAAAGCACTTGATGCCCGGTAGATGCTGAGTAAACAGTAGCCAATTTCACTGAGTACCTAGGTGGTACCTAGTATAAAGAAAGTCCTAGAAGTTCACAAGAAATTACAAACCCTGTTTTGTGCACTCTTGAAGTTGACATTCCACTTTGATTGTAACTTAAATACATACAAATTTGAATAGCAACAAAAACCAGAATGTGATTAAGTCTAAAAGTAAATATCCCAACACTAAATGCTGCAGGAATTAGAGGGGAAAAAGGCATTATTTTGAGCTGGGTAATACCTTTTTATATAAACATTATTGAGCTCATGATTGCAATAAGCTATACAAATCTCAATCATCAAAAAATTAATGTTAACAACATGCCTAAAAGGAAGTATGTAAGTACTCAGAAGTTTAATGTTTTAATCTATTTTTATTTTCCTCTTAAGAATAAATAATTTACTGTTAGAAGTTCAATTAAAGAACATGCTGAGA
This sequence comes from Mandrillus leucophaeus, assembly GCF_000951045.1. NCBI lineage: Eukaryota > Metazoa > Chordata > Mammalia > Primates > Cercopithecidae > Mandrillus > Mandrillus leucophaeus. The sequence continues at coordinate 5,129,418 of NW_012105031.1, forward strand.
AAGAGTAGGACCTTAGAAAAAATAAGATTGCCATTCATGGAGGCCCACATACCACATGTACCTCAGAAAATTGCTCACTATCTGGGGTCGCTGGCACACAACCATGTAGGACCAGAAACTGGATCTCACCAATATCTCAGAATGATAAAACTCAGGAATGCTAATTCATGCAAAACAAACCTATATGACAATAATGCTAATGGATTACTTCACACAGATAAATGTAATTGTCAGTCGAATAGGGGCATTGGCCTAAATAGTACAATCTTTTTTTGGACACATGCTTCACGGAAACAAAATTTTCAAAGAAGCTTGGTAAACCTAGGCTCAGAATGGGAAGCAGATGCAGTTAATTTTATTATTTGAATGTCTGATAATAGCAAGTCTAATGGGCTTATGGGTCCATCTCCTTAATAAGGAAGAAGACATGCAATAATGCCATAACTCATGTTGAACTCCTAGAATGTAGCATGGCTCACAGTAAGCATTCAATAATATTTGCTGAAGGAATGAAAGTTCCCCCTGAACACTGCCTGGATAGGTATTGCCAAAGTTTATCTTTTAAAAACTTTCTAAATTCATTACTCTAATCAGGACAATTTTCATGATATATTAATACCTTCAATCCCTTATAGTCAAGACTCACTAATTTCAAAGCCAGTTGGTCTTTTTAAAGCAAAGTTTCTCAAACTTAGCACTATTGACATTTTCTACTAAATAATTCTTTGTTATGGCAGGCTGTCTTGTGCCTTGTAGAATGTTTAACTGCATCACTGGCCTCTATGCCCCAATGCCAGTAGCACATACATACCCTCTCCTGTGTGTCCTGTTAACATTTACCTTTGAAATGCATGATTATATTTTGTTTCATGATTTTGACATAGTTTACTTCAATAAAACTAAATGAAAATAGGATTGGCTTGGGGTGGAGTAGGGTAGAGTAGAAGGAGGAATTTGAGAAGGAAGAACGAGTAAGAACATGTAAGTCAATAAAAATATCTTCAGGCATTGCCAAATATCTTCTACAGACAAAATCCATCTTGTTGAGAACAAGTTCTTTAAAGTGATATCTCTGCTCTGATCTTTCAAGTACTAATTTCAGAACTCAACCATCAAAGACAAAGTCCATGAGTTCTTACAGTCATCACTGTTCTTTCTCCTAAGCTCCACTTTAACCCTTATTGTCAAACATTATTGTCAATGTTACCAGATGATTTTATAGATGCCGTATTACCAGTAGTAGTCTCAAGGGAAAGAGAAAATAAAATAATTAGGAAAAAGTGCAAGTTTCTGACTTCCACTCACCCCCACTCAAATACCACCAAGAGTCCTTGGACATACAGTAAAGGCAGGTAGTTATTTTGTGAGTGTGTCTTACCAGCACACTTGGTGAGCTTTCATCCAGAGGATAAGCAGCAGCAAAGGAAAGCAAGCAGAAATCAAATTTCAAAAAGAAGCAACATAAAGAATGTTGACTAGATGGCCATTCCTTCATTACAAAGATTGATATGATCAATGGGTTTTCTTTAACACCCATCATGCTTCTCTTACTTACACCACACTCTTCTCCCCCAACCCCTTTTCCCATTTAGCATTTTTTTTTTTTTAAACAGAGTCTTGCTCTTTTGCCCAAGCTGGGGTGCAGTGGCCTGAACTCGGCTTACTGTGGCCTCCGCTTCCCCATTCAAGCAATTCTTCTGCCTCAGCCTTCGAGTAGCTGGGATTACAGACATACGTCACCATGCCCAGCTAATTTTTTCTATTTTTAGTACAGATGGGGTTTCATTATGTTGGTCAGTCTTCTCTTGAACTCCTGACCTCAAGTGATCTGCCCACCTTGCCCTCCCAAAGTGCTGGGCTTCCAGGCGTAAGCCACCATGCCCGGCCCATTTAATCTTTTTGGTTTTATTGCAGTGAACTATATTTCTTTTCCTTTAGTCTTATTGCAGTGAACTATGTCAAACCCATGAAACAAAACATAATCATGCATTGCAAAGGTAAATGTTAACAGGAAACACATGGTGCATTTTTCATAGAATTGGTCCTTCTGCCTGAGTCTTTGAGCTGCTCTCTGTGAAAGTATTTAGAAACTTATCTGACCTTGCAACTCTTTTATGATCATAAATTCATTTATTTCTTATTTTTATATTTTATTTTTTCATAAGTTATTGGGGTACAGGTGGTATCTGGTGACACAAGTAAGTTCTTTAGTGGTGATTTGTGTGCATATATATATATATATATATATCTCACACTCTCTTTATCCACTTGTTGATTGATGGACATTTGGTGTGGTTCCATGATTTTGCAATTGTAAATTGTGCTGCTATAAACATGCATGTGCAAGTATCTTTTTCAGAAAATGACTTCTTTTCCTCTGGGTAGAAACCAAGTAGTGGGATTGCTGGATCAAACAGTAGTTCTCCTTTAGGTCTTTAAGGAATCTCCACACTGTTTTTCATAGTGGTTGTACTAGTTTACATTCCCACCAGCAGTATAGCATTCCCTAATCATCGCATCCACACCAACATCTACTGTTTTTTGATTTTTTGATTATGGTCATTCTTGTAGGAGTTAGGTGGTATCGCATCATGGTTTTGATTTGCATTTCCCTGATCATTAGTGATGTTGAGCATTTATTCATGTTTGTTGGCCATTTGTATATCTTCTTTTGAAAATTCTCTATTCATGTCCTTTGCCCACTTTTCGATGGGATTGATTGTTTTTTTCCTTACTGATTGTTTGAGTTCATTGTGGATTCTGGATATTAGTCCTCTGTCAGATGTATAGATTGTGCAGATTTTCTCCCACTCTGTGGGCTGTCTGTTTACTCTGCAGACTGTTCCTTGTGCAATGCAAACGCTCTTTAATTTAATTAAGTCTCAACTATTTATCTTTGTTTTTATTGTATTTGCTTTTGGGTTCTTGATCATGAAATCCTTGCCTAAGCCAATGTCTAGAAGGGTTTTTCCAACATTTTCTTCTAGAATTTTTACAGTTTCAGATCTTAGTTTTAAGTCCTTAATCCATCTTGAGTTGAGATTTGCATAAGGTGAGAGATGAGGATCCAGTTTCATTCTCCTACTGTGGCTAACCAATTATCCCAGCACCATTTGTTGAATAGGGTGTCCTTTCCCCCACTTTATGTTTTTGTTTGCCTTGTCAAAGATCAGTTGGCTTAAGTATTTGGGCTTATTTCTGGGTTCCCTATTCTGTTCCATTGGTCTATGTGCCTATTTTTATACCAGTACCATGCTGTTTTGGTGACCATGGCTTTATAGTATAGTTTGAAATCCAATAGTGTGATGCCTCCACATTTATTCTTTTTGCTTAGTCTTGCTTTGACTATGTGGGTTCTTTTTTGGTTCCATAGGGATTTTAGAATTGTTTTTTCTAATTCTGTGAATAATGATGGTGGTATTTTGATGGGGATTGCATTAAAATGAATTTGTAGATTGCTTTTGGCAGTATAGTCATTTTTACAATATTGATTCTACCCATCCATGAGCATGGGATGTGTTTCTATTTGTTTGTGTCATCTATGATTTCTTTCAGCAGTGTTTTGTAGTTTTCCTTGTAGAGTTCGTTTGCCTCCTTGGTTAGGTATATTCCTAAGTAATTTTATTTTATTTTAATTTATTTTATTTTTATTTTATTTTATTTTTCAGCTATTGTAAAAGGGGTTGAGTTCTTGATTTGATTCTCTGCTTGGTCACTGTTGGTGTATAGAAGAGCTACTGATTCATATACATTAATTTTGTATCTGGAAACTTTGCTGAATTCTTTTATCAGTTCTAGGAGCTTTTGGAGGAGTCTTTAGGGTTTTCTAGTATACAATCATATCATCAGCAAACAATAACAGTTTGACTTCCTTTTTACTGATTTGGATGCCCTTTATTTCTTTCTCTTGTCTGATTGCTCTGACTAGGACTTCCAGTACAATGTTGAAGATGAGTGGTGAGAGAACTGGAACTGTCTTGTTCCAGTTCTCAGAGGGAATCTTTCAACTTTTCCCCATTCATTATTATGTTGGCTGTGAGTATGTCACAGATGGCTTTTATTACATTGAGGTATGTCCCTTGTATGCTTATTTTGCTGAGAGTTTTAATCATAAAGGGATGCTGGATTTTGTCAAATGCTTCTTCTGCATCTATTGAGATGATCATGTGATTTTTGCTTTTAATTCTGTTTACGTAGTGTATCACATTTATTGACTCCCATATGTTAAGCTATCCCTGCATCCCTGATATAAAACCCACTTGATCTTGGTGGATTATCTTTTTGATACGTTGTTGGGTTCACTTAGCTAGTATTTTGTTAAGAATTTTAGCATCTATGTTCATCAAGGATATTGGTCTGTAATTTTCTATTTTGGTTATGTCTTTTCCTGGTTTTGGTATTAGGGTGATGCTGGCTTCATAGAATGAGTTAGGGAGGGTTCCTTCTTTCTGTATCTTGTGGAATAGTCTCAAAAGGATTGGCACCAATTCTTCTTTCACTCTCTGGTAGAATTATGCTGTGAATCCATCTAACCCTGGACTTTTTTTGTTGGTAATTTTAAAATTACCATTTCAATCTCACAGCTTGTATTAGTCTGTTCGGGGTATCTAATTCTTCCTGATTTAAGCTAGGAGGGTTGTATTTTTCCAGGAATTTATCCATCTCTTCTAGGTTTACTAGTTTATCTGCATAAACGTGTTCATAGTAGCCTTGAATGATCTTTTCAGTGGTGCCAGTTGTAATATCTCATGTTACATTTCTTAATGAGGTTATTTGAATTTTCTGTCTTCTTTTCTTGGTTAATCTTGCTAAGGGTCTATTAATTTTCTCTTTTCAAAGAACCAGCTTTTTGTTTCATTTCTCTTTTGTATTTTTTTGTTATTGTTGTTTCCATTTCATTTAGTTCTGCTCTGATCTTGGTCATCTCCTTTCTTCTGCTGGGTTTGTGTTTGGTTTGTTTTCCTAGGTCCTTGAGATGTGACCTTAGAATGTCATTTATGCTCTTTCAGTCTTTTTGATGTAGGTCTTTAGGGCTATGAACTTTCCTCTTGGCACCACCTTTACTGTATCCCAGAGGTTTTTGATATGTTGTGTCATTATTGTCATTCAGTTTGAATAATTTTTAAATTTCCATCTTGACTTTGTTTTTGACCCAAGGATCATTCAGGAGCAGATTATTTAATGTCCATGTATTTGCATGGTTTTGAAGGGTCCTTTTGGAGTTGATTGCCAGTTTTATTCCACTGTGGTCTAAGAAAGTGCTTGATATAATTTCAGTTTTCTTAAATTTATTGGGGCTCGGTTTATGGCCTATCATATGGTCTATCTTGGAGAAAGTTCCATGTGCTGTTGAATAGAATGTATATTCTGCAGTTGTTGGATGAAATGTTCTGTATATATCTATAAAGTTCATTTGTTTAAATTCATTGTTTCTTTGTTGATTTGCAGACTTGACAACCCGTCTAGTGGAGCACTTAGGCTCCAATGTTAGTACTGAGATGTGAGGTACTGTTGCATTCATTGTGCTGTCTATTGCCTGTGTACTTTGGTTTTTCTGTAGTTTGTTTTTGCTTTTTAACTTGTTTTTGTTTTATAGGTCCTGTGTGATTTATGCTTTAAAGAGGTTCTGTTTTGGTGTGTTTCCAAAATTTGTTTCAAGATTTAGAGCTCCTTACCAGTTCTTGTAGTGGTGGCTTGGTAGTGGCAAATTATCTCAGCATTTGTTTATCTGAAAAAGACTGTATCTTTCCTTCATGTATGTTGCTTAGTTTCGCTGGATACAAAATTCTTGGCTAATAATTGTTTTGTTTGAGGAAGCTGAAGATAGGGCCCCAATCCCTTCTAGTTTGTAGGGTTTCTGCTGAGAAATCTGCTGTTAATCTGATAGATTTTCCTTTGTAGGTTGCCTGGTGCTTATGTCTCACAGCTCTTAAGATTCTTTCCTTCATCTTAACTGTGGATAACCTGATGACAATGTGCCTAGGTGATGATCTTTTTGTGATGAATTTCCCAAATGTTGTTTGTGCATCTTGTATTTGGATGTCTAGGTCTCTAGCAAGGCTGGGAAAGTTTTTTTGATTATTCCCCCAAATATGTTTTCCAAACCTTTAGATTTATCTTCTTCTTCAGAAACACCGATTATTCTTAAGTTTGGTCATTTAACATAATCCCAGACTTCTTGGAGGCTTTGTTCATATTTTCTTATTCTTTTTTCTTTGTCTTTGTTGGATTTGGTTAATTCAAAGACCTTGTCTTCAAGCTCTGAATTTGTATCTTCTACTTGTTCAATTCTATTGCTGAGACTTTCCAGAGCATTTTGTATTTCTATAAGTGTGTCCAGTGTCTCCTGAAGTTTTGGTTGTTTTATTCTTTAACCTATCTATTTCCTTGAATATTTCTTGTATTATTTTTTGGATTTCCTTACATTGGGCTTCACCTTTCTGTGGTGCCTCCCTGATTAGCTTAATAACTAACCTCCTGAATTATTTTTCAGGTAAATCAGGGATTTCTTGTTGGTTTGGATCCACTGCTGATGAACTAGTTTGATTTGGGGGGGTGTGGGGGGGTGGGTGTTAAAGAGCCTTGTTTTGTTATATTACCAGAGTTGGTTTTCTGGTTCCTTCTCATTTGGGTAGGCTCTGTCAGTGGGAAGGTCTAGGGTTGAAGGCTGTTGTTCAGATTCTTTTGTCCCACAGGGCATTCCCTTGATGTAGTGTTCTCTCCCTTTTCCTATGGATGTGGCTTCCTGAGAGCCAAGCTGTAGTGATTGTTACCTCTCTCCTGGGTCTAGCCATCCAGCAAGTCTACCTGCTCCAGGCTGGTACTGGGAAGGGATTGTCTGCACAGAGTCCTATGATGTGAACCATCTGTGGGTCTCTCAGCCATGGATACCAGCACCTTCAGCTTCGCCAGTGGACATGTGTGTTCAGGAGAAGAGGATCTCCCTTTCCCACTTCCGCAGTTGGGGCACTCACAGTATTTGGGGTGTCTCCCGGGTACTGCAAGAGCAGTCCGTTTCCTTGAGAGGGTCTGTGGGTCCTCTCAGGATTGCTGGTTTGTTCTTGCAGTTGATCTGGAGCTAAAATTCATGATGTGAGCCTCTGCACACTGCTCTGTCTGTCCGAGTCAGAGCTGCAATCTCCACACCTTCATTTAAATTCAGAAGCTATGCGTCTTCCAACTAGTCTCATCGTGCGTAGACTTGGCCCGCCCGTTCAGGATGCTCCACGCTCCGCACCTGGTGTACGAAATGTGTGGCATGTACACGCATGTATTTTAGCAGGATACATAGCTAATAAGCACTGCTAGTCTAGAATATGAATCCGTATGTGATAACAGTGAAAAAAAAAGGAGTTTTGAAAAGACAGGATTTTTGACCAATTGACCCTAAAAACAAATTTATGAAACAACTATAATACGAAAAATATGTATAACTTTTAGGAATTTAAAAGGCCATAAATTCATATAATCACATTTTTAAAAAATAAAATATCACATATATTAAATACACAAGAAGACAGAAATTAATATTTGTGGGACATCCAGCATATGCCTTGGCACCATGTGCAATAAAGATTATTTTACAGTTGAGGGAACATGGACCCAGACTAAGTAAATTATTGCCTCAGATAGCAAAGATAGTAAATAATACAATAAGAATGTAAACCTCACTTTTTTTCCCAATCTTATGGCACCTCCCACTTAAACAAACTGCATGATTTTTTCTTTGATGTCATAAATACTGTTATACCTAAATTGCTGATATAGCAAACACGATTTTATATATTTAAAAATACAATATAAACCTTAAAGGTAAATATTCTCAATGTTTTTCAGTTGGTTAAATTAAATTTTGTTAAATATAAGATTTTGGTGGTCTTAACAAAAAATTATGTGCAAGAGTGATAAAAGTTGAAAACTTAGCCAGAAATTCTATTTAATCTATGTTAGGAGGATTTAGCTATATAAAGTTAAATAAATCACGTATATGACCAAAACTGAATATTTTGATAAAATAAATGATAAATGAAATATTATGGATAAGATATTAATACAGTTGAGCCATGTTTGAGTCCTATTCCATGGAATGAAATGTTTTGTTGCATGTGTTCTGCTTGACAACATGGCTACTTAAATCCCAAGCCAACTCTCTGCCTGTCAGTCAGTCTCAGAAAGTCTCAAGTAATTTCTGTTTTAAATTCAGACATAATATTTCCACAGCCTTTCTTTATATCTTAGAATTAAATGCAACTGCCTTCAGAGTCATTTTTTTCTTTATCCTCAATGTCTTCTTAATTTGTCCTCAAATGACCAGTCAGGAAAATCAGAAAGTTTAATGTGCCAAGAGTCACAAAAATGTCATTCCGATAAGCACTCATGGCAAGGACATGTGTCTAAAAAGAGCCTTGATTTATTTCAGGAGCTTGTTAAAAGGGGTTCATAAGCTAAATTTTTCAGTCAATAAACTCAGTTTCAATATGATATGAGTAATAGAATAACATTAGTCCAAATTTCAGGAATTTTCCACCTCAAATAATTGCCTATAATAAAACTATGAGTTATAATTATTACCATAATCAACCATTCTACAGAAACCACTCTTTTCTGAATACATGCATGTAAAGAAAAATAAAGAGCATGAGTCAGAAATGCAGAGACTCACAGTTTTTTTATGATTGTTCTCTCCGTAGCACCCCACAAAAAAAAAGTTCTGGAGCCTGAACTATGATTAAATGTAATATACTGCATGCCAGTGATTTTGAACATAAGATGCAATTAGTGTGTGATAAGCTACCAATCACCCCAAGGGTCAGTCTTCTCCAGCTGGTGTTATTTTGTTTTGTTTTTAACTTTTTTAAAAGTATTACTATTAAATGCTTAGGACAAAGTATTATTTTTCCCAATAAGAGCAGTGTAAAAACTGTTCTGACCTATGTGATTTACCATAATTAATAAGCCAATTTTAAGGAAGAAAAAATTAAAATAAAACCGATTGCTGAAGCAAGATAAGAAAACCTGACAAGATTCTAACAGCTGCCCTGGGTAAAAGACACAGCTAATTAGTCTGGGTAAATCCCCTGTTGTTAATTATTTTAATAATTACCTGATGATAAACACATAACTAAATTAATAATTTTTAAATTATTTAAAATTTTTAAATTAATAATTAAAAATTAATAAACACATAAATTCTAATTAATTTCCCAACTGATTTTCCTAATGTGTCTACATTGTTTAATATTCTACAATTTCTTCACTTACAAAGTAGATATGATATTGATCTTGCTGATTCAGAGAAAAGAATTTAAAGCATGTATTCTGCAACTATAATATGCAAAATAATTGAAAATTAACTTTCTTAAATAGTGTATTAAGCACATGGTTGGTATTTAACAATTATTAGGTATCTTTCTTCTTTTCTTCATTATCGTCTTATTCTCCTTCTTTATTATGGGGAGTGGAAAAAGCACTGAATCAGGAATTGAGGGAATTATTCTAGTGTTGGGCTGTCACTGCTAGACATCAGAACAACCTCAGTATCCTCACCATAAAAACAGAGTAATGCCATTTCCCTTTTCTACACCATATAGCTTTGTGACCATGAATGAGATAATAAATGTAAGAAAATTCTCAAGTCGTAATATCCTATATAAAAGTAAGGTGTTATTAGCAGGACTTTAGAGTGAAAGCTAAAGAGATTATTTGGGCCTATTAATAATTTGTCACAGCCTTTATCGTTTACAAGTCTTACATGACTTTCAGTTTCTAAGGGCTCCAAGTAGCTATTCATGTTTCTCTAACCCCATGAACATATATCACTCAAAAATCACCAAAAGCCTAATTCTTATTTCATAAAAAGGTTGGGGACCCGAAAAAAATAAAAGTCTGGCCTATGTTAATGCCTACATTCAATCATATAATACTGAGCACACCAAAGATTTCTAAAATGTGTTTCAGAAGAGCAAAATAGCAAAACCAGTTTTCAAGTAGCACAATTAACATAGTCCTTGAGAGTGAGAGACAGACTGTGTCGAACAGTGGGTAGAATAATGATGTCTTCTGTTTATATTCATTCCTGTGAAGTCTTAGTGCCGACATTCTTATTCCAGTTCTCTGAGTTACCAACAAAGAAGGTAAAGCTATGAGCAAATCTTCCATTTAGATAGCATATTCAAAAAATGTAGATATTAAATAGGCCAGGCCAGGAGCCTGTGTATTATTTGTCCCTTTTTTTGAGAAGATGTAAAATGAGTGCCACAACCAAAGTATCTTTCCAAATGATTAAAGACAATTCCTTGAGAGTAAGTAGCCATGCATTATGTAACCTTGCCACTAAGTTAGGGGCAACTGATTGAACCAGAGATTTGGGCCTTAACTTCAGAAGAGCTATTTGGAAACTGACAGCAGCATAAGAATGTTCTGGAACCAGAGCTGTGTCGAACTGGGGTACTCTAAGGCAAATAGTGATGAGTCAGCCTAAAAGAAGCTTCCTGAAAATTTGAATTTGAGATATAAAAAGGGAATTGATAGGGCACAAGGACAGTTTAACTTGGTATTTAAGAATGTGGTATGTGAAATCTTAGTGCCCACATTCTAATCCCAGTTCTCTCAGTGACCAACAAAAAACCTTAAAGCAAGTGAGTGAACCTCTCTGGACTTCATTTTCCTCACCTGTAAAATTAGAAAAATAATAGTATAGGAGGTTGTCATTTAAAAAGGTCAATGGATAATTGTTTGGCACCTAAAATAAATCCACTAAAACAGAGTCCAAAAATTTTGAGCAAATGGTCAAAAGTATGATTATGACTTTATCTTAAAAATAGAATTATAAAAATAAGTATCTTAAAATATTACTAATATTTCTATTATAGCTTTCAGTATATACCAAGTATTAGAATGAACAAAGTGTCAAGTCATGGAGTTAGGAGGACAAAACAAAATGCTAGGATAATACAGTTCACGTTGCATTTCACATTTTTAAAAACATATTCCAAGACTTCTAAAATTATTTCAAGACTTTATTACTCAAATCTTTCTTTTTTAGCATGTTTATTATGTTGTGATCCATGTCAATTTTATCTTCTCCAATTGTTAACTGGCCACACTCCCAAATTCTCACTTACCAATGGCTTTTCTGTTGACAACTTCATTAAATTCTACATCTTTTGCAAATTTTACAATTATGCTTTGAATTACATTTACATTGAATATGAGTGGTTGTTAATCACCAAGACTAATAATAAATGGGGAGGAGCTTTTGGGTGGGAAATATATCGTTTTCTGTTCATTCATGAATATTTTCTTATTGTGATGGCTTTGGGGCTCCCTGCATACTCATCGTGGGGACTAAGGTAATGAATGGTCAGAAAAGAAAGACACCCTGTACCCTGTGAGAATAAAAATGAGATTTTGTTTGACACACAGTAAGCCTCTAATGGTTTCTTATTTTTTAAAATAAATGGCAATAAGCAGAAGCCACTGGCAGAAACAAGGAGAGAAGAAAGGAGTAACGAACTGGTGATGGAACAGGAAGAAATCAACCGAGGGAAGCAAAGAGCTGCTGAGTCACAAGTCTGACAGGCAACTAGAATCAGCCCGGGCTCCCCAGAGCTGCTGCTCATCCTGAACGCTGCCGGCTTGCTCAGAATTTCCTGGCTGTCCTTTCAGACCTCGTGTGCGTCGTGACAATACGCCACTCTCACCTAAGGAAATCTAAGGATGTCGCTACCCTGAAATAGCCAAATACTCCGGTTGAATCTATTTGTTAAAGCTTAGTCAACCAGATTTGTTTCTAAGGAGCCACTGACAAGAAAAAAAATTAAAAACAGAAAACATTATTTTCCCTGCATAAAAGAGCCCTTTTCTTTTTAGATCTTCCTGAGTCTCAAAACTGTTCTCTTCCTTGAGTTTCAACAAATCCCAAAGGACACTTTCTTCAACTTTCACTTAAAAGAAAACAATTCCTTAATAATATATTAAGTGTATTATTAGCAATTTACAATTCACAAAGCATTGTATATCACATTTACAAATGGAGGGTTTAAATATAACAAACCCTGTAAATGGAATGTAGAAGTGTTCATTTTTAATAAGATCCCTAGTTAACTAATCAATCCCTTATTTCACATTTTTCACTACTAAATGAGAATCCAATTCCAGTTTTACCTTTCTAGGAATATTTGTATGTCAGCTAAAGTTGTGAGCGTGTGTTTGTTTGTTTGGTGACAGGATCTCGCTCTGTCACCCAGGCTGAAGTCCCATGGCACTATGGCAGCTCACTGCGGCCTCGACCTCATAGGCTTAAATGAACCTCCCACCTCAGCCCCCTGAGTAGCTGGGACTACAGGCACACACCACCACGCCTAGCTAATTTTTGTATTTTTGGAGAGAGAGGGTTTCTTCATGTTGCCCAGGTTAGTTGTGCTTAAAAACTCTTCAGTCACACATACATGAAGAGTCTCTTGGTTTATTTCATAAGTTACTAGTATCATCTATAAGCTTTTCATTCACTAATTCAGTATTTTGTTCAACAATTACATATTGAGCAGACACTTATCATGTACTCAGTAATACATTAGGGACTGGATCTCAGTAGCTTAACTTTCAGGGCCAGACTTTTGGAGACCATCGTGACACAGCCAGGATAGCCATGAGGAGACCTGTTGATGGCAACTCAAGAGGAGCTTCCTATGGAAATATTAAACGCATGTGACTAAATTCTATAGTAGAAAAATTACAGACTTGGAATTCAAATCCCACCTCTGCCACTGCCTTGCTTGCTATTGATTTGGGGCAGTGGTTTCACCTCCCCAAACACCTATAAAATGGGAACAATAGCACCTATCTCTTTGTGGCACAATGATAGGACATAATGATAATATATGTGAAGTGTCTGGTCAGTGAACATCTAATAAGTGTTCAATAACAAACAACTGCTGTTCTTATGAAAGGGGGTAGCCTTTTTTCTAAGGGAGGTTCTTGGAAATCCCAATATTATGTATTATTAACATTGTTATTTTTAGATGGGAAAAACTTAAGCACAGAGAAGCTAAACCATTTATTCACGTAACACATTTTTTAGCACTACAGGGGGTACCAATCTCTGCAAACACAGGATTCAGAGGATAGAGTTTGAACCGAGCACACTCACTGTCTCACAGAGGAGACACAGGAAAGTGCTAAGTGCCCCAGAAAGGGAAGAACAGGTTTGTGGGAAAACACAGAGAATTAGCTCATTCAGAATGCAGGGTAGAGTGGGTGGCAAGGAGGCCCCCCAGAGAGGAAGTCCTAGTTGAGCTGGAAAGGAAGCATCCTGACCAAAGCCTGGCCTTGAAACCAAATTGCTATCTCCAAGACCAGTGAACTTCCTACTGTACCAATGCCTCTTTAATTAAATTCAATTAAGTGTTTTCTTAGCACCTGCTCTATGGAAAAGTCTGTCCTAGATGGAAACAAAGGTGAATCATTATAGTTCTTATCTCTTGAAAGCAAAGGCAAATAAGACAGGCATTCAGATAACCAACTCAAAACATAAGAGACAAAGGAGAGTTTCATATTAAAAATCAGGTACTGGGCATCCTACTTCGGCTTTCACCTATTCTCAGACTTTCAGTCTAGATGCTAATCTAGACTAGCAGTCTGATTTCTCACAGCCCACGTGATAACGGGTCACTAAATAGCCACAAAGGTGAATTCCACGACGTCACTATCATCTGTGCTGTTCCGGACAAAGCTGAATGGATATTATTCACCACCTTGTCTGTGAATTGTAATACAATTTATTTAATTTAAGATTAACAGAAATTGAAAGGAGCTTCTTTTATCACTTGTAGGTGAATTTTATTTTTCACTGTAAACAATGTTTCTGCTTATTTTACTATGTTTACTGGTGAAACCTACTTGAACATATTTTATTTGAGGTCTCTACAAATTTATCTTTACTTTTCCTTTTTTTTTTTTTTTTTTTTTGAGACAGGTTCTCACTCTGTCACCCAGGCTGGACTGGAGGGCAGTGGCACAATCTCTGCTCACTGCAACCTCTGCCTCCTGGGTTCAAGTGATTCTCCCACCTCAGCCTTCCAAGTGTCTAGGACTATAGGTGCATGCTGCCATGCCCATATAATTTTTGTATTTTTGGTAGAGATGGGGTTTCACCATATTGGCCAGGCTGATCTCAAACTCCTGACCACAAGTGATCCTCCTGCCTCAGCCTCCCAAAGTGCTGAGATCATAAGCATGAGCCACCATGCCCGCCCTTTAGTTTTCTTTTGAATGCTTTCTTCCTCAGATTTGGGTATCAGAATTATGCTTGCTTCAAAAAATAATTGGGAAACCTCCTCTCACTCTGAGCTTTGGAGCAATATAAGAATTATCTGGTTCTTAGAAATCCATTTGACCCAGCAATCCTATTACTGGTTATATACCCAAAGGCTTACAAGTCACCCTACTATAAAGACACATGCACACATATGTTTATTGTGGCACTATTTACAATAGCAAAGACTTGGAACCAACCCAAATGTCCATCAATGATAGACTGGATAAAGAAAATATAGCACATATACACCATGGAATACTATGCAGCCATAACAAAGGGTGAGTTCATGTCCTTTGAAGGGACATGGATGAAGCTGGAAGCCATCATTCTCAGCAAACTCACACAGGAACAGAAAACGAAACACCACCTGTTGTCACTCAGAAGTGGGAGTTGAACAATGACACAGGGAAGGGAACAACACACACTAGGGCCTGTCAGGGGGTTGGGAGACAAGGGGAGGGAAAGCATTAGGACAAATACCTAATGCATGTGGGCTTAAAACCTAGATGATGGGTTGATAGGTGCATGTATACCTATGTAACAAACCTGCACATTCTGCACACGTATCCCAGAACTTAAAGCAAAATTTAAAAATAATTTAAAAATTTAAAAAATTATCTGGTTCTTAATGGCTTTATACAGTGCATCTAACAAAATCCACTGAACGCTGTTTTCTCTACTCTCTAACAGCTGCACTCAGTGGTCAGCACAGACTCATCTTTAGAACCCTTCTTAATACAGCACTCCTCAAAACCACGGATTAGTGACCAGCATGGATTAGTTAATTTATTTTCAATCTTTCTGCTCTATTATGAAATTAACTTAAGACTTGGATTATTTTCTGTGTATATCTTTGAACACATCCCATAGATTTTCATATATGATTATTTCACTTTTAATAATTTCTAAATAGCCTTTGAGTTTTATTTTTATTTTATTTTCTCCTCAACTTATTAGTTCTTTATTCAGTACACTATCCATATAAAGTAATACCTAAGGAAATATATGATATGGGTCACTAGTAAAGTTTCCAAAATAATATAATTTAACCCTCACCTCTTGCCCTCAGTACATCCCCGTTTAAACCTCTGTTGCTCCAAAATGAAAACTCTTTCAGGGTAAGTTAAAGAAATTACCCACTTACTTGCTTCTGAAGAGGCTCCCTACTTACCTGCTATACAAGTCTGATTAGTTTGGTTTCAGTGTGGTTCCCTGTGTTTCACACACTCCAGAAGTTCTACATGTCTTATATGTCAATGGTATAAAGTTACCCTTTTCTGTCTTTCCCAGTAGTTCTAGAGCAGTTTTCTTTTTTTTACAATTTTTATGATTTCAAGGGACTGTAAGAGGGGGAGGCAGAGGAGGAGAGGTAAGTACATAAGCTCCAGATAAAAACCTAAAAGCAGAAATCCACAATGTGTTTTTCTTTTGGAGTCCTTATCACTGACTCTACTCTTAAGGTTTTCCTATTTGTTTTCCTCTTCTTGAACCTCGGTACATTGTCTAAACTGATAATTTTGCATATTATATAACTGCTATGATAGATTTCAACATTTGAATCCAAATAATGCAATAGTGCATTATTATAAGTACAGAAATTCAGAGCTTAAGTGTAGTAAAAGTATGAAGAAAGTTGTTTTCTATAATTACGAAAGATTTAAAACCATTAGGGAATGTTCTGTCCTCTAAAGTCTGTATTGTGTTAGGCCTCAGTCCATTTGCCTGACAGAAGATACAAAGACATAACTAACCTATTATATAATGGTTGAAAATGGAAATTCTTTAAAAGTCTCAGAAATAAGCTACTTTTATATTAGATTTTATTAATTATTAAATTAATTAAGATATATAGCTTTATTCAAATATATATTACAAAAGATCATAAAATGAAAATAAATAATAATGTCATCTGATTTTTTAATCCTGTGGAGTATTTTTAAATGTTCTCACTAGAGGAAAGATGAGATCATATACCTGTTAATAATGCTTAAATGAGTAGCCTATATATCACTGCCTTGTCAATTTTCCCCTTGATTTGAATCTCCGTTAAGCAGTTTTGCAAAGTGTTCCATTTACAACAGGTAAGAACCATACTTTTTAAAAAAAGTTCTGCCTTAAATTGCAAACAGAAAAAAACTAATAGGAAAAAATAGAAAATTAATTTGTAAGCAATGCAAAATTCAATGTTAATATGGAAACCTTATAAAGTTACAAACAGAATTTAATTATAGAAATCATGAACATATGAACCTCTGAGCCAAGTAACACTGATACAGAGAGCAGACTCCCTGGAAAACTAATCATTTATTCATACTTCCGTAACCAAGTATCCTAATTTTTCTAAGAAAAAAAGAAACAGTTACTATTTTTTAACTATTTTCTCTTTTCTCCATTTCTCCCTATCTCCCACTTTCCATTTAGCCTTTTAGAAATGCAAGGATAACCTTTTACCTTCCCTTCACCAGACACTCCCTACAGGGCAAGTTGATCTAACTATGTGCTTGGAAGCTCCACAACAGAACTCTCACCCACCAGTAGGAAGGTTGCCTCGAGAGATAATAGTCTATTTACACCCCAAAGTCCTGCTACAAAACTCTCACCTATTTCTGCCCATGAAGACAGCAACTTGACTGCCCAGTAGATAAGGCACCAAGCTGGTACATGGAGTCCCCACCTGTTTACTACTACTGCTGTGTGCCATTCATGATAGACTCCCTTTAAAAGCACCCACTTTCTGCTTCAAAGGCAAAGTAGTACCCTTAAGGCAGGAAGCCTGTACTTCTTTCCTGAGCTAGCTCTGGAATAAAAAGTGACCTTCTTTATACCAGACGTCCCTCTTGTTAATTGGACTCTGCAAGCAGTGAGCAACTGAACCTGAGTTTGTAACACTGTCATCCATCCATTCCCTCAGCAATGGCTGAGTATCCTCTATATATGTGCCAACATACAAAAATAAACACAATAACTACAGTGTAGTCAGAGGTACTGACAAGACACTAGGTAATTGCAATTCATTATGGTAAGTAAATTAATAGTTGCTGTGAGAAATGATAGGTGCTGTGAGAACATGTAGGAGAGGCATCTCACTCAGATGTGTTAGTGGAGGGAGGAAAAGTCTCCAGGAGAGGAAGTTTATTTAAGCAATATCTGAAGGAGTATGAATAATATACAAGTTAGTCAGATGAAGAACGGGATGAATAAGGAAAAGATCCAAGACAGAGGAACAAGGAAGCATGGCATGTAGAAGGAACTAAAACAATTTAATAGGATAATAGCATAGAGAGCAAGGCAGAGGCACTAAAAGATGAGGCTGGGAAGGCATTCAGGAGCCAGATACAAAGACTTTTGTAATTCAAATTAAGGAATTTAGAACTTAAGGGCAATGAAAAGTCATTAGTAGTTTTAAGCAGAAAAGGAACAATAATCAGATAAGTGTTTTAGTAAAATCATGCTGACTGAAAAATATATAATTTAGCAAAAAAACAGACAAAGATAAGAAGTCTTGCTTCAGTTCATAAGAGAGATAAGGAGAGAATTAGAAAAGTGGAAATGGTAGTGGAGAGGAGAAGTTCATATTTAAGAGTAAAATTCAGCCTGGACAACACAGTGAGACCCCACCTCTAAAAAAATTTTTTTTTTAATTACCCAGGTGTGGTGGCATGCACCTGAAGTCCCGGCTACTCCACAGGCTGAGGTGGGAGTATGGCTTGAGCCCAGGACTGCAGTGAGCAGTGACTGTGCCACTGCACTCCAGCCTGGGTGACAGAAGGAGACTCTGTCTCAAAAAATATTTTTTTAATTGAAAAAAAAAATTGTAAAAAGAAATAAAACTTTTTTTTACAAAGTTGTAAATTTGTATAATGGGCAGAAATAAGCAGGATAGATTCAATATGGGATTAGGAGAGGCTAGGACTCAAAGGTGACTACTCTCTCCCTCCCGTGTTTTGTCTCAGGTATAGTACCATTCACTGAGATAGAGAACAAAGGCAAAGAAATAGATATAATGGCAAAGACAGGAAATGCTAAATGCTGTGGGGTTTTTCTTTTGAACTGCCTTTTTGTCATCTAAGTGAATCAGTTAGGACAATGAGCTGTAAGGGTCTGAGATGAGCAGAGATCAGCACAAGGATTCGTCAGTATACAGATCACACGTGAATTTATGGGAATGGATAGTAAATCTGAGAGACAGAGTAAATCTGCAGAACGAAAAGAGAAGACATCTAAGGAACTTCAACAGTTGAGGGACAAATAAGATAACATCTCAACATAATAGCCAAACTATCACACATGCCATCTCATTGACAACAAATTGTAGGAATTTTTAAAATTCCACTTATTTGTACCACCTTCTTCTTTTTTTTTTTTTTCTTGGAGACGGAAGATTGAAGGGAGACAACCTCTTCCCAAATAGAAAGAAAATCTGATATTTCTACAAACATTCCCTGATTTGGACATAAAAGACCTACGGAGAAAATTTTCCTGACCACCTTAAACTCACAGCTCTGCTAAGCCTTTAAATTCTCATAACCATCACCACTTAACCCTACTCTCTACCCTCCCCCAAAACACATATGCTCACAAACACACTTCCTTATTTTCAAGACCCTGTGTTCTTGACTGCTTCTCTCTTTCAAACCAAAAAGCAGTCTATTAAGGAGGTCTGTTTATGTGCTACATGGCAAAAAGAAACCCTAAATACTTAATTTTTTGTATTAAAAAAATGGGGGGATCAGAAGGATAGAAGGCATGTGGGAAAAACAAGTTATTAAAAAATGAAAAAATAAGAAAAAGTAAATAAATTAAAAAGGGGCTTCACAAAGCATAGACAACTTCCTCCAGACATTCTTTATGTTTTATCAGTCATCTGCCAGCCCAGGAAGGAATCATGGTGTTCCCCAAGAGGCAGGACAGCCAGGAGCTGTGCACCTCAGATATGGAAATGGGAATATAAAAAACAACACGTCACGTTGGCTGAAATTCTGGAGCTCTTACTTGCTGCTGGTATTTCAGGACAAGAAGTAATGACTTACCACCTTTTGGCAAGGTAATAGGTTTTGGAAAGACTTGGTCCATCATTCCTTGCTCTCTTGATATCAGTGTTGATTTATTCTTTCAGGAAAACTCTACAATCAATTAAAAAAAATTAAAAAATTAAACGTACTAGAAAAAGTATCTCAGCCCTTTCAAAGATGAAGTATTCACACCAGCTTGAACCCCACTGATTCAGGATATAGATTCTATTCACATATTTCCTCCTCTTTAAAGAAGAAACTGAGGCCTATAGCTATGAAGAGCTCCCTGGAATCCTGCAGTTACTCAGCACTAGGCCTTGCTGCATCAGCATCTTGGATACCTAAGTTGTCGCTCTGCCCATAGGACAGTATGTGCTGTGGAGGGCCACTCCTCACCTGGTCAACAGAGTGTAGTCATTTCAGAATACATGTGTAGCCATCTCTGGGCTGGTGTTTATTGTGATCTCATCTCTGTCAGCTCAAATATCCCAACTTTTCTTGACAGTGACTGGTGAAGTGAGCCACATAAACAGAAGAAATGGGTGACTATATCAGCTCCTATTCTATATCCTACTTCCAGAAAACCTACAGGCTCCCTGAGGATCATGACTTCATGAAAAGGCAATCAAATGAGATTCTGACATCTCATAGTCAGGGTGAACTTTTGAAAATGTAGATTGGATAACTGCTCCCCAATGGCTCTTTTGTGCATCTGCCGTTACCACGGGCAGAAAAGATCGGGCTTGTAACACAGGTTATAAAACAAGGGTAAGAAATATGTGGGCCAGAGCCAGGGCTGGAGCTGCACTTGCCCATATCAGCTGTCCTCAGCACACATGAGGGAGCTCAGCCAGACCTGCAGAGCCATTCATCCCAGCCCAGTCTGGCCCTGCCAAAACCAGTGGGCCCCACAAAGGGTTGCAACTTACTTCACCAATTTTACCTTTTAAAATGAAGGAAGAGCTGGGCACAGTGGCTCCCATCTGTAATCCCAGCACTTTCGGAGACTGAGGCAGGAGGACCCTTGAGCTCAGGAGTTCAAGACTAGCCTGGGTGACATAGCAAGACCTTGTCTCTACTAAAACTCAAAAAACTTAGTCAGGTGTGGTGACTTACACCTATGGTCACAGATGCTCGGGAGGCTGAGGAGGGAGGATCACCTGACCATAGGAGGTCGAGGCTGAAGTGAGCCATGATCATGCCACTGCACTCCAGCCTGGGTGACAGAGACAGATACTGTCTCCAAGAAAAAAAAAAAAGAAGAAGAAGAAGGAAGAAATAAGTAGAATTTTAAAAATTCCTACCAATTTGTTATCAATGGGATGGTGTGTGTGATATAGTTCGGATGTGCCCTCCAAATCACCTGTTGCGATATAATCTCCAGTGTTGGAGGCAGGGCCTGGTGGAAGGTATTTCGATCATGGGGGCAGATCCCTCACGGCTTGGTGCTGTCCTCACCATAGTGACTTAGTTCTTACAAGATGCAATCGTTTAAAAGTGTGTGGCACCTCCCCTCCTTTCCTCTCCCTCTTGTTCCTGCTTTGACCACATGACATGCAAGCTCCCACTTTGCCTTCCGCCATAAGTAAAAGTTCCCAAGGCATCCCCATAAGCAGTCGCAGTGCTATGCTTCCTATACAGCCTGCAGAACCATGAGCCAATTAAACCTCTTATAAATTACCCTAGTCTCAGGTAATTATTTATAGCAACGTAAGAATGGCCTGATAAAGTGACTTTCAGAGACAGGGTCTCACTGTTGCCCAGGCTAAAGTGCAGTGGCACAATCAGAGTTCACTGCAGTCTCAAACCCCTGGGCTCAAGCAATCCTTGCACCTCAGCCTCAGAATAGCTAGTACCGTGGGAAAACACCACTGTGCCCAGCTAAGTTTCATTTGTTCGTTTGTAGAGACAGGGTCTTGCTATGTTGCCCAGTCTGATCTAGAACTCCTGGGCTCAAGTGAGCCTCCCACCTTGGCCTTTCAAAGTACTGGGATGCAGGTGTGAGTCACCAAGCCTGGCCAAGACTGAGTTGTTAAATTCAGTTGAACAAAGCCTGGGTCCCCTACTGCCTAGGGATCAGTCCCTGTGAGGAAAGCTGCATCAGCATCTGATACCCTCAAAGATTATCATTCTGAAAAGAAGTATCTTGAAGGGCTTCTGCATCATCAAACATTTTACCACATGCAAAAAGAGTTTGAGAAAATTGAGTTTTCCTAGCTCATAACTACAGTACAGGCTTGAGTTGTGAAAACTTTCTAAAATTCCAACTTATTTCTTCCTTTGTTTTTCAAGGTATAATTGGTGAAGTAAGTTGAAACCCTTTGTAGGGTCCTTCATAATCTTTTCCCCACTTGTGTTCTGCCCTCTCTGTGAATAGTCAAGGCCAGCCAGACATGAAGAGGCTCTGAGAATAAGTTGTTTTTGGTGCTCTGTGGCTAAAAGATCCAGGGCCACAAAATGATAAGTTTATTTAAGAGAAGGAGAAGCCAGGTGCCGGGGTGCAAACCTCCTCCTAGCTACTCAGGAGGCTGAGGTGGGAGGATTGTCTGAGCCCAGTCTGAGGTCATAGTATTCTATGATGGTACTTGTGAATAGCCATTGCACTCCAGCCTGGGCAACATAGCAAGACCCTGTCTCTTTAAAAAAAAAATAGAGAGAGAAGGAGAAGAATTAGCCAGTAATTTACTGTATTTATTCCTTCTCTCTCACCTCCACTGAAGTCTACCAGGCACTGATTTGGTTCCAGGCCGGATACTCTCTGGTGCTCTATGATGGTCTATGAGACCTAACAAACTGAAGCGCCTCACAACAGCCTAGGGGATCACAGAGAGACTGATCATGGCCGTGATGTTCAGTGTTGCACTGGTTCTAGGGGACACTGTGCCAGCCAGCGGCAGCCCTGCCAGAGGACTTTCAACCAGATCCCGATACCCATGGATTGCTGTGGAAGATGGGTGTTATTTATAGTCATGATCAGATTTTTAATAATTAAAGGCCTATCTTATACAAGTAAAGACATAGAACTAGCCACTGATGTTTCTCTTCTTCTAGAGGAAAGACTTCCAAATTTTTTACACATTTAACCTTTTTCAAAAAGAATTTGAAGGCCTTGAATTAACTTTAATGGAATCCATGCTCCAAAACAAACTATCGGAAATGGAAAAACCGGAAGGCATTAAAAAAGAGCTGAAAATCTCCAACTCTTTGCTTGGACTTAGAAAATACATTCTTTTAGAAAAAGACTTAGCAAAGAGTGACCTGAACATTTAGAACAAGTTGAACCTGACATTACAAGAAATATCCAGAAGATTCATCAAGCAAAATAATAGACAATGCATTAAAGACATTCAATTTCAAGTAGCTACAAGCAAACAGCCTTCAAAATATATCAGAAGACTGAAGAACAACTTCAGACAGCACTGAGGAGATGTTTCTGATGAAAATTTCTATATTATGAGAAGTAAAAAACTGCTTTCACAAGAAACTAAGGAGGAGTGCAGTGCTCTGACTGTAACAGAAACATAGGCGGTCCTCCGCCTATGCTCCGTGTTGACGTACATTGTTTCTATAAAAAGAACTAACTATGTTAGGATGAAAGGAAGCTATCTGTGCAGACCTGTCTTTAGAACCTTTGAAGATAATAAAATAATATTTGATTCTATGGTGATATTCTCTAGATGAAGCTATGTTTTGGAAAGGCAAAAAAAAAAAAAAAAAAAAGACACAGTAGTAGCAGTTCCCAAAGTGGTGAAATCAGTACTAAGAGCAAGTCTGTAGATTCTAGCATTGGGGGCCTTTCATAGTCCAGCCCTGTGGCCAGTCTCAATGTAAATTCCACCAAGAGCTCAGGACAAAGCAACAATAATTCAAATACGTGTGCAGAATTTCAAATAAAATGTGGTGATGCCATTAAGACACTGAAACTCTCTCAGAGAAAATGTCTTGAAGGGCCGCTAGACCTGATAAATTATACAGATGTTGCCGAGCAAGATGAAAAGTTGCCTCTTGTTCTTCTGGAGGAAAAATTTATAATGGGAGTTTCCAAGTGTGATATAAGTATCAACATCAGATCAGTATGATATATTGTATAGGCATGTTCTATATTTAATCCTCTGGATGGTGTGTTATGATGATGGTCTGAGGGTGGAAAAAATCTTATTGGCTCTGAAGAACACAGATGCAAGCAATGATGAATACAGCCTGTGTGTTCATCAGTGCAACCAGGTGGAACAAACATAAGCAATTTGAAAAGTTCTATCTGCCACTTTTGACTCTGTATTAACATCTGAGAAATGTTGAATCCTGCAATCAAGTGAAAGTCAATTTATCTGAAAGTTCAGCTGTGTTCAAAACAGTTGTTTTCAATCTGCAATGTTGTACTATTACGGAAATATGAAGTGATCCCTTTTCTGGATTTTCTTAAGAAAATGCAATAAATAAAATATTGATTTTTTTATATTAAGATGTTTCATATTAAACAGTGGGGGAAAAAAGAAGCTAAAGAGTAGATAGAAAGATGAGCAAACTTATTAATCAGGAAAATAAAGTTTTAAAAAGCTAGTGCGTATGGAATAAGCTTTAAATAATAAAGTCAGATCCACCATTTGCTAAAGATGACAGATAAGGCTGCTGTTGATGTAGAAGAAAACATGAACAGTGGAATTCTGAAATTAGATATAATGAATGCATCAGAGTATGGGTGCTTCTAAAAATAAATCCAAAAGAATTCTGAAAAAATATGAGTAATGTTGCATAGTTAAATACAGCTCATCTAGGCTGGGCTAGGCCAAGTGGCTATCCTGGCTTCAGCTGGGCTTATTTTCAAATTTATTTTAGAAACTCTTAACCAGATGTTCACTGTAAATTAACTGAAGGAGATAAAATAGTTGACACACTGAAAAATTATAAGTCTCCAAGTGAGAAATCTTCACTACAATCAGAAATGGGGGGAAATGCAGTCAGAAAGGGAGAGACAAAAGCTCCAGTGGCAACTTCAAGTCCTTCCTACAGTGCCCTGAGAAAGAGAAATGTTTTCACCAAATATCTAATGTGGAGATAATTCACACTGTAAAGATAGTGAAGATGCCTACAAAAAAAGATGAAAAGATTAACATGTAAAGAGCTGTACATTTCCAAAACATTTTTAAGGAAGAACATAAATATTTGGGAAAGTAACTTCATTCAGAAAAATAACTCAAAATGTATCACCAACCTAAAAGTAAAATGCAAAACTATAAACTCCTAGAAGAGAATCACCAAGGAGAAAATCTAGATGACCTCAGATATGAAAATGAATATCACATCAAGATACAATCCATGAAAGAAAGAATTGATAAACTGGACTTCATTAAAATAAAATTAAAAAAATCTCTGCTCTGCAAAAGACAACATCAACGTAATGGAAAAACAAGTCACAGACTGGGAGAAAATATTTGCAAAGGGGATATCTGATTTTAAAAAACCTCTAATCCAAAATATACAAAGAATTCCTAAAACTCAACAATAAGAAAACAATTCAACTAAAACATGGGCCAAAGAACATACCAGACATCTCACCCAAGATAATGAAGATGGCAAATAAGCATGTGAAAAGATACTCTACATCATGTCATTAGAGAAATGCAAAATGAAACAACAATGAGATACCAATACACACCTGTTAAAATGGCCAAAATCCAGAACTGACTACAGCAAATGTCAAAAAGGACATGCAACAGGAATTCCCATTTGTTGTTGGTGGGAATGCAACATAGTACAGTCACTTTGGAAGTGGTTGGTGGTTTCTCATGAAACTAATCATACTCTTACCTTATGATTGAGCAATTATGCCCTTCAATATCTGCCCAAAGGAGTTGAAAACTTGCACCCACACAAAAACCTGCACATGAATGTTTATAGCAACGTTTTCATATTTGTCAAAACTTGGAAGCAACAAAGATGTCCTTCAGTAGGTGAGTGGATAAACTGTGGTACATCTAGACGATGGAATATTACTCAGCACTAAAAAGAAATGAGCTATTAAGCCCTGAAAAGACATGGAGGAAACATAAATGCATATTACTAAGTGAAAGAAGCCAATCTGAAAAGGCTACATATTGTGTGATTCCAACTATAACACTCCGGAAAAGGCAAAACTATGGAGACAGAAAACAGAAAATTGGTGGTTGCTAGGGGTTATGGGGTTATGGGGTAGGGAGGGAGGAATGGGCAGAACACAGAGAATTTTTAGGGCAGAGTGAAAATACTATGATGCTATAATGGTGGATACATGTCATTATAAATTTGTCTAAACCCACAGAACGTACAACACCAAGAACAAACCCTAATGTCAACTATGGACTCTAGGTGGTAATGATATGTCAGTATAAGTTTATCAACTGTCAGATATTAGTAATGGGGCGGTTATGTATGTATGAGAGCAGAAGACATATGCGCTATCTCTGTACCTTCCTTTCAAATGTGCTGTAATCTGCTCTACAAAAACACTCTTTAAATTAAAAAGTAACCTTACACCACTGATGTGCCCAAAGGAGCATTTGAAAGGGCCCAAGACGACCACCAGGAAACTTCATAAATGAACAGATCCCCAAAAAAGAATGAGGATTCTGCACAGGAGCAAGACAGAAAAATGGACAAAAGAGTCACCTAGAAGAAACTAGTCCTACTACAAAGTTTAGCTGAAGGCCAGTCCTGAGAACTATGTACTATCATCTACCAAGCTGTCCAGGACATTTCCAGTATTGTTTTCTTTTAAATTCCTACAAAGGAAGAGTGCTATAAGTACTTGTGCATGAAAGATAAGTAGCCTAAGCACAACAAAGCCAAACAATGTGCCTGAGTTCTAAACAAATTAGGGCAGAGACTAGGAACAAAAACCAAGTATCCCAATTATGGACAACCCCTCCGCCATCCCACTCTCCTAAGGGTACTTCATGAAAAGAAATGCAAAATTATTCTGTCTTTTGAAACTGGGAACTTTTGAGGGGACTAGTGCCACATGGCAACTGTGTCAAGGCCTACAGATACCTCCTTAAAAGCATTATATTTTTTCTAATTAATTCTGTTGAGATTTTGGAATTTTTGTTTCAAAAATGTGTTTGGGAGAGAAATCCACAAGGTTTTAGGTTATTAGGAAGTAGTCCATGAATAAAAACCTGTGAAAACCAATTCTGAAATGGATTAATGCTCTCTACATACAAATAGTCATCAGTATACTGAAAAAGAAATACTAATATAAACAGATTCCTTATTTATTAGATGAAAAATGGCTTTCTTCAGACTTTTTTAAAAAAGGCTTTGTGATTATTATCACATAGATACTTAAAATTTTGTATTTTGTTAACTTACTATCCCCACATTTCAAAAAAGTAGTCGATAGGACACTCGACACTCCAATGGTTTGGCAAAATTTCATGGACAGAAATTAAAATCCCAGTCAAAAGAAACACCAAAAAAGAAATTCCTAGCTTTACCCTCATAGACAATATGCCAACTATGTAACCTATTTTATAAGAAAGCATTTATATCACCTATTCTCCCCTGGTATTCCATGCACAAAAAGAGTGCAGCAGCAGGAACACATTGGAAACAATTCCCTTATTCAGACCTCATACTTATAGTCCTTTACCTTACAGACCTAATAGCTACAACAACCTTTCCAAGGTATTTCAATACATGTTAGTTATTTTTTAGGAAAAAAAACAAACAAACACTTCATGACGCTCTTATTGCTGGTTTATGAAGGGCATCTAGATGTTTTTGTAAACACAGGGCTATTAAATTTAAGCAGGACCTGCCTGCATTGGAAGTATGACATACTCCATATCATATACTTGGCATAAATTTAAGACAGAACCATGGAATTACACTAACTGGAAGTATCAACATAAGGACTGGTAAAATTATTAACTTAGCTATAATACATGTCAAATAGGTTTAACCTGTGATTTATTTCTGACAAAAACACTCATTTTCTCTCAGCTTCTGGGTATGAACATTACATTCTCAAAAATTAATCATAATTTTTAAATCTCAGATCATATTGGGGTTAAGGAGTAAAGTACAAAATCTCATGGGGTCATAGTTTCATTCTGTTAAAGAATATTTCACCAACTAAAGTTAAATCGGACAAAATTTTTTTTAAAACACAGGCATTATACTTCTTTAAATATATTCGACAATTAGGGTAAAAAAAGTTTTCATTTTTTCCAATTACTCATCACCACATAGCATTTAACTTCCTGATTCTTTTTCCTTTTTTTTTTTTTTTTAACTAACGCACCTACTTAACATTTCATAAGGTAATCAATAGGTTTACAGCTCTCAGAAATTTGGAAATTAAAATATCTTACTAACTGAAAAAAGCAAAGCACAGAATAATACACAGAATTATACTTTTGTGTTTTTTAAAGCAAGTATCTTGGTTCCTAAATTCCTTTTTTTTTTTTAATCTCTTTTTTTTTTTTTTTTAAGAGGCAGGGTCTCCCTCTGTCACCCAGGCTAGAGGGCAGTGGCACCATCATAGCTCACTGTAGCCTCAAACTCCTTGGGCTCAAGCAATCCTCCCACCTCAACTGCCTGAGTAGATGGGACTACAGGTGCATACCACCATGCCTAGATAATTTTTTTAAAATATATTTTTGTACAGACGGGGTCTAGCTATGCTGCCCAAGCTGGTCTTGAACTCCTGGGCTCAAGCAAGCCTCCTCCTTTCTTGGCCTTCCAAACTGCTGTGATTACAGGCGTGAGCCACAGCGTCCAGTGGTTTCTACATTTCTAAAGCATAAGTAGGAGAGTTATTTTATATAAATATTTTTAGTTAATAGGAATAGGACTTAATAATTTTTATTAATAAAATTAGCATAGAGTGGGAGCAGAAGGGAGAAGTATGATGGGAAATTTTTACTCTTCATAATTTAAGACACAAAATATATCATACAAGAACCTAAGATATGTTATGCAAGAAACTTGTATTTTTTGTTTGCCTTCTTCTATAAACTTTTAAAAAATTATAAAAAGTTCATAAACTATCTGGAAAACCTCCACCACTAATCTGTTCAATCAATCTCTCCAGTAGAGGGCATGGTAGGTTCAACACAGAAAATGTATGGTTCGTTTATAAGCCACTCTCAAACTACGGTTTTGCTGCGCAACTTTTACAACCCACTGCATTGTTTCTTCCTCTACCACAGGATGGAAAATATGTGTCATCTTTATGTGGAGCAATTCTATTTACCTAAAAGCCAGTTGCAACAACAAAAAGGGAAGTCATCAAAGATTCCAGCTTTCGTTTTACATATATATACGTAAATATACATGTAATACATATTACACATACGCGTGAAATATATAAGATGTATATATTCATGTTATATGTAACATGTATATGTAAATATACATATATTGCCCTGTCTTTTAAAAGACATTAACATGGCAAGTTTTTGAGGAAAAGGTTTCTATAGCAGGTACTGCCTTAACTCTTAAAATTACACAGAGATACAAAAATTGCAAGTTGATTTATATCCAGATTTATTAACCAACCACATAATTTTCAGAGAAAAATTAATTTTCTGCCACCTGACATCAGCCACTGATCTGGGTTTATGAAAAAAGCAAAGAATTATATTAAACACAAAAACATCAAGAATAATCTATATTTAAACCAGTTGCTTACACAGGTACATGTATATTCACCTTCATTAATATATTGAGATGATTAAACTTCCTTGGTGTGGAGATCTCTGAAAAGTGTACTTAATTATTATTATTTTAAGAGACAGGGTCTCACTCTATCACTCAAGTTGGAGTGCAACGGCACAATCACAGCTCACTGCAACTTGAATGCTTGAGCCTCGAACTTCTGAGCTCAAGCCTTCCGCCTGCCTCAGCCTCCCAACGTGCTGGAATTTCCAGCATGAACCACAATACCCAGCCTGAAAAGTTTAAATGTTAATCAGTTTCCTTATTTTTCTGATTTGTTTATTATCCAGTGAGCATTTATTAAATATCTATAATGAGCTTGATCTTCTACAAATTTGTGTATCTTGTGTATTTGTGTACCTACAAATTTAAACATTTTGATATTTAATAGTACCTACACATTTATAACCTAATTACCTCTGAGTTAATCCTCGTATGATTTTTCCATCGTGAATAGCTATGGTTTGAACATTTCCTTTTTCCACACATATGCAAATCAGTAATAAACTTTTGTACAGTACTTTAGAGCTTAGAAAAGACCTTTCATGTAAGAGTCACATAATATCCTCTGAGGCTGGCCAGAAACTACATGTTACTCTTATTACAGATGAGAAACTGGGACTCAAAGAGGTGTGAAGCTACTGTCCCAACAGTTACTTATCATTTACTGGTTAAGTCTAGGCTCTAATTAGGTCTCCTGACAGAAGTCCAGCTCTCTCTCTCTCTCTCTCTGCGGCCTCTTTGCGAGAACTCCTAGCCTACCAGCGAATTTAACTGTCTATGAGTGAATTCTAACATCTAAGGTTCTAAGTATAAAATATATTGAGGTTTACATTGGTGAGAAAAAGCAAGTGTCTGCGTATTACAGACAGCTGATAAATACGTACTGAGTCATCAGAAAGTGAAAATAGATGTAGGAATATTATGCGAAGTTTAGGAGAGGAAGAGCATATGCTTAAGGAAAAATGGCATTGAGTTAACAAGCATGTTTCAAAATATCTGTTACTGAAATCTACATGATTTTCCTTTCCACAATAGAGTCCACAACTGTTGTCATAAATAACTGCAGGTTTTGCCCTCTAAATCAAACTTGGAGCTCCAACTACTGGCAGCTCACCGTAAGAATATATTAACTATTTCCAATTTTCTTTTAACAAGTCGAATACTATCTAGAGAAAATATCTGCAGCTTGGTTGCAAAGCCGCTTAAACATTTCATTGGCTAGTTCTGGTAATATTGTACGAAATCAACTCATTTTGTGGTTGAGGTAATCTATTTGTTTTTACCAATCAAGTCGTTTTAAAACCTTCAGGAGTAGAGATGATACTTGAAGAATTAACAAAAAACTTAATGAAGGAAACTGTTAACTCCTCCTCCCCCCTACTTTTTGCCAGTTATTAAAAGTTCTGGTAAATCCTAACTCAAAACAAGAATGACTCATAAGGAAATCCTGACTCCTTGAACTCATGATTCTAGTGCATTACAGCTCTGAAATATCTGTGTCTCCAGCTTTCTCTCCCACCGTAAGGAAACCTGTGATTTCCATTTTGGCAGATGTGACCAAGGGCTCCTGAGGAATGACCCTATAGACAGACCCAGCCACGTGCCTAGTAGTGATCAAAAATGCAAACCCAATTAAAGCACTGTCTTCTGATAAAGTCACCTTCTCTTGTTCAATCCCTAATGTTCATTCCCAAAGTGTTTCAAGACGCCTCAGCAAGCTGCAGAGCAGGTCCCACCCTGCCCCCGGGCAGTCAACGTTTCAGGTTACACCTTCCTTAAATTAAGTGGCAGAGAGAAACGGGGGAGGGTCTCCCCGTAGCCTCAGTTCATTGACCAGGGTGTGTCGAATGAGTCCCTACAGTAGGACAGCAAACAAGAAATGAGGCGCGGGGTCAGGGAACGCGCTCAAAAAAAGAAGAAAAATCCCACTCTTCATTCAAAATCAGGCCACTGAACTCCGGCCTCGCGGCGGGCGACCTCCTCCTGCCAGGGAATCGCCGCTCTGGCCTGGGGCTGGGGAGCCCGTCAGGGTGGGTGGGTGAGGGAGCGACGTAGCCTCCGCTGGGCCGCAGCCAACTTCGGCTCTCTCCCTCCGCCGCAAGCCCCCGCCTGGCCGCCACGCTTCAGCAAAAGGTCGTGGGCAACGGCCCACACTGAAAAGTCCCTGTCTGCTCGCACACCGGCCCCAGCTGGTCGCTGCTATGTAGTCCGAGTGCGCAAGAAGCCCGGGCCGCAGACGTCAGCAGCGCCCTGGCTTCCAGACCCTTCGGCGTTAACCGTGACTGCCGCTGGCGGGCGCTGACCCCATCCCAGTGCCCGTTTGCAACCAACCAATCCGCGTCCTCTTGAGGCGGGGCCGGAGCCGCGAAGCCCCGCCCCGAAGTCGCGGCTTCTTATAAAAGCTGCGACGCACGCCCAGCAGCAAACAGCCGCGGCCCCAGCGGGAGGACGATAATGCAAAGTGCTATGTTCTTGGCTGTTCAACACGAGTGCAGACCTATGGACACTAGCGCTGGCAGCGGCCACAAGAGCGAGGAGAAGCGGGAAAAGATGAAACGGACCCTGTGAGTATGGCTTTCTTCCCTCTCCCGCCACCCCTGCCACACACTGCGAGCTGCAAACGCGGTACTTTGGGCTCGGCTTTGATGTTAGGAAACTAGCCCGAGCCTCTGCAGGGGGAAAAAAAAAATCGAAAAGGTCAGTTTGTTAAGGTTAAATCTGGGTGATGCTCGGGTAGAGTTTAGGAACCGAGGGAGATAGTTGATATGAGGGCGGTGGTGGATGCGCTAAGAAATTGCGGGTTGGCTTTTTGTCCTCCTGCATTCAAAATGACATCAGAATCCTGCGGCTGAAGCGCTTCCCCAGCATGCATACGTTGCATGATGAGTTCTCATCAGCTTACACAGCTCCTGGAAGGAGATGCTGAGCAGATCTCACCCAGTCACGAATGTGGAACAAATAATTGTTCTGCAGCGTCTGCTTAAAAGAAGTGTAGGTGGGGAAGGAAGAGCGCAGGGGAATCAGTCACCCACCTCCTTGTACACTGTCTCTGGCATGCTCCAGAACCTCTTGCTCTAAAGAGAGAAGCGTGGGCGGCTCCAGACAGTTCCACGTCTGTCCTTTTCATTAAAGTGTAAAACCCCTCGGAATTGTAATTAACCTTGCAAACAAACTGATGCCCTTTGTGAGACAGAAATAGTATCTGCCTTTTAAACTAAATTCATTAACAATTCTTTAAAATACCCTAGTGATTGTAGCCCTGCCCTTAGTTGTAAAACTAGTAGATACGATCAGATTAATGGATGAAACTGCTCAGTACATGAGGTTTAAATGTTAAGTGGATAAGACTGTTATTTGAAGAGTTCTTGCTTTGCCTTATGCGGTTTGTCTCTAGTTACTGGGTGACTTTATTTGGTAAAAATGCGTTCAGCTGCAGTAGCATATTCAAGTGTTGCTACTTAGTGATTATCTTTTTAAAATTTTTTTGTTTGTTTTAGTTTAAAAGATTGGAAGACCCGTTTGAGCTACTTCTTGCAAAATTCCTCTACTCCTGGGAAACCCAAAACCGGCAAAAAAAGCAAACAACAAGCTTTCATCAAGTAAGTTGAGAATCCTGTACTTGCAAATATTAATAGTTAGTTGCTGAACTGAAAAGGGGAACTCTGATGTGCATAAGCTAACATGCAGAACTTCTCTTGCAGACCTTCTCCTGAGGAAGCACAGCTGTGGTCAGAAGCATTTGACGAGCTGCTAGCCAGCAAATGTAAGTTAACTCTTGAACTTGAGCCGTTGCTAACATTGCAAAAGCCTGGAAAGGCTGGGTCCACACAACAAAAGAGCAGCTTGCCTGAGGGGGATTAGACTGCAGTCACTATTGGATAAAGCCTGTTTTTCTCTCCTTTATTTCCCAGGGTTTAACCATGGAAATAAATGCATGTATTTCCTCCAGGTGGGGAAGAAAATCAGCCTCAAAAAATTAAAGTGGCAGTTGCTTATAGTTAAGGTTGAGTCAGTTTTTCCATTGCATACAATGTTTTCAAGAGGCTTAGTTCCCAGGGAATTTATGTCTCCCCTATAAATATTTACTTTGCATTGACAGCAAAGTACTTATATTTTTGCAGCAGAGGGCCAACATAAGCATTTTGCCTACTGGTATCTTCGTCTTTAAAAAGCTAAATTTTGAGAATTACAGGTTTAAGCGAAATCTAGAAAATTGCTGTCATTTAGAAATAATTAAAATGTGAGGGAGAAGTACTAGGAGAAACATAAAGAATCATTTGGTCACTCGGTTCTTCACATTCTGCATGCTTTCTTTTCTCCCCCCTTCAGATGGTCTTGCTGCATTCAGGGCTTTTCTAAAGTCGGAATTCTGTGAAGAAAATATTGAATTCTGGCTGGCCTGTGAAGACTTCAAAAAAACCAAATCACCCCAAAAATTGTCCTCAAAAGCAAGGAAAATATATACTGATTTTATAGAAAAGGAAGCGCCAAAAGAGGTAAGGAAACAAGTTCCTAAATTGAGCACAATCTGGACATTTTTAGCACAAAAGTGAAACAAAATAAGGGCAAAGTGGGGCTAGAAGGAGGGGTAAAAAGTCCCCCCACGTTGTAGCTTTCAGTTATGTTAAAGTTCTTCTGTGACTTAGGTAGTAAAGCTAATCACACATAATTTTTATTTTTTGTTTTCAAATACTAAATTTTAATCTTTAACTCTGAACACCAAATAAACAACTTTTTTGTTTTATTTCAGATAAACATAGATTTTCAAACCAAAACTCTGATTGCCCAGAATATACAAGAAGCTACAAGTGGCTGCTTCACAACTGCCCAGAAAAGGGTATACAGCTTGATGGAGAACAACTCTTATCCCCGTTTCTTGGAGTCAGAATTCTACCAGGACTTGTGTAAAAAGCCTCAAATCACCACAGAGCCTCATGCTACATGAAATGTAAAAGGGAGCCCAGAAATGGAGGACATTTCATTCTTTTTCCTAAGGGGAAAGACTGACCTGCCATAAAGACTGACCTTGAATTCAGCCTGGGTGTTCAGGAAACATCACTCAGAACTATTGATTCAAAGCTGAGTAGTGAATCAGGAAGCCAGTAACTGACTAGGAGAAGCTGGTATCAGAACAGCTTCCCTCACTGTGTACAGAACGCAAGAAGGGAATAGGTGGTCTGAACGTGGTGTCTCACTCTGAAAAGCAGGAATGTAAGACGATGAAAGAGACAATGTAATACTGTTGGTCCAAAAGCATTTAAAATCAATAGATCTGGGATTATGTGGCCTTAGGTAGCTGACTGTACATCTTTCCCTAAATCGATCCATGTTACCACATAGTAGTTTTAGTTTAGGACTCGATAACAGTAAAGTGTTTACTATGTGCAAGGGTATTGGAGTTCTTATGACCACAGATCATCAGTACTGTTGTCTCATGTAGTGCTGAAACTGAAATGGTCCATGTTTGCATTGTTAAAAATGACATGTGAAATAGAATGAGTACTATGGTGTTGAAAACTGCAGTCTCCGTTATGAGTGCCAAAAATCTGTCTTGAAGGCAGCTACACTTTGAAGTGGTCTTTGAATACTTTTAATAAATTTATTTTGATAAATAATATTGAACACTTGGAGTCTAGATGTGATTTTATTTTTGATAACTGGAAATGTGGCAGATAAAGGGAAAACATCTTTATAGTGAAAGACATTTCAGTTTGTGTGCCTGCCTAGTAAGAACTGACAGTCTTCAGAACTGAGAAATGATAGTTGCAGACAGACAATTCTTTTTTTAAAAACCTATAAGCATTATGTAGGCCTAAGGAAGTCACATCCTTAGAACCACTGCATTTATGCTTTCTAATCTTAAAAAAAATCAAGCTTGTTGTTAATGAAAATAAACACTGATCCAAAAAAATCAAGCTTGTTGTTAATGAAAATAAACACTGATCTAAAGCCTTCTGTGAGCGTCTAAGTACCAGCTAAATACGAGAAGTAAACGTAATGGAGACAAGCACAAAAATTCATATAATTAAGCTTCTCAAATCAAGGAGCCAAATAAGGTCAATGTAGGCCTGTCTTCATTTACTTTTCATTGGTTCCAAGCTCACCCACAGGTACTGGCATGGGCTTCCAAGATACATACCTGAAATTGTTCCTTTCCATGATGTATCAATATAAAATCTCAGAATTTTCCTGACTTTCATGCCTTCATTTGACCAATAAAGAATCTGTGTTACTTTAGGTAATGATAAAGTCAAAAGAAGGGCGCTTTTGTTTCTTAGACTTAAATCCAGAAATATGCTTTTTTCCACTTGAGAGAGGAAGCCCTTGAATCTGTTTTCAAACTGGTGAATTATTAAAAAACACCCCTTCCTCAGCAGGCTGTTTTTTCAATGTCCTTGATTATGGTCTTAATGCAAAAGGAGGAGGAACCCTGATTTTAGAGTTGGAAGACCTGACCCAAAGTAATCATTTCTCATAGCTTTGTGACCTTGGGTGTCCCCATTGTCTTCCCTGACTCTTCATTTTAAACCTTCCTGCCTTTCTAGTTCTATAAATTACTAAGGGATTTTAGAAATCATAAAGCACTAATATTTTTTTCTGATTTGCCAAAAGAAAAATTGACCTCCAGTAGTTTACCGTTTCCATTGTGATTGCACTAATTTTCACCTTAGCCAGAGTTTCTGGCACCAACAGGCACAAGCTCTATTAGAGAGACTGCCTTGTCTACTCCTGTATCACCGGCAGCCAGAATAATACAAAATAGGTGCTCCATAAATATTGATTGAATGAATGAATCCAAAGAGTCATTGAAACAAATATTTCTTTGGAGAATAAATGTGTGAGGTCTAGCATAATCCTTAATTTGAAAAGATTTTGGCCAACAGAGGAACTCAGGAGTCATGCCATGTATCATCCTATTTGTCACCAAGTCATTTATTTTACTTCAAACCTCTCTACAGCCTACTCTCTGTTACCACTCTGATCAAAGACACCACCATCTGATGATGCCTAGATTACTGCAATAGTCTCATCTCTCACCCACACTTCCCACTCTCCCACACCAATGTGTTCCTGCCTTTTAACTCTAGGGACCCCTTCAAGACAAATCTGATCTTGTCTCCGGTTGCTTATAAACACCTTGACAGGTTTTGCAAACAATTAGGATAAAGACAACATCCCTAACAGGGCCTAATACCTGCATGGCTTGACCCCTCCTTTTTTTCCAACCTTGACTCTACCACATTTCTCCCAGCTCTTTCTGCTAAGCCATACTGTCCTACTTTCCTAGCAGGTGCCATACCCACTGGCCTCACAGGACCTTAGCACCTAATAGTTCCTCTGCATGGAATTCAATTTTAGCTCTTACTCATGCACATATCAATGCAATTGCCACTTCCTTAGGGAAGCTTCCCTGACCTCCTTACCTAGGTCAGATCCCCTTTTAGATGTTCTCATAACACCAGGTTCTCTAATTTCGAGCACTTAATGGAGTTGTGAGTTCTCATTAATTTGTCTAATTATTTAATAATTCTATGTCTTCCTCTTCCAAATTGCAGGAACCACAGTTTGAAGACCCTTGGCCTTTTTCTGCTCACCACTGAATCCCAACACCTAGCATAGTGCCTGGTGTACAATGGGAGCTGCATAAATAATTATTGAATGAATAGATGAATATTAAAAGATCTTGCAAACAAATTTTGATGAAACAAGGATCTACCAATGCACAAGTAATTAAGGAAAAGATTTTTTTAAACCCCACTGGCTCAAATGTCTGAAAATATCTGTAGAACTTTTTTCTTTGGCAAAAATAACTACCTCTTACTTGGCAAAGTCTCTATAACTTTTGACCTTTAATAAAAGAAGAGGCCAGATTATACTAACAAAAAACAAAAGTGTTGATTTTCAGGGCTGCTAAAAGCACACTTTATTCAGGTAGTATTTTCCAATGTTCTCTAGTGTGGAACAAACTGAAATAGATTTAAGATTAGAAACCACATTCGTCCACAAATAAATATTACTTAATGTTCCAGTTTCCCAGAGTTCACACACGTAGGACCCACAGTCCACTCATTTTGATAACATTTCGTTGTTCATATATTTTCAGTCCAAGGATATTTTAAAATATATCAATTTCATACGATTTCACTGAAAAAAATAGAAAATTATATGTTATCTGTCATGTGAGCACAGGGAGACAATAAATGAGTTTCAATAAAATTATCTATCGTGGTCACCCAAAATGTCATAGGAAGCAGGTCTTTGATAGATGTGTTTGTGTTGTGTTGTTGTTTAATCACAGTATTTGATCATGTATGGTAGTGATTCTCACCTTGTGGGGTTGGACAGTGAAGGGAAACAGTGATTGTG
This sequence comes from Mandrillus leucophaeus, assembly GCF_000951045.1. Taxonomy (NCBI): domain Eukaryota; kingdom Metazoa; phylum Chordata; class Mammalia; order Primates; family Cercopithecidae; genus Mandrillus; species Mandrillus leucophaeus. The sequence continues at coordinate 5,166,816 of NW_012105031.1, forward strand.
CATTTCTCTGTGTCTTGAGAGGTGTTATGCATGGGAGTGCGTTGTGTATTTGGACAATATAAAGACTAGAAGTGTCTGCCCTGTGCCAGCCACTAGACTGTTTGTTTTCCTATGTTAGCTCAAAATTGCAGCTAAAGGACTTAGCCTGACTTCACAGAGAATGTCACCATTATTGAATGTAAGTATTGACATGTGTAGACATTCCTTGGGTCTGATTTTGATGCTTTTTGACAACTTTAGGAAACCATTTTGGCCAATGGCAGTGAGCACAAGTGTTTTATCTAATTTCTGACATCTTAGCTAAAGAGCAGCTTGGAGCTGCTTGAGGTAATGATAACAACCCCAAAGAGCTTCTCCTGTAGCCTAAAGGATAAAAAAAGGCATCAACAGGTGATAGCCTTAAATACTAGTGGTTGGGATATTATTCTGCAGGAATGTGACACCAATCTCAAGTAAAATTTATGGAAATGACTTGGGTAGCAACATAAGCCTGGATTGGAGACAAGGTGATGAGTTAGGAGACTGCAATGATAGCTCGCGTGAGAACCAGCCCTGTGCCTGAACCAGGATGTTGTCAAATAATTCAGTGTAACTTAATAATAAATTATGCATCACCTACTCCATGCAAAACACTGATCTAAACCACATAGGGAATAAATATAAAGACCCGTGAGACACATTCCCCATCCTCCAAGAAGTACTAATTAAGTAACTGATGAAATAAATATACCAATTAAAACAGAGTGTGAGCTATGATTGCTGATTAATTATGAAAATAAAAGTGCAGATATCTTTAGCTGGAATAAATCAAGAAACAGTGAAGTGGCATTTTTGTCGGTATTTAACAAATGCGTTGAATTTAAGAGAGATAAAGGAGAGATTATTCAGGGTGGGAAAACAGTCTAAATCTAAGGAAAGGGGAAAAGTAGGATTACCTGTTGCATTGTGCTATGGTATTTTTGTAGGCAGACATTTTTAATGGGGATGTATATTTGAAACCTAGTCCATTGATTCATTTTTTAACAAATATTAAAAGTAAATATCTAGATAAATATTTATGAAGGACTTCTCTGGGTGAGACAGGTCTATAAGAGTAGAAGACTAGAAGCTCAAAACACAACTAAAAGCTGCACTTAATTTTTCTTAAAAGTTGATTTTCATAAGATCATCATCACAGTTATTAACCTTTATCAAATTTTTCTTCATGATTTCTCAGGCATCTTTCCCTTCCCTTACTACAGCCAAGTGCTTATTCACCATGGTCATCCTCCTCTCACCTATCTCAACAGGCCTCAGATCCTGTATTCTGCTTCTCATCCCTTCCCTAGAATGCCATTTGAACACTAATTTTCTCACACTGCTGTTATGCTCAGAAAAGTACATAAATTCCCTGGAATCTCCCAAATCAAGAGAAATTCCTATGCCTAAGGCAAAAAACTCTCTACCACTTTTGTAAAATTTTGGCCCATCCAATCTTATTTCCCACTGTTGACATGAAACATTTGATAATGGTTTTTCTTATTGCCGCTGAGATATATTATTCTCCTATTATTAAATCAAAATTTCACTTTGCCCAAAACCGCTCTCTCTTCCCTTAAGTTGTACTCATTTTTTAAGGCTCAGATCAAGTTTCACCTCCATAAAATAGTTCCATAGGTGCATCAGTCATATCTCCAATTAAATGGTCACTAACTGGACCATTCCGACTTACTCCATTTTCAGAGTGACTAATAAAGTTCCATATATGAGAGATACTCATTGCTTATTGATGATCTTATTAACTTATTGATTGGTTGATTGACTCACAAACTCTTAAGTAAAAATCCATGCAGTGATATAAATGATTTCATTTAAATATACTAAACTCACTTGTAAAAAGTGACTTGAAAAAAGACTTTTTCAGAAGTCTACATCGTTTTCATCTTGGCTCTACATTTTTGCCTTGCAAATTTACAGTAAAACTGAACTATGTGGATCTTGGATAAGATCCTAATGTTAGATTTCCTCAAACCCCAAATTAATCTGATATTTGTACGGTTTTAAAAGCACACTGACCTATAAGGAAGCTTCCTTTAGGAGTGATTCTGTGTGTTTATTAAGCTGTTGTATATCTTAGACATGTACAGATGTCACACCAAAATCAAAATAATGAAAAAGAAAAATGGGCCAAAAGGAAGAGTGAGAAGAAACAATTTCCTGCTGTCTATCTGGAGTGAAGAGGGAGTTGATATATATATATGTATTTTTTTAACGCGTTTGTGACTTCCAGTCTCATAGGCCTATTCCCACCTCCTCCCCAAATTACTCTCCCAGTCTTTAGCTTCAGAAGCAACCACAGGTAATCGACAATGAGTGCATTTGAAACTGCACTGTCGAAAGAACTAAGAAAAGTATGCGGTTTACATGAGCTGTGGTGCAGTCTGACAAAGACCAGATATAAAACTTTTGCTTGAAAAGCAGGTGGTTACTTAGTAGACCTTTTCCCTGTTTGCAGGGAAGCTTACAGTATTAAATCTCCACTCGGCACAAACCAACAGATTCTCACATAGGGTAATTTTCTTGCGAAAGTGGTCACTGAGCATTGTAACATAAATGTCAGGACTTAAAGTTCGACTTCTTTCTCATTCCTTCTACTTCTGTTTTTCAGATTCTAGAGCTTCACAACTCCTATAACAATCTATAAAAGTTCTAGTAATGGCTGGGCACGGTGGCTCACACCTGTAATCCCAGCACTTTGGGAAGCCAAGGCGGGCGGATCACGAGGTCAGGAGATCGATACCATCTTGGCAAACATGGTGAAACCCCGTCTCTACTAAAAATACAAAAAA